>NC_081394.1:18526865-18826865 GCF_030684315.1 Stegostoma tigrinum
GACGAGAAGCCGTATCCAATTGAAGCAGCACAGGCTTCTGCGATGACTGTGGAAACCACTGCTTATGCCTTGCTTCAAGCATTGTCAAGGAATGATATTGACTATGCAACACCGATTGCGAGGTGGCCAACGATGCAACAGAACTATGGTGGTGGATTTCACTCGACGCAGGTAAATGCTTGAGATCACAACAACATGCATTCAGATATTTCCATGGATCATGTTACTAACTGGTGGTTGTTGCAGTTTGCAATCAAACTGGACACTGCATTTTCATCTGCAGGTTTGGTGCATTGGCACAAATACCAGTTCTTGAATGGTGTTAATCCTTTATTAAATTCTTACATGCACTTTGCCTGTGCATCACTTTTCCTTTTGGCATTGTCCTTGAAAAGTACCTGTTTCTGTAAACCTTCACTTACTTGTCATAGGATCATTGAGGGACAGCGTAATAGAGTGCTATGGCAATGGAACAGACCCTTCAGCAAATTGTATGTGCCCTCACAAGATGCAAGTCCCAAACTATTCTCATCACATTTCCCAGCACTCGACCCAGAGCCTTGTATGCCTTGGCATCGCAAATGCCCAATCAAAGACTTGTTAAATGTTATCATGCTTTCTGCCTCTACCACCCACACAGTCGGTGCGTTCCACGTTCTCACCACAGGTTGGGTGCAAAAGCAAGTAAGTTTCCTCAAGAGATCGTAGGAACTTGCCAATGCTGGAGAATCTGAGAGAGCAAGGTGTCGAACTGGATGAACACAGCGGGCCGAGCAGCACCAGAGAAGCAAGAAAGCTGACGTTTCAGATCGAGACCGTTCTTCAAAACCCGGGGAGGAGAAGGGGATTCTGTAAAAAATAGGGAGAAGTGGGGAGGCAGATAGAAGATGGATAAAGGAGAAGATAGGTGAACTGTCCCGTGCTGTCCACTCACTGTACCCTGCTCCAGAATCACAGAATCAGAGAATTCTACAGAATTGAACAGGCACTTCATTCCATTGTGTCTGTAACCACTGAAGCCACACTAAGTTCACATTCGGCTCATGTTCTAGCAATAGGCCCATTGCCTTGAATGTTATTTCATGTTAAGTGCTGTGCCAACCCTTCTTCTTTGATGCAAAAAGATTATCCACCTCAACTGAAGTCCCAGACAATGAATTCCAAACCCCCAGCACCTTCTGGGTGTCTTTTCATTCCTGAAATTCCTTCTGAGCTTTTAGCTTAAATGTATGTATCTCTTCCTCTACCACGACTGCCCCCTGACCGACCCCATTATGGACCTTCTTTTTACCTCGCCCCTACCCATATTAATCTAAACAATTTTTTCAGGACCTCCTTCAACCTTCTCTACTCGAAAGAAAACAATCCAACCTTATCCAGATAAAACAGTGATGCTAGAGACAATGGAAACTGCAGATGCTGGAGAATCCAAGAGAACAAAGTGTGGAGCTGGCTGAACACAGCAGGCCAAGCAGCATCTCAGGAGCACAAAAGCTGATGTTTCAGGCCTAGACCCTTAATCAGAGATCAGCAACAGTGATGCTGCCTGGCCTGTAGTGTTCCTCCAGCTCCACACTGTGTGATCTCAGACTCCAGCAGAAGCAGTTATTGCTAACGCAAACTTATCCAGACTCTCCCAAGAGTTAAAATGCTTCACTCCCTCAGAACATCCTGATGAATGTCCTCCACACATGCTCAAATGCAAACACCTCCTTTCTATAATGGAGAGACCAGAACTGCACTGAGCACTTCAGCTGGGGCCTAACCAAAGTCCTGTACAGCTCTTGAGCCATATGCTTTCTGAACTGTCCTTTTAAGCTGCCATTCCATGTTCAGGAATCTGTGGACAAGCACCCCAAGATCACACCATTCCTCTGATCTTCCTAGTGTCCTGGCATTTCTTTGAATGATTCCTTGCCTTGTTAGTTTGTCCAAATTGCATTACCCGACTGATCAGGGTTAACATTCCATCTACCACTGACCTGCCCATTTGACCAATCTGTAACTTTGGATTCAACTTGCTGTATTTTCCTGGACCCCCCGAGCTTTACCTTCTTTGCCATGCTCCCATTTGGGACCCTGTCCAAGTCTTTGCTGAAATCTATTTTCACCACATCAACTCCCATCTGCACACTCTGTCACCTCTTTGAAAGAATCATCTCAGTTTGTGAGGCGTGACCTCCGTCTGACAAAGCTATGCTGACGGTCGCTGATCAGACCCCACTTCTTGAAATGGAAATTACGTCTGCCGTTCAGAATTTTCTGCAATATTTTCCTATCTACTGATGTGATACTCACTGGTCTGTAATACTCTGCTTTATGTTTGTCACGCATTTTGATAAGTGGAACTATGTTACCTGTTCTCCAGTCCTTTGGTACTTTTGAAAGCTCTGTATGAGGGTGAGTGGAATTTTTTTTCTCATCTCCCTGGGCATCTTGGCATACACTTCATCCAAACCTGGGATTTGTCCAATTTTAAATTCACCAAAACACCAAACATCTCCCCAGCCTCTGTTAATTCTGTCCAAGTATTGTGGGCTCCTTCTCACATGTAAAAGCTGATGTGAGGTTCTCATTTAACACCTGACAATTGCCCTCCAGTTCAAACCATTCATTTGCCTCTTCATCCCTAATGAGACCTGGTTTTCCCTGGGTTTTCTCTTTCCCTCTGAGACACTTGTCGAAGATTTTGAGATTCTCCCTCATCCTCATCTTGGTCACCAGTGTTCTGTTGCCCTGTATTTGTTCTCTGAATTGCGATGAGGAGATGCCCCTGCACACTATACATCATCATCATGGTGGTTTCTCGCAGATATGGATGACACTCTCCCACTCTCAGGCTGAATTGATCGGCGGGTGTCCAGACCGATGCAGCTACCGTCGGCTCTGTTGCACTCGGGGCAGAAGGCAGTCGTGGGAAGGGGTGAGGGAGGTGTTGGTGTGGCTGCATGGCTTCCGCTGCTTCCAAAGGCAAGCCTCGAAGTGTTTGATGCCTTCCCAGGTGCTCTTCAGGCTTTGGGCCGTCTTAGGCCGGCGATTCCCAGGTGTCTGCAGGAATGTTGCACTTCACCATTGAGGACTTGAGTTTATCAGCGAGTGCTTCCTCTGCACATCTTGGTCTCACCTGCTGTTTTGAAGCTGGGATGAGAACATGCGGAGAGTCTCGTGTCAGTCATACAGATGAAGTGTCCAGCCCATTGTAGCTGATTGAGGATGGTCAGTGCCTCAGTGCTGGGGATGTTGGCCTGGTTGACGTGAGTGCGTCTACAGGGGCTCTTGTTCCCTTGATGACTGTTATACACCTCTGTTTTCATTTTTATGTGGTCAAAGAACAAAGAAAATTACAGCACAGGAACAGGCCCTTCGGCCCTCCAAGCCTGCGCCAGATCCTATTGAAAGTAGTGTGTTGATGCATTTGTGTAATGATTGTGTTTTGTTTGAGCCCTAACATTCAAAGCAGTGTAAGAATGTCTTTGTGCAGCAGGCAAGGTGTCACGAGATTGAGCCTTCATACACTTGCAAGATGTTGAAAATTTGCCATTATTTATTAAAACACTGATAAATTTCCATGATCAACATTTCTGTTACGCCTGAATGATTATCCCGTGGCATGTAAAATCAGAAAGATACGATAAAATGAGACTGGGTCATGCCCTAGTCTTGCGGACTTGGGTCAGCATGCAGGGAGAATGTTTGTATTTCATGTATGTGGAAGTACTGAAATATTTCCATGAATCTAAAAGTCACTTTTCCCTTCATTGAAGGACACAATCATTGCCTTGGAAGCTTCATCACGATACAACATTGCATTTCTGAAGAGGGAAGAAGAAATCAACATGCAAGTTCAATTCCATGGTTTTGGAAGTCCCATTGAGAACACGATTCATTTGCGCCGGCATAATGCTCTGACCGAGAAAGAATCGAGGGTGAGTTTGTAGTTTGGAAGATCGCAGCAATTTATGCATCAACTTCTTCATCAATAACGTTCCATTGCTTTCAAACTGCATTTTCCACTCTGCAAGATAATAACTGTTCGAACAAGCAACAGTATCGGTAGATGGTCTATGGGGAATGCAATGTTACAAAACCCAATCCATTCAACAACATATTTCAGATATGTCAACAAATTAAATATTCCAGCAGAGGGATAAAACAAGGAAGATGAGAATGAGGAGGCAATAACTCTGATGACAAAAGAACAGAAATTTACCTTGATCCATTTGAGCAAAAAAGCAGGCACACAAATAAATAATCATCTAACAATGCACGTGTGCAACGGAGGCTACACGGGGACTAAGAATGCCGAAATGTTGTCATGCATATTGCTGAAAGGGTGATTGAAACAGAATCTGTGGTAAATTTGAAGAAATACAGATAATGCATCTCAGGATGTTGGAGCAAGAACATTTATGGACTGAGGCAAATTGTATTGCCCTTTTCAGGAGTTATTCGGGTCAAAATGAATTCAAATACTTTCTTCTGTGCTGAAAGCTATCGCTTAGTTGCAGCTGGATCACAATTTCTGTTCCTGGTAGTATTTAGCAAACTGTTAAAAATGAATGTCACTGCACAGAATTCCAAACATGACTCCAATCAGGAGAGAAAATATCCAAGGGGTATGATGAGTTGTATCCTCTCATGTTGAACAATGCAGCTACAGATACTAGGGATGCACTGATGATAATGTCGCAACAATCCTTAGATTGGGGAAAAGTCTCAGAGGATTGAAAGATTGTGAACATAACACCATGATGAGAAAAATACTTCGACAAAATAGCAAGCAATTATTGCCAATTTAGGTCAACCTGGGTAGATGTTCATGCCGGCAATGAAAGATGAAATAACAGGGTACTGAGTGTGCTATAACATCCTACAGAGTTAACATCCTTTTATAAAGGGGAAATAATACTTGACAAACTTGCTACAGTGCTTTGAGAAGGAAACAAACATTACTGATGAAGGACCACCAGTTGATGTGGTACATTGAGATTTCAACAAAGCATTTGATAAGGTACAGCTCATAAGGTGTCTCAAAAGAAAAGAGCCCATGTGTTCAAGAGTAGTATGTTAGGATGGACAGAGGACTGCATCACAAATAGAAGTCGAGAAGTAGCAGCAGGATGGTAACTTATAAGTCATGTACGGCCACAGAGTGAATGCTGCGGAGGCCGTACACCTCATGTTGACTGGGTTGATTTCGGAAATGGCGGAGGGAATTGCCATGCGTAAGAATGTTGGGCAGGCTGGGACAACATTCATTGGCGTTTATAAGATTCTAAAAAATCTTATTTTTTCAACATTTAAGATTCTTAAGAGACTTGATAGTGTATATCCGTAGAGATTACTCCCATTTGTCAAAGATTTTGCGACCAGAGGCCACATTTTCAAATTTGTTGCCTATTAATTTAGGGGGAGAATTACTTCTTTCAGGTTGTAGCAATCTATTGAACACTTTAGCAGAGAATGTTTTAGAGGTAATGCCATTAATTATATGCTCGGCTGAGATGGCCAGGTTAATTTTTAAATCAAGGAACAACGACAATGAGAGAAGGGTAGTCTTTACAGTGGAAGATACTTCAAGGATCCCCTTATTAGTAAAGAATACAGGGAGGACTTAAACACATCACTACCACACCATCACTACCATGAGAGAAGTAGCAGTGGACAATCTAATGGAGTGAAAGCAGATTAGACTCTTTGCCGTGATGGTTGACTTTCTAAGATTCTAAACAATGAGCTTCAGAGTCGGTGTATGCGTTGACTGTAATTTGCCAAAAAGGTTCAGATTCTCGAGAAGCATCTGAGGGCTGGAAAAATGCTGATGTGACGTCCCTATTTAAAAAGGAGAGAGGCAAAAAGAAGATAACTACAACCGAAACAACGAAACATCTATTGTTGGAAATATGTGGCAATCAACTATGAAGAAAATAGAAGCAGGACATTTGGAAAATCAGAATCTAATCAAACAGAATCACCATAGCCTGATGAAAGAGAAATTATGTCTGGCTAATTTGTTTGCGTTTTTGGAGGAAGTTTTGGAAGGAGAATTAATAGAGGAAAACCAGTAAATGTGTTGTGTTTGGACTTGGAGAAAGCATTTGAGAATGTACTCAAAAGTAATAAGCTGAGAGCTGAGGTTTTGAAGGTAGTATATTGCTTTGGATCAGTATGCTTTGCACGTTCTGGAAGGAGAGATGACATCTCGAGTGAAATGCACCAAGCGAATATATATTTTGGGGAACTTGGTGGCAATGCGGTAAGCCAGTGCAGAGTGTAAGAGGTGCCATTTGCTTGCTTTTTTTGCCTGATAGTTTGGAAGCATTTTTTTTTTGAGACAGGGTAAATTGAAGCCAGAATCAGGGACCCGGAGGGTGAATCAGGCTCATTCATTGGTGATCGCTACTGGTTTAAGAATCTATTATCGGTAGCTTTCAGATTGAAAGTGAATCGGAGAAATATTTACAGGCTACAAACTAAAAGACCAGAATGTTTTCAAATCAAATTAAGATCGAAGTAATTGAAATGGAGATGCCAGGCCAGACGATGATTTATACCTACGTGACGGGGGAGTGGTCAGACCCCATACTCCAGCTCAGGGTTGATGAACTGGAATCTCAGTTTTGACCAATCAACAAATCGTGTGGGGCAGAGTGAGCAGGGATTGCTCTGCTTCAGGAGGCAGTCACACACCTTAGATTAACTAGCTGAAACTCGGTCAGTGGCCAGAGACGTGAGACTGTGACAAAGAACAGGGCAGGTGGAAGGATCCAGAATGTAGTGCAGAAGGAACCTTGGCCTTTGATCTTATCTAACAGCTTTGAGATTCTTTCTTCCTGTGTGGATGAGAGTGCAGGGTATAGGGAAGATGAGTAAACTGACGATAGCACTGTGGTACAGTGGGGACATTCAGGAGGGGATAAAAAGTGAAATGTAGTTATAATCAGAGGTAGTGTAGTTTGGGGAATGAACACTGTTCGTTGTGACTAGGATCGAGAGTCTCAAAAGTAGTGTTGCCTGCCTGGTGCCCAGGTTCAGGATATTCCATCTCGGCTACAAAGGAACTTGAAGTGGGAGGAGTAGAAATCCAGCTGTTGTGGGACACACAGGTAACATTGATATGGAAGAAAGAGGAAAGAGGTTCTGCTGAGGGATTATGAGCGCCAAGGTGCTGAGGTGAGAAAGCAGAACCAGAATGGTAATAATCTCTGGATTACTATCTGAGCAATTTGGCACGGTGTGAGCATAATTTATACATGTAAATGCATTGTTCAAATGGTGGCCTGGCAGAAATGTGTTTGAATTCATGGGACATTGGCATCGGTACAGGGAAGGAGGGAGTTGTTCTGGTGGTATAGGCTCAACGAGAATCAGATTGGGACAAGTCTCCTGGCAAAATAGAGAGCTAGGTCTGGGGTTAGGGCGCTAAAATAAAATGTCTGGAGTGGGTGAGCGCAGTTGCATGGAAAATTGTGGAAAAAGTTAGAAGCTGGTAAGTGCTCAGCAAAGTTTCCAGAGCAAGTAATAGGACAAAAAGAATGGAAATGGTCAGGAGTCTCACTTCAGCTGCAGCAGATAAGAAGGGTGGCTGTAAATGCCAGACTGAAGATGTTGTATTTAATTGCAGTGAGTGTATGAAACAAAGTGAATGAGTTTGTGGTGCGCATTGAAATTGACAGATACATCACTCTGGGTATCACAGAGAGGTGGTTGTTAGGGGATAAGTGTTCGGAACGAAATATCCAATGATTCATGTCTGATAGAATGAACAGGCAAATGGACAGAGGTAAGAAAGTGTGGAACTGGATGAGCACAGCAGGCCAAGCAGCATCTCAGGAGCACAAAAGCTGATGTTTCGGGCCTGGACCCTTCTACTTCTGTGTGTTCATCCTGCTGTGTTCATCCAGCTCCACACTTTGTTACCTTGGATTCTGAAGCATCTTCAGTTCCCATTCTGTCTGATACATATGGACAGAGATGCCAGGGTTGGCTTGTCAGTAAGAAATGAGGTCGCGCTGAAGGAACCACAGCTCTTGTGCTTGTTTATTAATGACTTGGAGGAAAGAGGTGCATGTGCTGTGGCTAAATTTGTAGATGACTCAAAAATATTTCGAAAGACAAGGCATGACAGAGAAACAGAGATTTACCAGGATGTTACTTGGATTGGAATGTATTAGCTATAAGGAGGGTTTGGTGGAAATGTTGTATCATGATAAATGCAATGAGATCAACCATGACCTCACCGAATGATGGAGGAAATTCAATGGGCCAAGTAACTTTTTTTGTGAGTCTTCTTGTTTGACAATGCATTCATAAGGGTGTTTTTTTTCTCTCTTGAATGAAATCTGAAAATGAAATGTATACACTTCCTTTTCATCTGGTAATAAATAATTGTTCTGAACAATTTCCATTGACTAATAGCAATCTGACAAGCATGACAATGTAAAGAGATTTTTAGCTTCTTTTTAATTGTAAAGGGATTCTTTGGAATTAATTTGGCATATATTATTTGCATCTCAAGAAGTATGTTCAGCACTGCATCTCAAAAAGTGCTCTGTTGTATGACAACAGCTTTTTAAAGATCACTTCAATGGTTGTGATTTTCAGTTGCCATAACACACATTAGATTACACTGTTGGCCAATCTGTCCATGATTATTTCATTATCTTATGTTTCAAACAGACAAGGAAATATTGGTGATGCAATGAAGAGTTTGATTCTCAAATATAATTGCTGTTATAGTTTCCACTTGGAAGAAAGTATCACATCAAATTGACTGGTCAAGGAAATGGGACACTGACTGTGAGCACTTTGAATGTTCGAGTTATTCCTAAAATGAAAGTTATGACCTTGATGATTTCTCTTGCATGCAGGTATGAAGAGACTATTTTAAAATACCCTCTAAGTTCGTGGTTCAGGCATAAAATTGTAATATGTATATTTATGTATATACATGTGCATGCGTAATCTGAAAAGAAAATGAGTATAAATCACTTGTTGCAAGGTGAGAATGAGTTATCCAGATGGTAAGACCTGCCAATGTTGGTGTTTGAGATAACACATTGTGGAGCTGGAGGAACACAGCAGGGCAGGCAGCATCAGAGGCTCAAGAAAGTTGAGGTTTTGGGTCAGGACCCTTCCTGAGAAATGGAGGGTGGACGGGAGCTCAGAAACAAATAGTGTGGAGGGGGAGGAGGTGGTAGGGAAGGTAGGTGGATGGTAATAAGTGAGTACTATCCAGATTGGAACAGATTTTCCCCAGGGGGTATTGAGTACGAATTCCAAATCACTGTCAAAATCTTAGTGACCGTTAACATTGATGTTTTTTGTCTGTGTGTTTCAGTAATTGCATGACAGTTGAATGGTTCGTTGAGAGTGAGGAACCTATGGACTCTCACACACCAAGATGGAATTTAGTTCGAAGAGTGACTTCAAAATAGTTGCTTGCTTTTAAAATCTTGACCGTTTTTGCTGTCCAGTTGAATGAATTTAGCTTCATACTGCTTCAATAGGAATTAGTGTTTAATAGGAACATAGTTGTGAAACTTACAGTTCTGCAAGTTTTTGCGTAAACTGGTGGAGACTTTCGGTGCTTGCAAAAAGGCTCACCTCTCCGTTGATACTGAAGGAAAATTGGAGTTTAAAAGTTCACCCGCTGTCAGGGAATGAAATGTTAATGTTGACTCGAATATAATTTTTTAAAAAGTCATATATTTGTGTAACACTGAACTCAAATTAAAATTTGGATTTGCCGGTTTTACAGATGGTTGGATGTTGGATTCATTTTAAATGAGGGTGAAGATCACTTTAAATCCAGCATATTTGTGAAGAAAAGAAATAGCATGTCAAATAAAATTAACTGCATGACTCGTCATAGCCTTATATGTAGAATTTCATTCTGAACTATGAGACAGTTGTGACCCCATACTACCTCAGTGCTCATGGCAAGAGTAAGACTCCTGTTTGACGTGCTGTGCACTGCATGGAATGGCGGCGACATCAGATTCATTGATGATTGAGAATCAAACAAATATGACGATAAGATTTCAAATCAAAATCTCATTGAACACTTCAAACAATGTATTACAGGAAGAGGGGGAAAGCATGTATGACTAATAGAAGGTGGTGGCACAGATCAAACAGACCTGTGTGCTAAAACTTATCACAAATTTCACATTGAATGGAACAGTTTAAACAGGCTGGAGGAAGCAGACATGGCAGCTCAGACTTTTTGAATTTGAGCATTCTGTTCATGAACATCAGCAAAAATGTGGGAAACATGTTTATTCTTTCTCTTTTATTGCACAGAACCATACGATGAGACTGTTTTGATGAGGAATTTAAAGATTACGAGTCCCGTCCGTTTGACCCACAGTTTGGTACCATAGGTTGGTACGATCTTCGTTCGAGAAGGAAAAGGGATGTTCCAGATACAGAAAATAGTCAAACCATTTACGACAAAGTCCGTTTCTGGTTAGTACTAATTAATGCAGTTAACATTTTTAGATTGACATGATTGCACAATGGAGTCAATAAGAAAATTCGATCTGATATTCCACATAAATTTTAAGTGGATATTAAAGCCGCTCATTTCTTTTTCACGCTGTCTGCTGCTTTTAAGAATGGCTGTCTTATTGTTGAAATGTTTAGCTTTGACTCCATGGCTTTTTCCATTCGCACACATTGAAACACATGTTTCTTCAGCCAAAAATGCACGTTTACCCTGTGTTGACTAACCTTCCCCTGAAATCCCCTGCGGTCGCTCCCCTGAAAAACAACTATACCGTTTTGGATACTGTTCTGGGAGACGACTTACCAGGGGCATGCAGTAGGGTGCAGGTCTCTGGCACAGAGTCTGTCCCTCTTGCACAGAAGGGAAGCGGGGATAGGAAGAGAGTGATAGTCACTGGGGACTCAATAGTTAGAGGGACAGATAGAAGATTAGCCGGGAACGAAAGACACTCACGATTGGTGTGTTGCCGACCAGGTGCCAGGGTCCGTGATGTCTCGGATAGTGTGTTTAGGGTCCTGAGGGGAGAGGGTGACCAGCCCCAAGTTGTGGTCCACGTTGGCACCAACGACATAGGTAGAAAGAGTGATAGGGATGTCAGGCAGGATTTGAGGGAGCTATGGTGGAAGTTGAGAGCTAGAACAAAGAGTGGTCGTCACTGGTTTGGCACCCATACCACGTGATAGCGAGGCAAAGAACAGGGAGAGATTTCAGCTGAAGACGTGGCTGCAGGGATGGTGCAGGTGGGAGGGCTTCAGGTACCTGGACAATTGGGGCTCATTCTGGGGAAGGTGGGACCTGTACAATCAGGACGGCCTCCACTTGAATCAGATGGGCACTAATATCCTGGGTGGGAAATTGGCTAGTGCCATTTGGGTGGATTTAAGCTAGCTCAGAAGGGGGATGGGAAACTGAGGTGTAGTCCTAGTACACAGGAGGATGAGTGTAGGGAGGACATGGACAGGACCTCACTGTCACAGTAGTGTGCTGGCAGACAGCAAGCTGGATTGAAGTGTGACGACTTTAATGCCGGGAGTAACCGAAATAAGGTAGGTGAGCTTGCAGCTTGGATAGGTACCTGGGACTTCGATATTGTGGCCATTTCGGAGGCATGGCTAGAGCAGGGTCAGGAATGGATGTTGCAGGTTCTAGGGTTTAGATCTTTCATTAAGGTCTGGGAAGGTGGTAAAAGTGGGGGAGGTGTGGCTTTGTTGGTCAAGGACAGTATAACGGCGGCTGAAAGAACCTTTGAGGACTCGTCTACTGAGGTGGTATGGGCTGAGGTTGCCAAGGAAGGTTTGTCGACTGAGTCAGTGTGGGTGGAAGTTCGGAACAGCAAGGCAGCAGTCACTTCTCTGGGGGTTTTCTACAGACCCCAAATAGCATTTGGGAGATCGAAGAACTCATTGGCCGGCAGATTGTTGAAAAGAGCAAACGTAACAGGGTTGTTGTTATGGGTAACTTCAACTTTCCCAATATAGATTGAAACCTCCTTGGTGCAGATGGTTTGGATGGAGCTGTTTTTGTATGTGGACTGGCCGAGGGGGGAGGCCATTTTGGATTTGGTGCTCGGCAATGAGCCAGGACAGGTGTCAGATCTCGTGGTGGGAGAACACTTTGGCGACAGCGACCGCAAGAGCCTCACATTTACCATAGCCGTGGAAAGGGAAAGGAGCAGTTACCAGGGGAAGATATTTCACTGGGGTCAAGGAAACTATGATGCTATCAGACAGGAGTTGGAAAGTACAGATTGGGAGCAATTGTTCCACAGAAAGGGCACAGCAGACATGTGCAGCTGTTCAAGGAGCAGTTGTTGCGAGTGATGTATAAATTTGTTCCTCTGAGACAGATAAGAAGGGGTAAGATTAAGGAGCCTTGGATGACGGGTACAGAGGTGCTTCTTGTCAAAAAGAAAAAGGCAGCGTACGTAAGGTGGAGGAAGTGAGGGTCTAGCACAGCTTGAGAGTATTACAGGCTTGCTCGGAAGGAGGTCAAAAGATATTGCGTGTACAATTGTGACCTGTTACAACCTTTGCGTCCACGCTTGCTCATTCAATGGTGTCAAGATGCCAGCAGTGAGTGTACCTCCTCCATCCCCTAATGCCGTCAGCTCACACAAGACATGGTCCTTACTTAAAATCTTCTGATCAACCAAAGTTCATTGTAATGGACATTGTAGTTATCTGTCATGAAACGAAATCTGATTCTGACTGGCATGACCTGCAGTACAAATGAATGTAATCTGCGAAACGAGATTCCTTATGGGCTTGCAGCCACCACAAATAATTGCTTTTCAAAGACATTGCATACATACATTTTTTTCTCCTGTCACCTTAGATTATTTTTTTGTTTATGCATGTTGTGTGGGCTTCCAGTCAGGCCCATAAACACAGGTTGATGCAGTCACTGTTACAACACGGTATTGAAGGAGAATTTGTGATCTTTGGAGTTTCATTCCAGTGTATGAAGGAGTGCATCATCAAACCACTCCAGATCTCTACTGGTGACTATATTGTTGCAAGTTTTCAAGTGTTACCGATGGTCACATAAAATATGGCCTTTTTGTTCTTGCGCTATTCATCTTAACTGCACCTTATCTCGTATTTAGGCTTGGAAACAATTTCAATTTTTTTGATTTACTTATTCAAAATCATTTATGATTGTTGTCATGATATCTACAAGATGTTATTTTGATTGGACATAGAGGATTGGATCTGTCTTTCCCCAACTATGAATGGAAATAATGTATGCGCTTATAAAACCCCTTCTGGGAAAGGTAGTTGCTCAGTGGTTAGAGCTGCTCATGCACTGGGGAGCCAATTGAGATTCCAGTCTTGGGTAACTATCTGTGTGGAATTGACACGTCCTCCCCGCGTCTGCGAGGGGCTTCTGCCAGGTGCTGCAGTTTCCTCCCATTGTTCAAAGATGTGCAGGTCCTTATATGTGATTTGTGAAGCATTTCTTAAATGTTTCAATCCTGCCAGCATCCAGTGCCTTGGACAAAATAACTGGAGATGAATAAAAGATACTGTGTCTTTTGACACCATTTCCTGCTGGATTTTCATCAATCCTGCTTTATATCGGTGACAACTTCCATGACCTTTTTTGATGCTATGTCTGAATTGACAGTCTAGTTCCAAATATTTGTTGTGCAGTATTTCGAGGTCTCTGTTACAGCATACCCATGAATGTCCACTTCTGAAGATACTTCCATATCATAGAATCCCGACAGTGTGGAAACAAGGCCCTTTTGACCCAACAAGTCCACAGCCACCCTCCAAAGAGCATCTCACCCTGACTCATTCCCCGACCCTTTCCTCAGTAACCCTACATTTCCCATGACTAACACACCTAATCTACACATCCCTAAACACAATGGGCAAGTTTGGCATGGCCCATACACCGAGCCTGCACATCTTTGGACTGTGGGAGGAAACCAGAGCACCCAGCAGGAACCAATGCAGGCATGGGCAGAATGTACAAACTCCACACAGAAGATCGCCCAACGGTGGCATCGAGCCTGGGTCCCTGGCCCTGTGAGTCAGCAGTGCGAACCACTGAGCCACCGTGCTGCCCTTGGAGTTAGACAGAGCTTGCTTGTTCTTGGGTGGCCTCAAACTGCCAACCTCCACTTAGTGGCAAAAGTGCTGACCAACTGCATTCATCTTCACTGGTTTTTGCTTTGTATCATTGAATTCAATCCTTCAAACTCTATGGTAAATATTTAAATTTCCATTGATATGTGAGCGTTGTTTTTAGTACACAGTATTGGTTTATTATGTTTCATTGGTACATAATGAATATTGTATGTATATGCAAATGGGCAAGTTGGTAACGATGCAGTCCGCAGACCTGGAGGATAATAACACTGTCCTTCAATCGCCCACGATGCCCTCTGCAAATTGGTAGAAAACACAAATTTCTATAAAATTCATCTCTCCTCCTGTCAGTCGATCAAAATTAATTCAGGATTTTGTCCAGGCCAATAACCGTAAGATTACACAGGCCTAAACAAAACTACTGGCTCATAATAGTTCAGTAAAGTGAAAGGGCAACAATAGAGGCAGTAGGAACTGCAGATGCTGGAGAATCTGAGATAAGAAGGTGTAAAGCTGGATGAACACAGCAGGTCAAGCAGTATCATCCGGCTCTACACCTTGTTATCTCAGATTCTCCAGCATCTGCAGTTCCTACTGCCTCTATTGTTGCCAGTTCTGAAGTCGGGTCTCGTCCCGAAACATCAGCTTTCTTGCTCCTCTGCTGCTTGGCCTGCTGTGTTCATCCAGCTCCCCACCTTGGGCAACAATAGAGTATGCTTTAAGTCACTAGATATGTTACGTGGGTTTGTCTTCCTTAGGGTGGAGTCAGTGGAACCGAAAAAGATGTCTCCCTCACAGCGTTTGTGACAAAAGAATTGCATCGTTCCTTGGCGGCCTTTCAACAGAAGAATATTCAGAGATTTCACGAGTGGTAAGAGTGTAACTTCTTTTACTTCTCTTTATCTCACTTTTTCCAACAATTGGAAAATAGATTTTAGAAATAACGTCGAGCTGATGAAGTGTGAAAAGAAGAATAATTCCAAGCAGTGGTGGGAGTTGGTCAGTGAGGTGGGAGGAGTGGATAGGTGGGAGAGAAGGCGGACAGGTCATGGAGGCGGGGATGAGTGGAGGAACTAGTCTTGGGATGAGGCTGACGGGTGGGGAGATTTTGAGGGTGGCAAAGTCCATATTGAGGCCATTGAGTTGGAAGCTCCCGAGACGGAATATGAGGTGCTGCTCCTCCAGTTTCTGGGTGGTGTGGTTGTGACACTGGAAGAGGCCCAGGATGGACATGTCGTTCAGGGAGTGGGAGGGGGAGTTGAAGTGATGCAATGATTTGGATATGAAAATAGAAGGTGTGGTTTGTACGTTTCCCAATGATTGAAGGTGTAGCAGCCAGCCAAGAAGGCCACCTCAGAATGCAATGGGACATTGACAAGGGCCAATAAACTGAGGAGTGGCAGATGGAGTTGAGGTTAGACAAATGTGAGGTGCTACATTTTGGAAAGGCAAATCAGGGCAGCATGTATACACTGAAGGTTGTGGGGAGTGTTGCTAAATAAAGAGACGCTGGAGTGCAGTTTCGTAGTTCCATCAAAGTACAGCCACCGGTAAAAAGGATATTGAGGAGACATTTGGTGTGCTCGCCTTTATCGGTCAGTGCATTTAGTATAGGAGTTAGGAGGTTACTTAGCAGCCATATAGGATGTTGGTCCGGCTGCTTTTGGAATACTGCAATCGCTTTTAGTCTCCTTGCGAGAGGAAGGATGTCGGCGCAACATTGAGGGCCGAAGGGCCTGTTCTGCGCTGTATTGTTGTATGTTGTAAACATGAAAGGGTTCAGAGAAGCTCTACAAGGATGTTACCAGCATCGGAGGTTGGAGGTATACCGTGGGCTTGAACAGGCAGCTATTTCTTGGAACTTTGGAGTTCAGGGCTGACCATATAGAAGTTTATACAATTACGAGGGACGTGGATAGAGCGAACAGCCAAGATCTTTTCCCCGGGTTGCTGGAATCCAAAACTGGAGAGAATAGGTTTAAAATGAGAGAGGGAGCAGCCAAAAGCAGCCGAACCAACGTCCTATATGGCTGCTAAGTGATCTCCTAACTCCGATACTAAATGCACTGACCGATGAAGGTGAGCACACCAAATGTCTCCTCAATACCCTTTTTTACCGGTGGCTGTACTTTGATGGAACTACGAAACTGCACTCCAACGTCTCTTTTTATGAGAGAGGGAAGATTTAAAATGGACCGGATTTTTTTCATAGTTGTGCATGTATGGAATGAGCTGCCAGAGGAAGTGGTGGAGGCTTGTACGTTTAAAAGGCATGTGGATGGGTATATGAAAGGATGGGTTGAGAGGAATATGGGCCAAATGCTGGCAAATGGGACTAAATTAATTTAGGATATCTGGTCAACGTAGACAAATTGGGCCAAAGGATCAGTTTCCCTACTGTACATCTCTCTGATTCTAAGTGTCTTTTTTCTTAACCACGTGGCCCATAATTAGAAAAACTTGAATCAGGATTTGGGAATGTGACAATTCTAATTGGATCTGTTTGATGAAATTAACTCTGTAGGTAATGGTGGTTGAATTATGATTTATCAAATTTGAGATTATTGCAGCATCTTCTAGAATAGAGGAAACACATGAAATCAAAATTGAAAATCAAAACTTGGTAAAATTTTGCATTGGAAATACATGACAAGCCATTGGAGGAGATTCATGACCATTGCATTCAAGTGAGAACAACAAATGCGATTCAGTGACTCAGTGAAACGGGATGCAGTGACTGTGTGAAATGGGATGCAGTGACTGAGGGTAATGAGATGCAGCGACTGACGAAAGGAGATGCAGTGACGGTGGGAAATGGGACGCAGTGACTGAGGACAATGGAACGCAGTGATTGAGGGAAATGGGACGGTCTAAGTGAGTGTAATGTGAAGCATTGAATGAGTGAAATGAGATGCAGTGACTGTGTGAACTGGGATGCAGTGGCCGAGTGAAATGGGATGCAGTGGCCGAGTGAAATGGGATGCAGTGTCCGAGTGAAATGGGATGCAGTGTCCGAGTGAAATGGGATGCAGTGACTGAGGGGAATCGGATGCAGTGACTGATGGAAATAGGATGCAGTGACTGATGGAAATAGTGTGCTGTGACGGACAGAAATGGGATGCTGTGACTGATGGTAAGGGATGCAGTGACTGAGGGAAAGGAGATGCAGTGACTCATTGAAATGGGATGCAGCGACTGAGGGAATGGAGATGTAGTGACTGTTGGAAATGTGATGCTGTGACTGAGGGTATGGGATGCAGTGACTCAGTGAAATGGGATGCCGTGTCTGTGTGAAATGGGATGCGGTGACTGAGGGAAATGGGTTGCAGACACTGAGGGAAATGGGTTGCAGACACTGAGGGGACTGGGATGCCGTGACCGAGTGAACTGGGATGCCGTGACTGAGAGAACTGGGATGCCGTGACTGAGAGAACTGGGATGCAGTTACTGCAGGAAATGGGGTGCAGTGAGTGAGGGAAATGGGATGCAGTGACTGAGGGAAATGGGATGCCGTGACTGATGGCAATGGGATGCGCTGACTGAGGGTTATTGGATGCAGTGACTGAGGGTAATGGGATGAAGTGACTGACGGTAATGGGATGCAGTAACTCTGTGAAATGGGCTGCGCTGACTCTGTGAAATGGGATGCCGTGACTCTATGAAATGCGATGCATTGACTGAGTGGAATGGGCTGCAGTGTCTGAGATAAATGGGATGCAGTGTCTGAGATAAATGGGATGCAGTGACTGAGATAAATGGGATGCAGTGACTGAGATAAATGGGATGCAGTGACTGATGGCAATGGGATGCGCTGACTGAGGGTTATTGGATGCAGTGACTGAGGGTAATGGGATGAAGTGACTGACGGTAATGGGATGCAGTAACTCGGTGAAATGGGCTGCGCTGACTCTGTGAAATGGGATGCCGTGACTCTATGAAATGCGATGCATTGACTGAGTGGAATGGGCTGCAGTGTCTGAGATAAATGGGATGCAGTGTCTGAGATAAATGGGATGCAGTGACTGAGATAAATGGGATGCAGTGACTGATGGCAATGGGATGCGCTGACTGAGGGTTATTGGATGCAGTGACTGAGGGTAATGGGATGAAGTGACTGACGGTAATGGGATGCAGTAACTCGGTGAAATGGGCTGCGCTGACTCTGTGAAATGGGATGCCGTGACTCTATGAAATGCGATGCATTGACTGAGTGGAATGGGATGCAGTGTCTGAGATAAATGGGATGCAGTGTCTGAGATAAATGGGATGCAGTGTCTGAGATAAATGGGATGCAGTGACTGAGATAAATGGGATGCAGTGACTGAGATAAATGGGATGCCGTGGCTGAGGGTAATGGGATGCAGTGACTGAGTGCAATGGGATGCAGTGACTCAGTGAAATCTGATGCAGTGACTGAGGGAAAGGAGATGCAGTGACTGAGGGAAATGGCGTGCTGTGACTGAGGGGAATGGGATGCAGTGACTGAGGGGAATGGGATGCCGAGACTGATTGAAACTGGGTTGCAGTGGCCGAGTGAAATGGGACGCAGTGGCCGAGTGAAATGGGACGCAGTGGCCGAGTGAAATGGGAAGCAGTGGCCGAGTGAAATGGGTCGCAGTGGCCGAGTGAAATGGGACGCAGTGGCCGAGTGAAATGGGACGCAGTGGCCGAGTGAAATGGGACGCAGTGGCCGAGTGAAATGGGACGCAGTGGCCGAGTGAAATGGGGACGCAGTGGCCGAGGCAAAGGAGATGCAGTTACTGATGGTAATGGGATGCAGTGAGTGATGGAAATGGGATGCAGTGAGTGATGGAAATGGGATGCAGTGAGTGATGGAAATGGGATGCAGTGACTGAGGTAAATGGGATGCAGTGACTGATGTAAAGGAGATGCAGTGACTGATGTAAAGGAGATGCAGTGACTGAGGGTAATGGTTTGCAGTGGCTGTGTGAAATGGGATGCGGTGACTGTGTGGAATGGGATGCAGTGACTGAATGAAATGGGATGCAGTGACTCAGGGAAAAGAGATGCAGTGACTGTGGGAAATGGGACGCACTGACTGAGTGAAATGGGATGCAGTGACTGAGAGTAATGGGATGCAGTGACTGAGAGTAATGGGATGCAGTGACTGAGAGTAATGGGATGCAGTGACTTAGAGTAATGGGATGCAGTGACTGAGGGGAATGGGATGCAGTGACTGAGTGAAATGGGCTGAAGTGACTGGAAATGGGATGCAGTGATTGAAGGAAATGGGTGCAGTGACCGATGCAACTGGGATGCAGTGACTGAGGGAAATGGGATGCAGTGATGCAGGGGACTGGGATGCAGTGCCTGAGTGAAATGGGATGCAGTGACTGATGGAAATTAGATGCAGTGTCTGTTTGAAATGGGATCCTGCGACTGAAGTTAATGGGATGCAGTGACTCTTAAATGGGAAGCAGTGACTGAGTGAAATGGGATGCAGTGACCGAGTAAAGGAGATGCACTGACTGTGAGAAAAGGGGTGTTGTGACTGAGGGAAATGGGATCCAGTGACTGATGGAAATGGGATCCAGTGACTGATGGAAATGGGATCCAGTGACTGAGGGAAATGGGATGCACTGTCTGAGTGAAATGGGATGCAGTTACTGAGTGAAATGGGATGCAGTGACTGAGGGGAATGGGATGCAGTGACTGAGTGAAATGGGATGCAGTGGCTGAGTGAAATGGGATGCAGTGGCTGAGTGAAATGGGATGCAGTGACTGAGTGAAATGGGATGCAGTGGCTGATGGAAATGGGATGCAGTGGCTGAGTGAAATGGGATGCAGTGACTGAGTGAAATGGGATGCAGTGACTGAGTGAAATGGGATGCAGTGACTGATGGAAATGGGATGCTGTGAGTGAGTGAAATGGGATGCTGTGAGTGAGTGAAATGGGATGCTGTGTCTGAGCGTAATGGGATGCTGTGTCTGAGGGTAATGGGATGCAGTGACTGAGGGTAATGGGATGCAGTGGCCGAGTGAAATGGGGACGCAGTGGCCGAGGCAAAGGAGATGCAGTTACTGATGGTAATGGGATGCATTGACTGATGGAAATGGGATGCAGTGAGTGATGGAAATGGGATGCAGTGAGTGATGGAAATGGGATGCAGTGAGTGATGGAAATGGGATGCAGTGACTGAGGTAAATGGGATGCAGTGACTGATGTAAAGGAGATGCAGTGACTGAGGAAACGGAATGCTGTGACTGAGGGTAATGGTTTGCAGTGGCTGTGTGAAATGGTATGCCATGTCTCTGTGAAATGGGATGCGGTGACTGTGTGGAATGGGATGCAGTGACTGATGGTAATGGGATGCAGTGTCTGAGTGAAATGGGTAGCAGTGGCTGAGTGAACTGGGATTCAGTGACTGAGGGAAATGGGATGCAGTGACTGAGGGAAATGGGATGCAGTGACTGAGGGAAATGGGATGCAGTGACTGATGCTAATGGGATGCAGTGACTGAGGGTAATGGGATGCAGTGACTGAGGGTAATGGGATGCAGTGACTGATGGTAATGGGATGCAGTGTCTGAGTGAAATGGGTAGCAGTGGCTGAGTCAATTGGGATGCAGTGACTGAGTGAAATGGGATGCAGTGAGTGAGTGAAATGGGATGCAGTGAGTGAGTGAAATGGGATGCAGTGAGTGAGTGAAATGGGATGCAGTGACTGAGCGTAATGGGATGCAGTGACTGAGCGTAATGGGATGCAGTGACTGAGCGTAATGGGATGCAGTGACTGAGCGTAATGGGATGCAGTGACTGAGAAATGGGATGCAGTGACTGAGTGAAATGGGTAGCAGTGGCTGAGTAAAATGGGATGCAGTGACTGATGGAAATGGGATGCTGTGAGTAAGTGAAATGGGATGCAGTGGCTGAGTCAATTGGGATGCAGTGAGTGAGTGAAATGGGATGCTGTAAGTGAGTGAAATGGGATGCTGTGAGTGAGCGTAATGGGATGCTGTGTCTGAGCGTAATGGGATGCTGTGTCTGAGCGTAATGGGATGCAGTGATTGAGCGTAACGGGATGCAGTGACTGAGTGAAATGGGATGCAGTGACTGAGTGAAATGGGATGCAGTGACTGATGGAAATGGGATGCAGTGACTGAGGGGAATGGGATGCAGTGACTGAGGGGAATGGGATGCAGTGAATGAGTGAAATGCGCTGCAGTTACTGAGTGAAATGTGATGCAGTGACTGAGGGAAATGGAATGCAGTGACTGAGGGTAATGGGATGCAGTGACTGAGGGTAATGGGATGCAGTGACTGAGGGTAATGGGGTGCAGTGACTGAGGGAAATGGGGTGCAGTGGCTGAGTGAAATGGGATGCAGTGGCTGAGTGTAATGGGATGCAGTGGCTGAGTGAAATGGGATGCAGTGGCTGTGTGAAATGGGATGCAGTGGCTGTGTGAAATGGGATGCAGTGGCTGTGTGAAATGGGATGCAGTGGCTGTGTGAAATGGGATGCAGTGGCTGTGTGAAATGGGATGCAGTGGCTGTGTGAAATGGGATGCAGTGGCTGTGTGAAATGGGATGCAGTGGCTGTGTGAAATGGGATGCAGCGGCTGTGTGAAATGGGATGCAGCGGCTGTGTGAACTGGATGCAGCGACTGTGAACTGGGATGCAGTGTCTGTTTGAAATGGGATACTGCGACTGAGGGCAATGGATGCAGTGACTGAGGGAAATGGGATGCACTGTCTGAGTGAAATGGGATGCAGTGAATGAGTGAAATGGGGAGCAGTGGCTGAGTCAATTGGGATGCAGTGACTGAGTGAAATGGGTTGCAGTGGCTGAGTGAAATGGGTTGCAGTGGCTGAGTGAAATGGGTTGCTGTGAGTGAGTGAAATGGGATGCTGTGAGTGAGTGAAATGGGATGCTGTGTCTGAGCGTAATGGGATGCAGTGACTGATGGTAATGGGATGCAGTAACTGAGTGAAATGGGATGCAGTGACTCAGTGAAATGGGATGCATTGATTGAGGGAAAGCAGATTTAGTGACTGGGGGAAATGGCATGCTGTGACTGAGGGGAATAGCATGCTGTGACTGAGGGGAATGGGATGCAGTGACTGCTGGAAATGGGATCCAGTGACTGAGGGAAATGGGATGCACTGTCTGAGTGAAATGGTATGCAGTGGCTGAGTCAATTGGGATGCAGTGACTGAGTGAAATGGGATGCAGTGACTGAGTGAAATGGGATGCAGTGGCTGAGTGAAATGGGATGCAGTGACTGAGTGAAATGGGATGCAGTGACTGAGTGAAATGGGATGCTGTGAGTGAGTGAAATGGGATGCTGTGAGTGAGTGAAATGGGATGCTGTGAGTGAGTGAAATGGGATGCTGTGTCTGAGTGAACTGGGATGCCGTGACTCAGTGAAATGTGATGCATTGATTGAGGGAAAGCAGATTCAGTGACTGTGGGAAATGGCATGCTGTGACTGAGGGGAATGGGATGCAGTGACGGATGGAAATGGGATGCAGTGACTGAGGGAAATGGGTTGCAGTGGCTGAGTGAAATGGGATGCAGTGACTGAGGGGAATGGGATGCAGTGACTGAGGGAAATGGTTTGCAGTGGCTGAGTGAAATGGGATGCAGTGAATGAGTGAAATGCGCTGCAGTTACTGAGTGAAATGGGACGCAGTGACTGAGGGAAATGGGATGCAGTGACTGTGGGAAATGGGATGCACTGTCTGAGTGAAATGGGATGCAGTGACTGAGGGTAATGGGATGCAGTGACTGAGGGTAATGGGATGCAGTGACTGAGGGTAATGGGATGCAGTGACTGAGGGTAATGGGATGCAGTGGCCGAGTGAAATGGGGACGCAGTGGCCGAGGCAAAGGAGATGCAGTTACTGATGGTAATGGGATGCATTGACTGATGGAAATGGGATGCAGTGACTGATGGAAATGGGATGCAGTGTGTGATGGAAATGGGATGCAGTGACTGAGGTAAATGGGATGCAGTGACTGAGGTAAATGGGATGCAGTGACTGAGGTAAAGGAGATGCAGTGACTGAGGAAACGGAATGCTGTGACTGAGGGTAATGGTTTGCAGTGGCTGTGTGAAATGGTATGCCATGTCTCTGTGAAATGGGATGTGGTGACTGTGTGAAATGGGATGCGGTGACTGTGTGAAATGGGATGCAGTGTCTGAGTGAAATGGGTAGCAGTGGCTGAGTGAACTGGGATTCATTGACTGAGTGAACTGGGATGCAGTGACTGAGTGAAATGGGATGCAGTGACTGATGGAAATGGGATGCTGTGAGTGAGTGAAATGGGATGCTGTGTCTGAGCGTAATGGGATGCTGTGTCTGAGGGTAATGGGATGCAGTGACTGAGGGTAATGGGATGCAGTGGCCGAGTGAAATGGGGACGCAGTGGCCGAGGCAAAGGAGATGCAGTTACTGATGGTAATGGGATGCATTGACTGATGGAAATGGGATGCAGTGAGTGATGGAAATGGGATGCAGTTACTGATGGAAATGGGATGCAGTGACTGAGAGTAATGGGATGCAGTGACTGAGAGTAATGGGATGCAGTGACTGAGAGTAATGGGATGCAGTGACTGAGGGGAATGGGATGCAGTGACTGAGGGGAATGGGATGCAGTGACTGAGTGAAATGGGCTGAAGTGACTGGAAATGGGATGCAGTGATTGAAGGAAATGGGTGCAGTGACCGATGCAACTGGGATGCAGTGACTGAGGGAAATGGGATGCAGTGATGCAGGGGACTGGGATGCAGTGCCTGAGTGAAATGGGATGCAGTGACTGATGGAAATTAGATGCAGTGTCTGTTTGAAATGGGATCCTGCGACTGAAGTTAATGGGATGCAGTGACTCTTAAATGGGAAGCAGTGACTGAGTGAAATGGGATGCAGTGACTGAGGTAAATGGGATGCAGTGACTGATGTAAAGGAGATGCAGTGACTGAGGAAACGGAATGCTGTGACTGAGGGTAATGGTTTGCAGTGGCTGTGTGAAATGGTATGCCATGTCTCTGTGAAATGGGATGCGGTGACTGTGTGGAATGGGATGTAGTGACTGATGGTAATGGGATGCAGTGTCTGAGTGAAATGGGTAGCAGTGGCTGAGTGAACTGGGATGCAGTGACTGAGAGTAATGGGATGCAGTGACTGAGAGTAATGGGATGCAGTGACTGAGAGTAATGGGATGCAGTGACTGAGGGGAATGGGATGCAGTGACTGAGGGGAATGGGATGCAGTGACTGAGTGAAATGGGCTGAAGTGACTGGAAATGGGATGCAGTGATTGAAGGAAATGGGTGCAGTGACCGATGCAACTGGGATGCAGTGACTGAGGGAAATGGGATGCAGTGATGCAGGGGACTGGGATGCAGTGCCTGAGTGAAATGGGATGCAGTGACTGATGGAAATTAGATGCAGTGTCTGTTTGAAATGGGATCCTGCGACTGAAGTTAATGGGATGCAGTGACTCTTAAATGGGAAGCAGTGACTGAGTGAAATGGGATGCAGTGACCGAGTAAAGGAGATGCACTGACTGTGAGAAAAGGGGTGCTGTGACTGAGGGAAATGGGATCCAGTGACTGATGGAAATGGGATCCAGTGACTGATGGAAATGGGATCCAGTGACTGAGGGAAATGGGATGCACTGTCTGAGTGAAATGGGATGCAGTTACTGAGTGAAATGGGATGCAGTGACTGAGGGGAATGGGATGCAGTGACTGAGTGAAATGGGATGCAGTGGCTGAGTGAAATGGGATGCAGTGGCTGAGTGAAATGGGATGCAGTGACTGAGTGAAATGGGATGCAGTGGCTGATGGAAATGGGATGCAGTGGCTGATGGAAATGGGATGCTGTGAGTGAGTGAAATGGGATGCTGTGAGTGAGTGAAATGGGATGCTGTGTCTGAGCGTAATGGGATGCTGTGTCTGAGGGTAATGGGATGCAGTGACTGAGGGTAATGGGATGCAGTGGCCGAGTGAAATGGGGACGCAGTGGCCGAGGCAAAGGAGATGCAGTTACTGATGGTAATGGGATGCATTGACTGATGGAAATGGGATGCAGTGAGTGATGGAAATGGGATGCAGTGAGTGATGGAAATGGGATGCAGTGAGTGATGGAAATGGGATGCAGTGAGTGATGGAAATGGGATGCAGTGACTGAGGTAAATGGGATGCAGTGACTGATGTAAAGGAGATGCAGTGACTGAGGAAACGGAATGCTGTGACTGAGGGTAATGGTTTGCAGTGGCTGTGTGAAATGGGATGCGGTGACTGTGTGGAATGGGATGCAGTGACTGATGGTAATGGGATGCAGTGTCTGAGTGAAATGGGTAGCAGTGGCTGAGTGAACTGGGATTCAGTGACTGAGGGAAATGGGATGCAGTGACTGAGGGAAATGGGATGCAGTGACTGAGGGAAATGGGATGCAGTGACTGATGCTAATGGGATGCAGTGACTGAGGGTAATGGGATGCAGTGACTGAGGGTAATGGGATGCAGTGACTGATGGTAATGGGATGCAGTGTCTGAGTGAAATGGGTAGCAGTGGCTGAGTCAATTGGGATGCAGTGACTGAGTGAAATGGGATGCAGTGAGTGAGTGAAATGGGATGCAGTGAGTGAGTGAAATGGGATGCAGTGACTGAGCGTAATGGGATGCAGTGACTGAGCGTAATGGGATGCAGTGACTGAGCGTAATGGGATGCAGTGACTGAGAAATGGGATGCAGTGACTGAGTGAAATGGGTAGCAGTGGCTGAGTAAAATGGGATGCAGTGAGTGAGTGAAATGGGATGCTGTAAGTGAGTGAAATGGGATGCTGTGAGTGAGCGTAATGGGATGCTGTGTCTGAGCGTAATGGGATGCTGTGTCTGAGCGTAATGGGATGCAGTGATTGAGCGTAACGGGATGCAGTGACTGAGTGAAATGGGATGCAGTGACTGAGTGAAATGGGATGCAGTGACTGATGGAAATGGGATGCAGTGACTGAGGGGAATGGGATGCAGTGAATGAGTGAAATGCGCTGCAGTTACTGAGTGAAATGTGATGCAGTGACTGAGGGAAATGGAATGCAGTGACTGAGGGTAATGGGATGCAGTGAGTGATGGTAATGGGATGCAGTGACTGAGGGTAATGGGATGCAGTGACTGAGGGTAATGGGATGCAGTGACTGAGGGAAATGGGGTGCAGTGGCTGAGTGAAATGGGATGCAGTGGCTGAGTGAAATGGGATGCAGTGGCTGAGTGAAATGGGATGCAGTGGCTGAGTGAAATGGGATGCAGTGGCTGTGTGAAATGGGATGCAGTGGCTGTGTGAAATGGGATGCAGTGGCTGTGTGAAATGGGACGCAGCGGCTGTGTGAAATGGGATGCAGCGGCTGTGTGAACTGGATGCAGCGACTGTGAACTGGGATGCAGTGTCTGTTTGAAATGGGATACTGCGACTGAGGGCAATGGATGCAGTGACTGAGGGAAATGGGATGCAGTGAATGAGTGAAATGGGGAGCAGTGGCTGAGTCAATTGGGATGCAGTGACTGAGTGAAATGGGTTGCAGTGGCTGAGTGAAATGGGTTGCAGTGGCTGAGTGAAATGGGTTGCTGTGAGTGAGTGAAATGGGATGCTGTGAGTGAGTGAAATGGGATGCTGTGTCTGAGCGTAATGGGATGCAGTGACTGATGGTAATGGGATGCAGTAACTGAGTGAAATGGGATGCCGTGACTCAGTGAAATGGGATGCATTGATTGAGGGAAAGCAGATTTAGTGACTGGGGGAAATGGCATGCTGTGACTGAGGGGAATAGCATGCTGTGACTGAGGGGAATGGGATGCAGTGACTGCTGGAAATGGGATCCAGTGACTGAGGGAAATGGGATGCACTGTCTGAGTGAAATGGTATGCAGTGGCTGAGTCAATTGGGATGCAGTGACTGAGTGAAATGGGATGCAGTGACTGAGTGAAATGGGATGCAGTGGCTGAGTCAATTGGGATGCAGTGACTGAGTGAAATGGGATGCAGTGACTGAGTGAAATGGGATGCTGTGAGTGAGTGAAATGGGATGCTGTGTCTGAGTGAACTGGGATGCCGTGACTCAGTGAAATGTGATGCATTGATTGAGGGAAAGCAGATTCAGTGACTGTGGGAAATGGCATGCTGTGACTGAGGGGAATGGGATGCAGTGACGGATGGAAATGGGATGCAGTGACTGAGGGAAATGGGTTGCAGTGGCTGAGTGAAATGGGATGCAGTGACTGAGGGGAATGGGATGCAGTGACTGAGGGAAATGGTTTGCAGTGGCTGAGTGAAATGGGATGCAGTGAATGAGTGAAATGCGCTGCAGTTACTGAGTGAAATGGGACGCAGTGACTGAGGGAAATAGGATGCAGTGACTGAGGGAAATGGGATGCACTGTCTGAGTGAAATGGGATGCAGTGACTGAGGGTAATGGGATGCAGTGACTGAGGGTAATGGGATGCAGTGACTGAGGGTAATGGGATGCAGTGGCCGAGTGAAATGGGGACGCAGTGGCCGAGGCAAAGGAGATGCAGTTACTGATGGTAATGGGATGCATTGACTGATGGAAATGGGATGCAGTGACTGATGGAAATGGGATGCAGTGAGTGATGGAAATGGGATGCAGTGACTGAGGTAAATGGGATGCAGTGACTGAGGTAAATGGGATGCAGTGACTGATGTAAAGGAGATGCAGTGACTGAGGAAACGGAATGCTGTGACTGAGGGTAATGGTTTGCAGTGGCTGTGTGAAATGGTATGCCATGTCTCTGTGAAATGGGATGTGGTGACTGTGTGAAATGGGATGCGGTGACTGTGTGAAATGGGATGCAGTGTCTGAGTGAAATGGGTAGCAGTGGCTGAGTGAATTGGGATTCAGTGACTGAGTGAACTGGGATGCAGTGACTGAGTGAAATGGGATGCAGTGACTGATGGAAATGGGATGCTGTGAGTGAGTGAAATGGGATGCTGTGAGTGAGTGAAATGGGATGCTGTGTCTGAGCGTAATGGGATGCTGTGTCTGAGGGTAATGGGATGCAGTGACTGAGGGTAATGGGATGCAGTGACTGAGGGTAATGGGATGCAGTGACTGAGGGTAATTGGATGCAGTGGCCGAGTGAAATGGGGACGCAGTGGCCGAGGCAAAGGAGATGCAGTTACTGATGGTAATGGGATGCATTGACTGATGGAAATGGGATGCAGTGACTGATGGAAATGGGATGCAGTGAGTGATGGAAATGGGATGCAGTGACTGAGTGAAATGGGATGCCGTGACTGAGGTAAATGGGATGCAGTGACTGATGTAAAGGAGATGCAGTGACTGAGGAAACGGAATGCTGTGACTGAGGGTAATGGTTTGCAGTGGCTGTGTGAAATGGTATGCCATGTCTCTGTGAAATGGGATGTGGTGACTGTGTGAAATGGGATGCGGTGACTGTGTGAAATGGGATGCAGTGTCTGAGTGAAATGGGTAGCAGTGGCTGAGTGAACTGGGATTCAGTGACTGAGTGAACTGGGATGCAGTGACTGAGTGAAATGGGATGCAGTGACTGATGGAAATGGGATGCTGTGAGTGAGTGAAATGGGATGCTGTGAGTGAGTGAAATGGGATGCTGTGTCTGAGCGTAATGGGATGCTGTGTCTGAGGGTAATGGGATGCAGTGACTGAGGGTAATGGGATGCAGTGGCCGAGTGAAATGGGGACGCAGTGGCCGAGGCAAAGGAGATGCAGTTACTGATGGTAATGGGATGCATTGACTGATGGAAATGGGATGCAGTGAGTGATGGAAATGGGATGCAGTGAGTGATGGAAATGGGATGCAGTGAGTGATGGAAATGGGATGCAGTGACTGAGGTAAATGGGATGCAGTGACTGATGTAAAGGAGATGCAGTGACTGAGGAAACGGAATGCTGTGACTGAGGGTAATGGTTTGCAGTGGCTGTGTGAAATGGTATGCCATGTCTCTGTGAAATGGGATGCGGTGACTGTGTGGAATGGGATGCAGTGACTGATGGTAATGGGATGCAGTGGCCGAGTGAAATGGGGACGCAGTGGCTGAGTGAACTGGGATTCAGTGACTGAGGGAAATGGGATGCAGTGACTGAGGGAAATGGGATGCAGTGACTGAGGGAAATGGGATGCAGTGACTGATGCGAATGGGATGCAGTGACTGAGGGTAATGGGATGCAGTGACTGAGGGTAATGGGATGCAGTGACTGATGGTAATGGGATGCAGTGTCTGAGTGAAATGGGTAGCAGTGGCTGAGTCAATTGGGATGCAGTGACTGAGTGAAATGGGATGCAGTGACTGAGTGAAATGGGATGCAGTGAGTGAGTGAAATGGGATGCAGTGAGTGAGTGAAATGGGATGCAGTGACTGAGCGTAATGGGATGCAGTGACTGAGCGTAATGGGATGCAGTGACTGAGCGTAATGGGATGCAGTGACTGAGCGTAATGGGATGCAGTGACTGAGCGAAATGGGATGCAGTGACTGATGGAAATGGGATGCTGTGAGTAAGTGAAATGGGATGCAGTGGCTGAGTGAAATGGGTAGCAGTGGCTGAGTAAAATGGGATGCAGTGACTGATGGAAATGGGATGCTGTGAGTAAGTGAAATGGGATGCAGTGGCTGAGTCAATTGGGATGCAGTGAGTGAGTGAAATGGGATGCTGTAAGTGAGTGAAATGGGATGCTGTGAGGGAGCGTAATGGGATGCTGTGTCTGAGCGTAATGGGATGCTGTGTCTGAGCGTAATGGGATGCAGTGATTGAGCGTAATGGGATGCAGTGACTGAGCGAAATGGGATGCTGTGACTGAGTGAAATGGGATGCAGTGACTGATGGAAATGGGATGCAGTGACTGAGGGGAATGGGATGCAGTGACTGAGGGGAATGGGATGCAGTGAATGAGTGAAATGCGCTGCAGTTACTGAGTGAAATGTGATGCAGTGACTGAGGGAAATGGAATGCAGTGACTGAGGGTAATGGGATGCAGTGAGTGATGGTAATGGGATGCAGTGAGTGATGGTAATGGGATGCAGTGACTGAGGGTAATGGGATGCAGTGACTGAGGGAGATGGGGTGCAGTGGCTGAGTGAAATGGGATGCAGTGGCTGAGTGAAATGGGATGCAGTGGCTGAGTGAAATGGGATGCAGTGGCTGAGTGAAATGGGATGCAGTGGCTGAGTGAAATGGGATGCAGTGGCTGTGTGAAATGGGATGCAGTGGCTGTGTGAAATGGGATGCAGTGGCTGTGTGAAATGGGATGCAGTGGCTGTGTGAAATGGGATGCAGTGGCTGTGTGAAATGGGATGCAGCGGCTGTGTGAAATGGGATGCAGCGGCTGTGTGAAATGGGATGCAGCGGCTGTGTGAAATGGGATGCAGCGGCTGTGTGAACTGGATGCAGCGACTGTGAACTGGGATGCAGTGTCTGTTTGAAATGGGATCCTGCGACTGAGGGCAATGGATGCAGTGACTGAGGGATATGGGATGCACTGTCTGAGTGAAATGGGATGCAGTGCATGAGTGAAATGGGGAGCAGTGGCTGAGTCAATTGGGATGCAGTGACTGAGTGAAATGGGTTGCAGTGGCTGAGTGAAATGGGATGCTGTGAGTGAGTGAAATGGGATGCTGTGAGTGAGTGAAATGGAATGCTGTGTCTGAGCGTAATGGGATGCAGTGACTGATGGTAATGGGATGCAGTAACTGAGTGAAATGGGATGCCGTGACTCAGTGAAATGGGATGCATTGATTGAGGGAAAGCAGATTTAGTGACTGGGGGAAATGGCATGCTGTGACTGAGGGGAATGGCATGCTGTGACTGAAGGGAATGGGATGCAGTGACTGCTGGAAATGGGATCCAGTGACTGAGGGAAATGGGATGCACTGTCTGAGTGAAATGGTATGCAGTGGCTGAGTCAATTGGGATGCAGTGACTGAGTGAAATGGGATGCTGTGAGTGAGTGAAATGGGATGCTGTGTCTGAGTGAACTGGGATGCCGTGACTCAGTGAAATGTGATGCATTGATTGAGGGAAAGCAGATTCAGTGACTGTGGGAAATGGCATGCTGTGACTGAGGGGAATGGGATGCAGTGACGGATGGAAATGGGATGCAGTGACTGAGGGAAATGGGTTGCAGTGGCTGAGTGAAATGGGATGCAGTGACTGAGGGGAATGGGATGCAGTGACTGAGGGAAATGGTTTGCAGTGGCTGAGTGAAATGGGATGCAGTGAATGAGTGAAATGCGCTGCAGTTACTGAGTGAAATGGGATGCAGTGACTGAGGGAAATGGGATGCTCTGTCTGAGTGAAATGGGATGCACTGTCTGAGTGAAATGGGATGCAGTGACTGAGGGTAATGGGATGCAGTGACTGAGGGTAATGGGATGCAGTGACTGAGGGTAATGGGATGCAGTGGCCGAGTGAAATGGGGACGCAGTGGCCGAGGCAAAGGAGATGCAGTTACTGATGGTAATGGGATGCATTGACTGATGGAAATGGGATGCAGTGACTGATGGAAATGGGATGCAGTGAGTGATGGAAATGGGATGCAGTGACTGAGGTAAATGGGATGCAGTGACTGAGGTAAATGGGATGCAGTGACTGATGTAAAGGAGATGCAGTGACTGAGGAAACGGAATGCTGTGACTGAGGGTAATGGTTTGCAGTGGCTGTGTGAAATGGTATGCCATGTCTCTGTGAAATGGGATGTGGTGACTGTGTGAAATGGGATGCGGTGACTGTGTGAAATGGGATGCAGTGTCTGAGTGAAATGGGTAGCAGTGGCTGAGTGAACTGGGATTCAGTGACTGAGTGAACTGGGATGCAGTGACTGAGGGAAATGGGATGCAGTGACTGAGTGAAATGGGATGCAGTGAATGAGTGAAATGCGCTGCAGTTACTGAGTGAAATGGGACGCAGTGACTGAGGGAAATGGGATGCAGTGACTGAGGGAAATGGGATGCACTGTCTGAGTGAAATGGGATGCAGTGACTGAGGGTAATGGGATGCAGTGACTGAGGGTAATGGGATGCAGTGACTGAGGGTAATGGGATGCAGTGGCCGAGTGAAATGGGGACGCAGTGGCCGAGGCAAAGGAGATGCAGTTACTGATGGTAATGGGATGCATTGACTGATGGAAATGGGATGCATTGACTGATGGAAATGGGATGCAGTGAGTGATGGAAATGGGATGCAGTGACTGAGTGAAATGGGATGCAGTGACTGAGGTAAATGGGATGCAGTGACTGATGTAAAGGAGATGCAGTGACTGAGGAAACGGAATGCTGTGACTGAGGGTAATGGTTTGCAGTGGCTGTGTGAAATGGTATGCCATGTCTCTGTGAAATGGGATGTGGTGACTGTGTGAAATGGGATGCGGTGACTGTGTGAAATGGGTAGCAGTGGCTGAGTGAACTGGGATTCAGTGACTGAGTGAACTGGGATGCAGTGACTGAGGGAAATGGGATGCAGTGACTGAGGGTAATGTGATGCAGTGACTGATGCTAATGGGATGCAGTGACTGATGCTAATGGGATGCAGTGACTGAGGGTAATGGGATGCAGTGACTGAGGGTAATGGGATGCAGTGACTGATGGGAATGGGATGCAGTGTCTGAGTGAAATGGGTAGCAGTGGCTGAGTCAATTGGGATGCAGTGACTGAGTGAAATGGGATGCAGTGACTGATGGAAATGGGATGCAGTGACTGAGTGAACTGGGATTCAGTGACTGAGCGTAATGGGATGCAGTGACTGAGCGTAATGGGATGCAGTGACTGAGCGTAATGGGATGCAGTGACTGAGCGAAATGGGATGCAGTGACTGTGTGAAATGGGATGCAGTGACTGTGAAATGGGATGCAGTGACTGAGTGAAATGGGTAGCAGTGGCTGAGCGAAATGGGATGCAGTGGCTGAGTCAATTGGGATGCTGTGAGTGAGTGAAATGGGATGCTGTGAGTGAGGGAAATGGGATGCTGTGTCTGAGCGTAATGGGATGCTGTGTCTGAGCGTAATGGGATGCAGTGACTGAGCGTAATGGGATGCAGTGACTGAGTGAAATGGGATGCAGTGACTGATGGAAATGGGATGCAGTGACTGAGGGGAATGGGATGCAGTGACTGAGGGGAATGGGATGCAGTGACTGTGGAAACGGGATGCAGGGACTGTTAAATGGGCCGCAGTGACTGTTATTTGGGCCGCAGTGACTGAGTGAAATGGGCTGAAGTGACTGATGAAAATGGGATGCAGTGATTGAAAGAAATGGGTGCAGTGACTGATGCAACTGGGATGCAGTGACTGAGGGAAATGGGATGCAGTGACGCAGGGGACTGGGATGCAGTGCCTGAGTGAAATGGGATGCCGTGACTGATGGAAATTAGATGCAGTGGCTATGTGAAATGGGATGCAGTGGCTGTGTGAACTGGGATGCAGCGACTGTGAACTGGGATGCAGTGTCTGTTTGAAATGGGATCCTGCAACTGAGGGCAATGGGATGCAGTGACTGTGGGAAATGGGATGCAGTGACTGAGTGAAATGGGACGCACTGACTGAGTGTAATATGAAGCATTGAATTAGTTAAATGAGATGCAGTGACTGTTTGAAATGGCATGCAGTGACTGTCTGAACTGGGATGCGGTGGCTGAGTGAACTGGGATGCAGTGGCTGAATGAAATGGGATGCCGTGGCTTAGTGAAATGTGCTGCCGTGGCTGAGTGAAATGTGCTGCCGTGGCTGAGGGTAATGGGATGCCGTGGCTGAGGGTGATGGGATGCCGTGGCTGAGGGTGATGGGATGCCGTGGCTGAGGGTGATGGGATGCCGTGGCTGAGGGTGATGGGATGCAGTGACTGAGGGTGATGGGATGCAGTGACTGAGGGTGATGGGATGCAGTGACTGAGGGCGATGGGATGCAGTGACTGAGGGCGATGGGATGCAGTGACTGAGGGTAATGGGATGCAGTGACTGAGTGAAATGGGATGCAGTGATGACTGGAGGATAGCAGTTGTGGTTCTCCTGTTCAAGAAGGGGAGTAGAGACAACCCTGGTAATTATCGGCCAGTGAGCCTTCCCTCAGTTGTTGGTAAAGTGTTGGAAAAGGTTATATGGGATAGGATTTACAATCATCTAGAATAGAATAAATTGATTAGGGATCGTCAGCACGGTTTTGTGAAGGATAGGTCTTGCCTCACAAACCTTATTGAGTTCTTTTGAGAAGGTGACCAAACAGGTAGATGAGAGTAAACCGGTTGATGTGGAGTATATGGATTTCAGCAAGGCGTTCGACAAAGTTCCCCAAAACAGACTATTGTACAAAATGCAGAGGAATGGAATTGTGGGAGATCTAGCAGCTTGGATCGGAAATTGGCTTGCTGAAAGAAGACAGAGGGTGGTAGTTGATGGGAAACATTCATCCTGGAGACCAGTTACTGGTGGTGTACCGCAAGGGTCGGTGTTGGGTCCACTGCTGTTTGTCATTTTTATAAATGACCTGGATGAGGGCGTAGAAGGATGGGTTAGTAAATTTGCAGATGACACTAAGATCGGTGGAGTTGTGGACCGTCCTGACCCGCTCACGGCGACGTGCCCCAGCAGCCCTGACCCGCTCACGACGACGTGCCCCAGCGGTCCTCCTACTCCCCCTCCTCCCCACCCTCCTCCTACTCCCCCTCCCCCCCGACCCCCCTCCTCCTCCCTTCCCGCCCCCACCCTCCTCCTCCTCCCTTCCCCCCCCAACCCTCCTCCTCCTTTGTTATCACAGAGTAGGAGGAGGGTTGCGGGGAAGGAGTAGGTGGAGGGTTGGGGGGTAAGGAGGAGGGTTGGGCGTTAAGGAGGAGGGTTGGGGTGGAAGGAAGAGGGTTGGGGGAGGAGGAGGAGGAGGAGGAGGGGGGTTGGGGGAGGAGGAGGAGGAGGAGGGGGGTTGGGGGAGGAGGAGGACCAGGGGGGTTGGGGGAAGAGGACGGTGGTTTGGGGGAGAGGAGGAGGGGGGGTGTTTGGGGGAGAGGAGGAGGGGTTTTGGGGGGAGAGTAGGGGGAGGAGGCGGGTGGGGGGAGTGGAGGAGGAGGAGGAGGAGGGAGACAGAACGGAGGAGGATGAGGAGGAGGGTGGTTGGGGGGAGGAGGAGGAGGGGGAGAGATAAGTGGAACTGGAGATGCTGGAGAATTCACGTTAACCAAGTGTGGAGCTGGATGAACACAACAGGCCAAGCAGCATCTCAGGAGCAAAAAGCTGACGTTTTGGGCCTGGACCCTACATCAGAGATGGGGATGGGGAGAGGGAACTGGAATAAATAGGGAGAGAAGAGAGGCGGACCGAAGAAGGAGAGAAAACAAGATGGGTAGAGAGGAGAATATAGGCGAGGTCGGGAGAGGATAGGTCAGTCCAGGGAAGATGGATAGGTCAAGGAGGCAGGATGAGGTAGAGGTAGGAAATGGAGGTGTGGCTTGAGGTGGGACAGAGGGATGGGTGAGAGGAAGAACAGGTTTGGGATGCAGTTGGGGGAGGGGACGAGCTGAGCTGGTTTTGGGATGCAGTGGGGGAAAGGGAGATTTTGAAACTTGTTTTCTCTCCATCTTCAGTCCGCCTCCCCCTCTCTCCCTGTTTATTCCAGTTCCCCCACCCCATCCCCGTCTGTGATAGACGGTCTGGGCCCGAAACGTCAGCTTTTGTGCTCCTGAGATGCTGCTTGGCCTGTTGTGTTCATCCAGCTCCACACTTTGTTCATGTGGATTCTCCAGCATCTGCAGTTCCCCTAATCTCTCCCCCTCCTCCCCCTGTCCCCACCACCCTCCTCCTCATCCTCCTCCTTTCCCTCTCCCTCCTCCTCCTCCACTCCCCCCACCCGCCTCCTCCTCCTCTCCCCCCACCCGCCTCCTCCTCCTCCTCCTCCACTCCCCCCACCCGCCTCCTCCTCCACTCCCCCGACACGCCTCCTCCTCCTCGTCCACTCCCCCGACACGCCTCCTCCTCCTCGTCCTCTCCCCCCAACCCACTCCTCCTCCTCTCCCCTGAACCCCCGTCCCCTTCCCACAACCCCCCTCCTCCCCCCCCAACCCTCCTCGTTCCCCCGCAACCCCCCTCCTTTCCCCCCCAACCCTCCTCCTTTCCCCCCCAACCCTCCTCCTTTCCTTCCCCCCACTCCTTGCGCCCGCAATCCCGAACCGCTCACAGCGACTTGCCCCCGCAGCCTTGTCCCGCTGACGGGGACCTGCCCCCCGCGGCCCTGTCCCGCTGACGGGGACCTGCCCCCTGCGGCCCTGTCCCGCTGACGGGGACCTGCCCCCCGCGGCCCTGTCCCGCTGACGGGGACCTGCCCCCCGTGGCCCTGTCCCGCTGACGGAGACCTGCCCCCCGCGGCCCTGACCCGCTGACGGGGACCTGCACCCCGCGGCCCTGACCCGCTCCCTGCGATTTGCCCCCCGCAGCCCTGACCCGCTGACAGGGACCTGCCCCCCGCAGCCCTGCACCACTGACAGGGACCTGCCCCCCGCCGCCCTGTCCCGCTGACAGGGACCTGCCCCCCGCGGCCCTGTCCCGCTGACGGGGACCTGCCCCCCGCGGCCCTGTCCCGCTGACGGGGACCTGCCCCCCGCGGCCCTGTCCCGCTGACGGGGACCTGCCCCCCGCGGCCCTGTCCCGCTGACGGGGGCCTGCCCCCCGCGGCCCTGTCCCGCTGACGGGGGCCTGCCCCCCGCGGCCCTGTCCCGCTGACGGGGGCCTGCCCCCCGCGGCCCTGTCCCGCTGACGGGGGCCTGCCCCCCGCGGCCCTGTCCCGCTGACGGGGGCCTGCCCCCCGCGGCCCTGTCCCGCTGACGGGGGCCTGCCCCCCGCGGCCCTGTCCCGCTGACGGGGACCTGCCCCCCGCGGCCCTGTCCCGCTGACAGGGCCTGCCCCCCGCGGCCCTGTCCCACCACCCTCTGTCTTCTCTGGGCAAGCCAGTTGTGAATCCAAGCAGCTGAGTGACCACGGACCCCATGGATCTTAATCTTCAGTATGATCCTCCCGTGAGGCACCTTGTTGAAAGCCTTGCTAACATCCATGTCGACAATATCCACTACTCTACCTTCAATGATCACATTAGTTACCTCCTCAAAAAATTCGATCAAGTTAGTAAGACATGACCTGCCCTGCACAAAGCCATGCTGACTGTCCCTAATTGGGCAATGCTGTTCCAAATACAGATAAATACAATCCCTCAGAATTCTCTCCAATAGCTTCCCAATGAACGATGAGAGACTCACTAGTCTCTAGTTTCCTGGATTGACCCTATTTCCCTTCTTGAACAGAAGAAGCACATTTAGCTGCTTGCTAGTCCTCCAGTACCCCTCCAGTGGCTACCAAGGATACAAAGATATTGCTGAATGCCCCGACAATCTCCTCTCTCACCTCGCTCAAAAACCTTGAGGAGATACCATTGGGTCCTGAGGACTTATCCACCTTAGTGCTCTTTCTTGATCTCAAAATGCTGTTATCATATGAGCATGCTCCACACAAATCCCACTATCCCCAACACCCTTTGCCTGAGTGAATAGTGATGCAGAGTACTCATTTAGGATCTTGCCCACATCCTCTGCTTCCGGACACAAGTTCCCTCCTTTATCCTGAATGGTCCTACTTTCTCCCTATTTATCCTCTTGTTTTTGATGTATGCATAGAATGCCTTGGGATTTCCTTTAACCCTCCTTGCCAAGGTCATTTCATCGCCCTTTCTTTTTCTGCTTTTTTTCTGTCAGCCCTGTTCCAGTTGAGCTTCCTAAACCTGACATATTTTTGATTTTGCCTTTTGACTAAATTCACAACCTCCCCAATTATCCAAGGGTCTTTACCTTGCCATCCTTGTCCTTCCTCCTTCCTGATCCTAAACTCATCAGCAGGCCTTCAAACAATTCCCATATGGCAAACGGGACAGCTCCTCCAAATTAACACTCCCCAGCTCCGACCTGAAACTGATATAATTTACTCTCCCCCAAGGTCCTGACTTGTCCTTCTTCATAGCAATCTTAAAATTGAAGGAGTTGTGATCACTATTTCCAATATGCTTTCCCACCCTTCTCACCAGTTACCTGACCAGGACAAAGTCCAGTATGGCCCATCTTCTATCCACATACTGTGTCAAGAAACTCTCTTGGATAGATTTCACAAATTCAGCCTCATTTAAACTCTTGTTGTAAGGGAGTCCCAGTCAATACCGTGGAGGTTAAATTCACTGACTGTGACAACTCTGACTTATTGCATCGTTTCAAAAGCTGCCTACAAAGTTGTGCCTCAGTGTGTCAGTGGCAACAGGGGAGCAGGCTATTAGTTTAATCTGATCAGAGTGATTGTGTCGATCTTACTTTTGAATGCTACCTATATTGCCTCAGTGGGCAAGCCCTCCAGAATGTCCTTTCGAGGTGCAGATGTAACATTTCCCACAGGTTAGGAGTGCACCTCCTTCTTTTATCTTCCCCTCTATCTTGTCTGAAGCAATGAAACCCTGGAACATTGAGCAGCCAGTCCTTTGCCTGTCTCAACCAAGCCCCTGTAATAGCCTTAACATCAGAGTCCCATATACTGATCCAGGCTCTAAGCTCATCTGCCTTACTTATAATACTCTTTGCAGTGAAATAAACATACTTCAGCTTGTTCGTGCCATCATGTTCATGTACCTGTCTCTGACTGCCATTCTTTTCTGATTTATTGGCCCTAACATGTACCTGCCATCAATTCATCTGCTTGCTGACCTGCTGCTCTGGTTCCCAGCTGCCTGCCAGTCTTTAAATCCTCCCAAGTAGCACTAGCAAACCTCCCTGTGAGGGTATTTGTTCCCGTTCAGTTTAGGTGCAACCCGTCCCTCTTACACAGGTCACCCCTTGCCCAAGAAGCGGTCACAATTATCCATGAACCTCAAACCCTGCCCCCAGTACCAGCTCCTTAACCATGCATTCATTTGTTGCAACCACTCAAAGATGTCCTTGACCTTGGTACCAGGTAAGCAACACACAGCCCTGGTGTCTCAAATGTGGCTACAGAAACTATGCCCCCAACGAATGAGTCTCCAACCACAATCACTCACTTGGATTTGCCTGACCCTGTCCCACAGCAGGGCGGTTTGTACCACGGACCTGGCTGCTGCTGATTATATAACCGTTCCAGTTTAGTTTTAGATCAGTGTTAACCTTGATTAAGTGGATAGCCAAGCAACTCAGTGGTCTAAGGTACAGGAGAAATAAATTCTTAAGCTCACGGATTCTGTGACAGTCAAAGACAAGCACTGAATTTTTCTAACCTCATTTCCAACACCTGGCCCATAGCCCTGCATGGCTTGGATAACACTTGTACATTTCAAAAAAATGTAAGGATGATGTGAGGGTAAGGATGTGAAATTTTGTGATGAGGTCATATTCTCTCTTGTTGGAGCTGATTGCTGCTTAGCACTTGTATGGTGCAAATGTTACTTATCCTTTATCAGGCCAAGCCTGATCGTTGTCCAAGTCTCACTGTATTTTCTCATCGTTGACTTCACTGTTGGAAAAGTCATGAATTCTGCTGGACACCTGGACAATATTCAATGAACATTCATGTCTCCACTTTGGTTCAAGTGAAGACATGACTTCAACCAGTGCAGATATCCCGTGAATGCCACTGACTCAGTTTTTTATTCCTCTGCTTCACACCACATTCAATCAGAAGTTGCCTTGGTGGAAATGACAGATTGCACTTTCCTTCCTTTTCAAGCTCAGGATCTCTGATCATATTTGTGGTAAATCCTGAATGATGTTACGAGAAGTGTGGGCATGACGAAAAGTAAACTGAGCCTCAGTGTGCAACTGTTTGACAGCACTGTCATCCAGATGTTGCATTACTTTGCTGATGATTGAGAATACATTGAGGCCATAATTGGTCAGGACAATTTGTCTGCCGATTGCGTGATAGGTCATCTTTCTCTGAAATGTGAGTGTTGCAAGTGTTTAAAAATGTACTGGAAAACATTTACTGTTGGTGTGGTGACCTTGGGGCACATTATTGCAATACAGTTTGTGGGATGCTGCCAGGTGCCATGGCATTTGCAGTATCCAGAACATTCAGTCTTATTGCGTGAAATAACTTGAATTGTGTGTAAGTTAAGATCTGTGATGCCTCCTCAGGATGAAGGCAAGAAGATCATCCAGACTGATGCTATGAATGGTTTCATCTGCTCCTTCACCTTTTGTTCATAACATCTTGTAATAACTGCCATGTAGCCTGATGAGAAGCTAAAGCTCATCTTGATGCATTTGCATTCGAAGGTGCCTATTTTTCCCAAACAAAAGGACCCATCACTGAGCGGGAAGTATGGAAAATGTTAGAGACATCAGTGGTGAGATAATGCTGGATCTTGACCAGCAAAACCATTGTTGTGTTGTTGAAATGCAAACAAAAATCTTTATGATGTAAACTTTATTCTCAGCTAATCCCTTTGTCAAATGACAGATTCTGATGTTGGTAACTGGAAAGCCTCCATTGTTGGAGGACGAGAAGCCGTATCCAATTGAAGCAGCACAGGCTTTTGCAATGACTGTGGAAACCACTGCTTTTGCCTTGCTTCAAGCATTGTCAAGGAATGATATTGACTATGCAACACCGATTGCGAGGTGGCTAACGATGCAACAGAACTATGGTGGTGGATTTCACTCGAAGCAGGGAAATGCTTGAGATCACAACAGCAGGCATTCAGATATTTCCATTGATCATGTTACGAACTGGTGGTTGATGCTGTTTGCAATCAAACTGGACGCTGCATTTTCATCTGCAGGTTTGGTGCGTTGGCACAAATTCCAGCTCTTCAATGGTGTTAATCCTTGGTTAAATTCTTACATGCACTTTGTCTGTGCATCACTTTTCCTTTTGACATTGTCCTTGAAAACTACCTGTTTCTGCAAACCTTCACTTAGTTGTCACAGGATCATTGAGGGACAGCATAATAGAGTGCTGTGGCAATGGAACAGACCTTTCAGCAAATTGTATGTGCCCTCACCAGATGCAAGTCCCGAACTATTCTCATCACATTTCCCAGCACTCGACCCAGAGCCTTGTATGCTTTGGCATCACAAATGCCCAATCAAAGACTTGTTAAATGTTATCATGGTTTCTGCCTCTACCACCCACACAGTTGGTGCATTCCACATTCTCACCACAGTTTGGGTGCAAAAACAAGTAAGTTTCCTCAAGAGATCGTAGGAACTTGCCAATGCTGGAGAATCTGAGAGAACAAGGTATAGAACTGGATGAACACGGCGGGCCGAGCAGCATCAGAGAAGGAAGAAAGCTGACGTTTCGGGTCGACACCCTTCTTCAAAAATGGGGGAGGAGAAGGGGATTCTGCAAAAAAATAGGGAGAAGTGAGGAGGCAGATAGAAGATGGATAAAGGAGAAGATAGGTGAACTGTCCTGTGCTGTCCCCTCACTGTCGCCTGCTCCAGAATCAGAATTCTCCAGAATTGAACAGGCACTTCATTCCATTGTGTCTGTAACCACTGAAGCCACACTGAGTTGACATTCGGCTCATGTTCTAGCAATATGCCCATTGCCTTGAATGTTATTTCATTTTAAGTGCTGTACCACCCTTTTCCTTTCATGTGAAAAGATTATCCACCTCAACTAAAGTCCCAGACAATGAATTCCCAACCCCCAGCACCTTCTGGGTGTCTTTGCTTTCCTGAAATTCCTTCTGAGCTTTTAGCTGAAATGTATGTATCTCTTCCTCTTCCACCACCGCCCCCCGACCGACCCCATTATGGACCATCTTTTTACCTCGCCTATACCCATAATAATCCAAACAATTTTTTCAGGACCTCCTTCAACCTTCTGTACTTGAAAGAAAACAATCCAACCTTATCCAGATAAAACAGTGATGCTAGAGACAATGGGAACTGCAGATGCTGGAGAATCCAAGAGATCAAAGTGTGGAGCTGGCTGAACACAGCCGGCCAAGCAGCATCTCAGGAGCACAAAAGCTGATGTTTCAGGCCTAGACCCTTAATCAGAGATCAGCAACAGTGATGCTGCCTGGCCTGCAATGTTCCTCCAGCTCCACACTGTGTGATCTCAGACTCCAGCATTGGCAGTTATTGCTAATGCAAACTTATCCAGACTCTCCATCGAGTTAAAATGCGTCACCCCCTCAGAACATCCTGATGAATGTCCTCCACACATGCTCAAATGCAAACACCTCCTTTCTATAATGGAGAGACCAGAACTGCACTGAGCACTTCAGCTGGGGCCTAACCAAATTCCTGTACAGCTCTTGAGCCATGTGCTTTCTGAACTGTCCTTTTAAGCTGCCATTCCATGTTCAGGAATCTGTGGACAAGCACCCCAAGATCACACCATTCCTCTGATCTTCTTCCTAGTGTCCTGGCATTTCTTTGAATGATTCCTTGCCTTGTTAGTTTGTCCAAATTGCATTACCCGACTGATCAGGGTTAACATTCCATCTACCACTGACCTGCCCATTTGACCAATCTGTAACTTTGGATTCAACTTGCTGTATTTTCCTGGAGCCCCCGAGCTTTTACCTTCTTTGCCAGGCTCCCATTTGGGACCCTGTCCAAGTCTTTGCTGAAATCTATTTTCACCACATCAACTCCCATCTGCACCCTCCGTCACCTCTTTGAAAGAATCATCTAAGTTTGTGAGGTGTGACCTCCGTCTGACAAAGCTATGCTGACGGTCGCTGATCAGACCCCACTTCTTGAAATGGAAATTACGTCTGCCGTTCAGAATTTTCTGCAATATTTTCCTATCTACTGATGTGATACTCACCGGTCTGTAATACTCTGCTTTATGTTTGTCGCGCATTTTGATAAGTGGAACTATGTTACCTGTTCTCCAGTCCTTTGGTACTTGTGAAAGCTCTGTATGAGGGCGAGTGGAATTTTTTCCCTCATCTCCCTGGGCATCGTGGCATACACCTCATCCAAACCTGGGATTTGTCCAATTTTAAATTCACCAAAACACCTAACATCTCCCCAGTCTCTGTTAATTCTGTCCGAAAATTGTGTGCTCCTTCTCACATGAAAAAGCTGATGTGAAATTCTCGTTTAACACCTGACAATTGCCCTCCAGTTCAAACCATTCATTTGCCTCTTCATCCCTAATGAGACCTGGTTTTCCCTGGGTTTTCTCTTTACCTCTGAGACACTTGTCGAAGATTTTGAGATTCTCCCTCATCCTCATCTTGGTCACCAGTGTTCTGTTGCCCTGTATTTGTTCTCTGAATTGCGATGACGAGATGCCCCTGCACACGATACATCATCATCATCATGGTGGTTTCTCGCAGATATGGATGACACTCTCCCACTCTCAGGCTGAATTGATCGGCGGGTGTCCAGACCGATGCAGCTACCGTCGGCTCTGTTGCACTCGGGGCAGAAGGCAGTCGTGGGAAGGGGTGAGGGAGGCGCTGGTGTGGCTGCATGGCTTCCGAGGCTTGCCTTTGGAAGCAGCGAAGTGTTTGATGCCTTCCCAGGTGCTCTTCAGGCTTTGGGCCGTCTGAGACCGGCGATTCCCAGGTGTCTGCAGGAATGTCGCACTTCACCATTGAGGACTTGAGTTTATCACCGAGTGCTTCCTCTGCACATCTGGGTCTCGCCTGCTTTTTTGAAGCTGGGATGAGAACATGCGGAGAGTCTCGTGTCAGTCATACAGATGAAGTGTCCAGCTCATTGTAGCTGATCGAGGATGGTCAGTGCCTCAGTGCTGGGGATGTTGGCCTGGTTGACGTTAGTGCGTCTACAGGGACTCTTGTTCCCTTGATGACTGTTATACACCTCCCTTTTCCTTTTTATCTGGTCAAAGAACAAATGAAATTACAGCACAGGAACAGGACCTTCGGCCCTCCAAGCCTGCGCCAGATCCTATTGAAAGTAGTGTGTTGATGCATTTGTGTAATGATTGTGTTTTGTTTGAGCCCTAACATTCAAAGCAGTGTAAGAATGTCTTTGTGCAGCAGGCAAGGTGTCATGAGATTGAGCCTTCATACACTTGCAAGATGTTGAAAATTTGCCATTATTTATTAAACCACTGATAAATTTCCATAATCAACATTTCTGTTAGGCTGCAATGATTATCCCGTGGCATGTAAAATCAGAAAGATTCGATAAAATGAGACTGGGTCATGACCTAGTCTTGCGGACTTGGGTCAGCATGCAGGGAGAATGTTTGCATTTCATGTATGTGGAAGTACTGAAATATTTCCATGAATCGAAAAGTCACTTTTCCTTTCATTGAAGGACACAATCATTGCCTTGGAAGCTTCATCACGATACGACATTGCATTTCTGAAGAGGGAAGAAGAAATCAACATGCAAGTTCAATTCCATGTTTTTGGAAGTCCCATTGAGAACACGATTCATGTGCGCTGGCATAATGCTCTGACCGAGAAAGAATCGAAGGTGAGTTTGTAGTTTGGAAGATCGCAGCAATTTATGCATCAACTTCTTCATCAATAATGTTCCATTGCTTTCAAACTGCATTTTCCACTCTGCAAGATAATAACTGTTCGAACAAGCAACAGGATGGGTAGATGGGCTATGGGGAATGCAATGGCACAAAACCCAATCCATTCGACAACATATTTCAGATATGTCGACAAATTAAATATTCCAGCAGAGGGATAAAACAAGGAAGATGAGAGTGAGGATGCAAGAGTTCTGATGACAAAAGAACACGAACTTACCTTGATCCATTTGAGCAAAAAAGCAGGCACACAAATAAATAATCAGCTAACAATGCACATGTGCAACGGAGGCTACAGGGGGAGTAAGAATGCTGAATTGTTGTCATGCGTATTGCTGAAAGGGTGATTGAAACAGAATCAGTGGTAAATTTGAAGAAATACAGATAATGCATCTCAGGATGTTGGAGAAAGAACATTTATGGACTGAGGCAAATTGTATTGTCCTTTTCAGGAGTTATTCGGGTCATCATGAATTCAAATACTTTCTTCTGTGCTGAAAGTTTTAGCTTAGTTGCAGCTGGATGACAATTTCTGTTCCTGGTAGTATTTAGCAAACTGTTAAAAGTGAATGTCACTGCACAGAATTCCAAACATGACTCCAATCAGTAGAGAAAATATCCAAGGGGTATGATGAGTTGTATCCTCTCATGTTGAACAATGCAGCTGCAGATACAATGGAGGCACTGATGATAATCTTCCAAGAATCCTTAGATTGTGGAAAATTCTCAGAGGATTGAAAGATTGTGAACATAACACCATTATTACAAAGATACTTGGACAAAATAGTAAGCAAGTATTGCCAATTTAGGTCAACCTGGGAAGATGTTCATGCCGGCAATGAAAGATGAAATAACAGGGTACTGAGTGTGCTATAACATCCTACAGAGTTAACATCCTTTTATAAAGGGGAAATAATACTTGACAGACTTGCTGCAGTGCTTTGAGAAGGAAACAAACATTACTGATGAAGGACCACCAGTTGATGTAGTACATTGAGATTTCAACAAAGCATTTGATAAGGTACAGCTCATAAGGTGTCTCAAAAGAAAAGAGCCCATGTGTTCAAGCGTAGTATGTCAGGATGGACAGAGGACTGCATCGTACATAGAAGTAGAGTCGTAGCAGCAAGTTGGTAACTGATAAGTCATGTACGGCCACAGAGTGAATGCTGCGGAGGCCGTACACCTCATGTTGACTGGGTTGATTTCGGAAATGGCGTAGGGGATTGCTGTGCTTATGAAAGTTGGGCGGGCTGGGACGACATTCATGGGAGTTTATAAGATTGAAAAAAAATCTTATTTTTTCAACATTTAAAATGCTTAAGAGACTTGATAGTGTATATCCGTAGAGATTACTCCCATTTGTGAAAGATTTTACGACCAGAGGCCATATTTTCAAATTGGTTGCCTATTAATTCAGGGAAGAATTGCTTCTTTCAGGTTGTAGCAATTTATTGAACACTTTAGCAGAGAAGGTTTTAGAGGTAATGCCATTAATCATATGCTAGGCTGTAACGGCCAGGTTAATTTTTAAATCAAGGAACAACGACAATGAGAAAAGGGTAGTCTTTACAACGGAAGATACTTCAAGGAACCCCTTTTTCGTAAAGAATACAGGGAGGAATTAAACACATCACTACCACACCATCACTACCATTAGAAAAGTAGCAGTAGACAATCTGATGGAGTAAAAGCAGATTAGACTCTTTGCCGTGATGGTTTACTTTCTAAGATTCTAAACAATGAGCTTCAGAGTCGGTGTATGCATTGATTGTAATTTCCCAAAAAGTTTTAGATTCGAGAGAAGCATCTGAGGGCTGGAAAAATGCTGATGTCACATCCCTATTTAAAAAGGAGAGAGGCAAAAAGAAGATAACTACAACCGAACCATCCTAACATCTATTGTTGGAAATATGTGGCAATCAACTATGAAGAAAATAGTAGCAGGACATGTGGAAAATCATAATCTAATCAAACAGAATCACCATAGCCTGCTGAAAGAGAAATTATGTCTGGCTAATTTGTTTGGGTTTTTGGAGGAAGTTTTGGGAGGAGAATTAATAGAGGAAAACCAGTAAATGTGTTGTGTTTGGACTTGGAGAAAGCATTGAGAATGTACTCAAAAGTAATAAGCTGAGAGCTGAGGTTTTGAAGGTAGTATATTGCTATGGATCAGTATGCTTTGCACGTTCTGGAAGAAGAGATCACATCTCGAGTGAAATGCACCAAGTGAATATATATTTTGGGGAACTTGGTGGCAATGCGGTAAGTCAGTGCAGAGGCTAAGAGGTGCCATTTGCTTGCTTTTTTTGCCTGATAGTTTGTAAGCATTTTATTTTTGAGACAGGGTAAATTGAAGCCAGATTCAGGGACCCGGAGGGTGAACCAGGCTCATTCGTTGGTGGTAATAAAATGTGAGGCTGGATGAACACAGCAGGCCAAGCAGCATCTCAGGAGCACAAAAGCTGACGTTTCGGGCCCGAAACGTCAGCTTTTGTGCTCCTGAGATGCTGCTTGGCCTGCTGTGTTCATCCAGCCTCACATTTTGTTATCTTGGAATCTCCAGCATCTGCAGTTCCCATTATCTCTCAGTCGTTGGTGATCGCTTCTGGTTTAAGAATCTATTATCGGTAGCTTTCAGATTGAAAGTAAATCGGAGAAATATTTACAGGCTACAAACTAAAAGACCAGAATGTTTTAAAATCAAATTAAGATCGAAGTAATTGAAATGGAGATGCCAGGCCAGACGATGATTTATACCGACATGACGGGGGAGTGGTCAGAGCCCGTACTCCAGCTCGGGGTTGATGAACTGGAATCTCAGTTTTTACCAATCAACAAATCATGTTGGGGACAGTTACTGGGGAATGCTGTGCTTCAGGAGGCAGTCACACACCTTAGATTAACTAGCTGAAACTTGGTCAGTGGCCAGAGACGTGAGAGTGTGACAAAGAACAGGGCAGGTGGAAGGATCCAGAATGTAGTGCAGAAGGAACCTTGGCCTTTGATCTTATCTAACAGCTTTGAGATTCTTTCTTCGTGTGTGGATGAGAGTGCAGGGTATAGGGAAGATGAGTAAACTGACTGTAGCACTGTGGTACAGTGGGGACATTCAAGAGGAGATAAAAAGTGAAATGTAGTTATAATCAGAGGTAGTACAGTTAGGGGTATGAACACTGTTCGTTGTGACTAGGATCGAGAGTCTCAAAAGTAGTGTTGCCTGCCTGGTGCCCAGGTTCAGGATATTCCATCTCGGCTACAAAGGAACTTGAAGTGGGAGGAGTAGAAATCCAGCTATTGTGGTCCACACAGGTACAATTGATATGGAAGAAAGAGGAAAGAGGTTCTGCTGAGGGATTATGAGCGCCAAGGTGCTGAGGTGAGAAAGCAGAACCAGAATGGTAATAATCTCTGGATTACTATCTGAGCAATTTGGCACGGTGTGAGCATAATTTATAGATGTAAATGCATTGTTCAAATGGTGGCCTGGCAGAAATGTGTTTGAATTCATGGGACATTGGCGTCGGTACGGGGAAGGAGGGAGTTGTTCTGGTGGTATAGGCTTGACGAGAATCATATTGGGACAAGTCTCCTGGCAAAATACAGAGCAAGGTCTCGGGGTAGGGCGCTAAAATAAAATGCCTGGAGTGGGTGAGCGCAGTTGCATGGAAAATTATGGAAAAAGTCAGAAGCTGGTAAGTGCTCAGCAAAGTTTCCAGAGCAAGTAATAGGACAAAAAGTATGGAAATGGTCAGGAGTCTCACTTCAGCTGCAGCAGATAAGAAGGGTGGCTGTAAATGCCAGACTGAAGATCTTGTATTGAATTGCAGGGAGTGTATGAAACAAAGTGAATGAGTTTGTGGAGCGGATTGAAATTGACAGATACATCACTCTGGGTATCACAGAGACAAGGTTGTTCGGGGATAAGTGTTCGGAACGAAATACCCAATGATTCATGTCCGATAGAAAGAACAGGCAAATGGACAGAGATAAGAAAGTATGGAACTGGCTGAGCACAGCAGGCCAAGCAGCATCTCAGGAGCACAAAAGCTGACGTTTCGGGCCTAGACCCTTCTACTTCTGTGTGTTCATCCTGCTGTGTTCATCCAGCTCCACACGTTGTCACCTTGGATTCTGAAGCATCTTCAGTTCCCATGATCTCCGATACAAATGGACAGAGATGCCAGGGTTGGCTTGTCAGTAAGAAATGAGGTCGCGCTGAAGGAACCACAGCTCTTGTGCTTGTTTATTAATGACTTGGAGGAAAGAGGTGCATGTGCTGTGGCTAAATTTGTAGATGACTCAAAAATATTTCGAAAGACAAGGCATGACAGAGAAACAGAGATTTACCAGGATGTTACTTGGATTGGAATGTATTAGCTATAAGGAGGGTTTGTTGGAAATGTTGTATCATGATAAATGCAATGAGATCAACAATGACCTCACCGAATGATGGAGGAAATTCAATGGGCCAAGTAACTTTTTTTGTGAGTCTTCTTGTTTGACAATGCATTCATAAGGGTGTTTTTTTTCTCTCTTGAATGAAATCTGAAAATGAAATGTATACACTTCCTTTTCATCTGGTAATAAATAATTGTTCTGAACGATTTCCATTGACTAATAGCAATCTGACAAGCATCACAATGTAAAGAGATTTTTAGCTTCTTTTTAATTGTAAAGGGATTCTTTGAAATTAATTTGGCATATATTATTTGCATCTCAGGAAGTATGTTCATCACTGCATCTCAAAAAGTGCTCTGTTGTATGACAACAGCTTTTTAAAGATCACTTCAATGGTTGTGATTTTCAGTTGCCACAACACACATTAGATTACATTGTTGGCCAATCTGTCCATGATTATTTCATTATCTTATGTTTCAAACAGACAAGGAAATATTGGTGATGCAATGAAGAGTTTGATTCTCAAATATAATTGCTGTTATAGTTTCCACTTGGAAGAAAGATTCACATCAAATTGACTGGTCAAGGAAATGGGACACTGACTGTGAGTACTTTGAATGTTCGAGTTATTCCTAAAATGAAAGTTATGACCTTGATGATTTCTCTTGCATGCAGATATGAAGAGACTATTTTAAAATATCCTTTAGGTTAGTGGTTCAGGCATAAAAGTGTCATATGTATATTTATGTATATACATGTACATGCGTAATCTGAAAAGAAAATGACGAGAAATCACTTGTTGCAAGGTGAGAATGAGTTATCCAGATGGTAAGACCTGCCAGTGTTGGTGTCTGAGATAACACATTGTGGAGCTGGAGGAACACAGCAGGGCAGGCAGCATCAGAGGCTCAAGAAAGGTGAGGTTTTGGGTCAGGACCCTTCCTGAGAAATGGAGGGTGGACGGGAGCTCAGAAACAAATAGCGTGGAGGGGGAGGAGGTGCTCGGGAAGGTAGGTGGGATGGTGATAAGTGAGTACTATCCAGATTGGAACAGATTTTCCCCAGGGGGTATTGAATACGAATTCCAAATCACTCTCAAAATCTTAGTGACTGTTAACATTCATGTTTTTTGTCTGTGTGTTTCAGTAATTGCATGACAGTTGAATGGTTCGTTGAGAGTGAGGAACCTATGGACTCTCACACACCAGGATGGAATTTAGTTCGAAGAGTGACTTCAAAATAGTTGCTTGCTTTTAAAATCTTGACCGTTTTTGCTGTCCAGTTGAATGAATTTAGCTTCATACTGCTTCAATAGGAATTAGTGTTTAATAGGAACATATTTGTGAAACTTACAGTTCCGTAAGTTTTAGTGGAAACTGGTGGAGACTTTCGGTGCTTGCAAAAAGGCTCACTTCTCCGTTGATACCAAGGGAAAATTGGAGTTTGAAAGTAAGTTCACCCGGTGTCAGGGAATGAAATGTTAATGTTGACTTGAATATAATTTTTACAAAAGTAATATATTTGTGTAACACTGAACTCAAATTAAAATTTGGATTTGCCGGTTTTACAGATGGTTGGACGTTGGATTCATTTTAAATGCGGGTGAAGATCACTTTAAATCCAGCATATTTGTGAAGAAAAGAAATAGCATGTCAAATAAAATTAACTGCATGACTCTACATAGCCCTATATGTAGAATTTCGTTCTGAACTATGAGACAGTTGTGACCCCATACTACCTCAGTGCTCATGGCAAGAGTAAGACTCCTGTTTGACGTGCTGTGCACTGCATGGAATGGCGGCGACATCAGATTCATTGATGCTTGAGACTCAAACAAATATGACGATAAGATTTAAAATCAAAATCTCATTGAACATTTCAAACCATGTATTAGAGGAAGAGGGGGAAAGCATGTATGACTAATAGAAGGTGGTGGCACAGATCAAATAGACCTGTGTGCTCTAACTTATCACAAATTTCACATTGAATGGAACAGTTTAAACAGGCTGGAGGAAGCAGACATGGCAGCTCAGACTTTTTGAATTTGAGCATTCTGTTCATGAACATCAGCAAAAGTGTGGGAACCATGTTTATTCTTTCTCTTTTATTGCACAGAACCATACGATGAGACTGTTTTGATGAGGAATTTAAAGATTACGAGTCCCATCCGTTTGACCCACAGTTTGGTCTCGTAGGTTGGTACGATCTTCGTTCGAGAAGGAAAAGGGATGTTCCAGATACAGAAAATCGTCAAACCATTTACTACAATGTGCGTTTCTGGTTAGTATTAATTAATGCAGTTAACATTTTTAGATCGACATGATTGCACAATGGAGTCAATAAGAAAATTCGATCTGATATTCCACATAAATTTTAAGTGGATATTAAAGCAGCTCATTTCTTTTTCACGCTGTCTGCTGCTTTTAAGAATGGCTGTCTTATTGTCGAAATGTTTAGCTTTGACTCCATGGCTTCTTCCATTAGCTCACATTGAAACACATGTTTCTTCAGCCAAAAATGCACGTTTACCTGGTGTTGACTAACCTTCCCCTAAATCCCCTGCGGTCGCTCCCCTGAAAAACAACTATACCGTTTTGGATACTGTTCCGGGGGACGACTTACCAGGGGCATGCAGGAGGGTGCAGGTCTCTGGCACAGAGTCTGTCCCTCTTGCACTGAAGGGATGCGGGGATAGGAAGAGAGTGATAGTCATTGGGGACTCACTAGTTTGAGGGACTGATAGAAGATTTGACGGGAAGGAAAGACTCTCACAATTGGTGTGTTTCCTCCCAGGTGCCAGGGTCCGTGATGTCTCGGATAGTGTGTTTAGGGTCCTGAGCGAAGAGGTTGACCAGCCCCAAATCGTGGTCCACGTAGGCACCAGCGACATAGGTAGAAAGAGGGATGGGGATGTCAGGCAGGATTTCAGGGAGCTATGGTGGAAGTTGAGAGCTAGAACAAACAGAGTGGTCGTCACTGGTTTGTCACCTGTACTACGTGATACCGAGGCCAAGAACAGGGAGAGATTTCAGCTGAAGACGTGGCTGCAGGGATGGTGCAGGTGGGAGGGCCTCAGGTACATGGACAATTGGGGCTCATCCTGGGGAAGGTGGGACCTGTACAAACAGGACGGTATCCACTTGAACCAGAGGGGCACGAATATCCTGGGCGGGAAATTGGCTCGTGCCATTTGGGTGGATTTAAACTAGTTCAGAAGGGGGATGGGAAACTGAGGTGTAGTCCTAGTACACAGGAGGATGAGCGTAGGGAGGACATGGACAGGACCTCACTGTCACAGGAGTGTGCTGGCAGACGGCAAGCTGGATTGAAGTGTGACGACTTTAATGCCGGGAGTATCCAGAATAAGGTAGGTGAGGTTGCAGCTTGGATAGGTACCTGGGACTTCGATGTTGTGGCCATTTCGGAGACATGGATAGAGCAGGGTCAGGAATGGATGTTGCAGGTTCTAGGGTTTAGATCTTTCATTAAGGTCTGGGAAGGTGGTAAAAGAGGGGGAGGTGTGGCTTTGTTGGTCAAGGACAGTTTCACGGCGGCTGAAAGAACCTTTGAGGACTCGTCTCCTGAGGTGGTATGGGCTGAGGTTGCCAAGGAAGGTTTGTCGACTGAGTCAGTATGGGTGGAAGTTCGGAACAGCAAGGCAGCAGTCACTTCACTGTGGGTTTTCTACAGACCCCAAATAGCAGTAGGGAGATCGAAGAACTCATTGGCCGGCAGATTGTTGAAAAGTGCAAACGTATCAGGGTTGTTGTTATGGGTGACTTCAACTTTCCCAATATAGATTGAAACCTCCTGAGTGCAGATGCTTTAGATGGAGCTGTTTTTGTCAGGTGTGTTCAGGAGGGTATCCTTACTCAGTATGTGGACAGGCCGAGGCGTGAGGCCATTTTGGATTTGGTGCTCAGCAATGAGCCAGGACAGGTGTCAGGTCTCGTGGTGGGAGAACACTTTTTGGTGACAGCGACCGCAAGAGCCTCACATTTACCACAGCCATGGAAAGGGAAAGGAGCAGTTACCAGGGGAAGATATTTCACTGGGGTCAAGGAAACTATGATGCTATCAGACAGGAGTTGGAAAGTACAGATTGGGAGCAATTGTTCCACAGAAAGGGCACAGCAGACATGTGGAGGCTGTTCAAGGAGCAGTTGTTGCGAGTGATGTATAAATTTGTTCCTCTGAGACAGATAAGAAGGGGTAAGATTAAGGAGCCTTGGATGACGGGTACAGAGGTGCTTCTTGTCATAAAGAAAAAGGCAGCGTACCTAAGGTGGAGGAAGTGAGGGTCTAGCACAGCTTGAGAGTCTTACAGGCTTGCTCGGAAGGAGCTGAAAAAATATTGCGTGTACAATTGTGACCTGTTACAACCTTTGCGTCCACGCTTGCTCATTCAATGGTGTCAAGATGCCAGCAGTGAGTGTACCTTCTCCATCCCGTAATGCCGTCAGCTCACCCAAGACATCGTCCTTACTTAAAATCTTCTGATCAACCAAAGTTCATTGTAATGGACATTGTAGTTATCTGTCATGAAACGAAAACTGATTCTAACTGGCATGACCTGCAGTGCAAATGTATGTAATCTGTGAAACGAGATTCCTTATGGGCTTGCATCCACTACAAACAATTGCTTTTCAAAGACGTTGCATACATACATTTTTTTCTCCTATCAGCGTAGATTTTTTTTTGTTTACGCATGTTGTGTGGGTTTCCAGGCAGGCCCATAAACACAGGTTGATGCAGTCACTGTTACAACACGGTATTGAAGGAGAATTTGTGATCTTTGGAGTTTCATTCCAGTGTATGAAGGAGTGCACCATCAAGCCACTTCAGAGCACTACTGGCGACGAATTGGTGCAAGTTTTGAAGTGTTACCGATGGTCACATAAAATATGGCCTTTTTGTTGTTGCGCTATTCATCTTAACTGCACCTTAACTAGTATTTAGGCTTGGAAACAATTTCAATTTTTTTGATTTACTTATTCAAAATCATTTATGATTGTTGTCATGATATCTACAAGATGTTATTTTGATTGGACATAGAGGATTGGATCTGTCTTCCCCCAACTATTAATGGAAATAAAGTATGCGCTTATAAAACCCCTTCTGGGCAAGGTAGTTGCTCAGTGGTTAGAGCTGCTCATGCACTGGGGAGCCAATTGAGATTCCAGTCTTGGGTAACTATCTGTGTGGAACTGACACGTCCTCCCCGTGTCTGCGAGGGGCTTCTGCCAGTTTCCTCCCATTGTTCAAAGATGTGCAGGTTCTTATATGTGATTTGTGAAGCATTTCTTAAATGTTCCAATCCTGCCAGCATCCAGTGCCTTGGACAAAATAACTGGAGATGAATAAAAGATACAGTGCCTTTTGACACCATTTCCTGCTCGATTTTCATCAATCCTGCTTTATATCGGTGACAACTTCCATGACCTCTTTTGATGCTCTGTCTGAATTGACAGTCTAGTTCCAAATATTTGTTGTGCAGTATTTCAAGGTCTCTGTTACAGCATACCCATGAATGCCCACTTCAAAAGATACTTCCATATCATAGAATCCCTACAGTGTGGAAACAAGCCCCTTTTGACCCAACAAGTCCACAGCCACCCTCCAAAGAGCATCTCACCCTGAATCTTCCCCTGACCCTTTCCTCAGTAGCCCTACATTTCCCATGACTAACACACCTAATCTACACATCCCGAAACACAATTGGCAAGTTTGGCATTGCCAAGACACCTAGCCTGCACATCTTTGGACTGTGGGAGGAAACCAGAGCACCCAGCAGGAACTCATGCAGGCATGGGCAGAATGTACAAACTCCGCACAGAAAATCGCCCAACGGTGGGATCGAGCCTTGGTCCCTGGCACTGTGAGTCAGCAGTGCTAACCACTGAGCCACCGTGCTGCCCTTGGAGTTAGACAGAGCTTGCTTGTTCCTGGGTGGCCTCAAACTGCCAACCTCCACTTAGTGGGAAAAGTGCTGACCAACTGCACTCATCTTCACTGGTTTTTGCTTTGTATCATTGAATTCAATTCTTCAAACTCTATGATAAATATTGAAATTTCCATTGATATGTGAGGGTTGTTTTTAGTACACAGTATTGGTTTATTATGTTTCATTGGTACATAATGAATATTGTATGTATATGCAAATGGGCAAGTTGGTAACGATGCAGTCCGCAGACCTGGAGGATAATAACACTGTCCTTCAATCGCCCACGATGCCCTCTGCAAATTGGTAGAAAACAAAAATTTCTATAAAATTCATCTCTCCTCCCGTCAGTGGATCAAAATTAATTCAGGATTTTGTACAGGCCAATAACCCTAAGATTACACGGGCCTAAACAAAACTACTGGCTCATATTAGTTCAGTAAAGTGAAAGGGCAACAATAGAGGTAGTAGGAGCTGCAGATGCTGGAGAATCTGAGATAAGAATGTGTAAAGCTGGATGAACACAGCAGGCCAAGCAGTATCATCCGGCTCTTCCCCTTGTTATCTCAGATTCTCCAGCGCCAATTTTCTGAAGTGGGGTCTCGTCCCGAAACATGAGCTTTCTTGCTCCTCTGATGCTGCTTGCCCTGCTGTGTTCATCCAGCTCTCCACCTTGGGCAACAATAGAGTATGCTTTAAGTCACTAGATATGTTAAGTGGGTTTGTCTTCCTTAGGGTGGAGTTAGTGGAACCGAAAAAGATGTCTCCCTCACAGCGTTTGTGACAAAAGAATTGCATCGTTCCTTGGCGGCCTTTCAACAGAAGAATATTCAGAGATTTCCCGAGTGGTAAGAATGTAACTTCTTTTACCTTTCTTTATCTCACTTTTTCCAACAATTGGAAAATAGATTTTAGAAATAACGTTGAGCTGATGAAGTGTGAAAAGAAGAATAATTCCAAGCGGTGGTGGGAGTTGGTCAGTGAGGTGGGAGGAGTGGATAGGTGGGAGAGAAGGCGGACAGGTCATGGAGGCGGGGATGAGGGGAGGAACTAGTCTTGGGATGAGGCTGGCGGGTGGGGAGATTTTGAGGGTGGCAAAGTCCATATTGAGGCTATTGAGTTGGAAGCTCCCGAGGCAGAATATGAGGTGCTGCTCCTCCAGTTTCTGGGTGGTCTGGTTGTGACACTGGAAGAGGCCCAGGATGGACATGTCGTCCAGGGAGTGGGAGGGGGAGTTGAAGTGATGCAATGATTTGGATATGAAAATAGAACGTGTGGTTAGTAAGTTTCCCAATGATTGAAGGTGTAGTAGCCAGCCAAGAAGGTCACCTCAGAATACAATGGGACATTGACAAGGGCCAATAAACTGAGGAATGGCAGATGGAGTTGAGGTTAGATAAATGTGAGGTGCTACATTTTAGAAAGGCAAATCAGGGCAGCAGGTATACACTGAAGGTTGTCGGGAGTGTTGCTTAATAAAGAGACACTGGAGTGCAGTTTCGTAGTTCCATCAAAGTACAGCCACCGGTAGAAAGGATATGAAGGAGACATTTGGTGTGCTTGCCTTTATCGGTCAGTGCATTGAGTATAGGAGTTGGGAGATCACTTAGCAGCCATATAGGACGTTGGTTCGGATGCTTTTGGAATACTGCCATCGATTTTGGTCTCCTTGCGAGAGGAAGGATGTCGGCGCAACATTGAGGGCCGAAGGGCCTGTTCTGCGCTGTATTGTTGTATGTTGTAAACTTGAAAGGATTCAGAGAAGATCTACAAGGATGTTACCAGCATCGGAGGTTGGAGGTATACCGTGGGCTTGAACAGGCAGCTATTTCTTGGAACTTTGGAGTTCAGGGCTGACCATATAGAAGTTTATACAATTACGAGGGACGTGGATAGAGCGACCAGCCAAGATCTTTTCCCCGGGTTGCTGGAATCCAAAACTGGAGGGAATAGGTAAAAAAGGAGAGAGGGAAGATTTAAAATGGACCGGATTTTTTTCATAGTGGTGCATGTACGGAGTGAGCTGCCAGAGGAAGTGGTGGAGGCTTTGTACATTGAAAAGGCATCTGTATGGGTATATGAATAAGACGGGTTGAGAGGAATATGGGCCAAATGCTGGCAAATGGGACTAAATTAATTTCGGATATCTGGTCAACACAGACAAATTCGGCCAAAGGATCTGTTTCCCAACTGTACATCTCTCTGATTCTAAGTGTCTTTTTTCTTAACCACGTGGCCCATAATTAGAAAAACTTGAATCAGGATTTGGGAATGTGACAATTCTAATTGGATCTGTTTGATGAAATTAACTCTGTAGGTAATGGTGGTTGAATTATGATTCATCAAATTTGAGTTTATTGCAGCATCTTATAGAATAGAGGAGACACATGTAATCAAATTTGAAAATCAAAACTTGGTAAAATTTTGCATTGGAAATACATGACCAGCCATTGGAGGAGATTCATGACCATTGCATTCAAGTGAGAACAACAAATGCGATTCAGTGACTCAGTGACTGAGTGAAACGGGATGCAGTGACTGAGTGAAATGGGATGCAGTGACTGAGTGAAATGTGATGCAGTGAGTGAAGGAAAGGAGATGCAGTGAATGTGGGAAATGGGAGGCAGTGAATGTGGGAAATGGGAGGCAGTGACTGAGGGAAATGGGATGCAGTGACTGAGGAAATGGGTTGCAGTACCTGATGGAAATTGAATGCAGCGTCAGTTAGAAACGGGATGCAGTGACTGTGGGAAATGGGATGCAGTGACTGTGGGAAATGGGATGCAGTGAATGAGTGAAATGAGATGCAGAGACTGATGGAAATTGCATGCAGTAAGAGAGTGACATGAGCTGCAGTGACTGAGTGAAATGGGATGCAGTGACTGCGCAAGTGGGATGCAGTATCTGACGGAAATTTGATGAAGTGTCAGTGAGAAACGGGATACATTGACTGAGTGAAATGGGATGCAGTGACTGAGGGTAATGGGATGCACCGTCTCAGTTCAATGAGTTTCACTGTCTCAGTTAAATGGGATGCTCTGACTGAGTGAAGTTGGATGCGGTGACTGAGCGAAATGGGATGCGGTGACTGAGGGAAATGGAATGCGGTGACTGTGGGGAATAGGGTGCGGTGACTGAGGGAAATGGGATGCAGCGGCTGTGTGAAATGGGATGCAGTGGCTGAGGGTAATGGGATGCACCGTCTCAGTTCAATGAGTTTCACTGTCTCAGTTAAATGGGATGCTCTGACTGAGTGAAATGGGACGCAGTGACTGAGGGAAAGGAGACGCAGTGACTGAGGGAAATGGGACGCAGTGACTGAGGGAAATGGGACGCAGTGACTGAGGGTAATGGGACGCAGTGACTGAGTGTAATGGGACGCCGTGACTGAGTGTAATGGGACGCCGTGACTGAGTGAAATGGGACGCCGTGACTGAGTGAAATAGGATGCCGTGACTGTGGGGAATAGGGTGCGGTGACTGATGGAAATGGATTCACTGTCGCAGTTGAATAGGATTCACTGTCTCCGTGAAATGGGATGCAGTGACTGAGGGAAATGGGATGCAGTGACTGAGTGAAATGGGATGCAGAGACTGACTGAAATGGGAGTGACTGACTGAACTGGGAGGGAGTGACTGACTGAGTGGAATGGGATGCAGTGACTGAGTGGAATGGGATGCAGTGACTGAGTGGAATGGGACGCAGTGACTGAGGGAAATGGGATGCAGTGACTGAGTGCAATGTGATGCCGTGACTGATGGAAGTGGATTCCCTGCCTGGCTTGGACAGGTTTCACTGTCACCTGCTCAGAGGGACTGCCCCCTGCAGCCCTGACCCGCTCACTGCGACTTGCCCCCCCCAGTCCTGTCCCGCTGACAGGGACTTGCCGCCCGCAGTCCTGTGCCGCTCACAGAGACAGGCCCCCGCAGCCCTGACCCACTCACTGCGACTTGCCCCCCGCAGTTGTGTCCCGCTGACAGGGACTTGCCCCCCGGCAGTCCTCTCCCGCTGACAGTGACTTGCCCCCGCAGGTCTGACCCGCTCAGAGGGACTGGCCGCCGCAGCCCTGACCCCCTCAGAGGGACTGGCCCCCGCCGCCCTGACCCCCTCAGAGGGACTGGCCCCCGCCGCCCTGACCCGCTCAGAGGGACTGGCCCCCGCCGCCCTGACCCGCACAGAGGCACTGGCCCCCTCAGCCCTGACCTGCTCAGAGGGACTGGCCCCCGCTGCCCTGACCCGCTCAGAGGGACTTGCCCCCGCAGCCCTGACACGCTCACTGCGACTTGCCCCCCGCAGACCTGACCCGCTGACAGGGACTTGCCCCCCGCAGCCCAGACCCGCTCACTGCGACTTGCCCCCCGCAGCCCTGACCCGCTCACTGCAACCTGTCCCCCGCAGCCCTGACCCGCTCACTGCAACCTGTCCCCCGCAGTCCTGATCCGCTCACAGGGACTGGCCCCTGCAGACCTGACCCGCTCACTGCGACTTGCCCCCCGCAGTCCTGTCCCGCTCACAGGGACTGGCCCCCGCAGCCCTGACCCACTCACTGCGACTTTCCCCCCGCAGTCGTGTCCCGCTGACAGGCACTTGCCCCCCGGCAGTCCTGTCCCGCTGACAGTGACTTGCCCCCGCAGGTCTGATCCGCTCAGAGGGATTGGCCCCCGCCGCCCTGACCCCCTCAGAGGGACTGGCCCCCGCCGCCCTGACCCGCTCAGAGGGACTGGCCCCCGCCGCCCTGACCCGCTCAGAGGGACTGCCGCCTTGACCCGCACAGAGGGACTGGCCCCCGCAGCCCTGACCCGCTCAGAGGGACTGGCGCCCGCCGCCCTGACCCGCTCAGAGGGACTGCCGCCTTGACCCGCACAGAGGCACTGGCCCCCGCAGCCCTGACCCGCTCAGAGGGACTGGCCCCCGCAGCCCTGACCCGCACAGAGGCACTGGCGCCTGGCGCCCGCAGCCCGGACTGGCGCCCGCAGCCCTGACCCGCTCAGAGGCACTGGCGCCCGCAGTCCTGACCCGCTCAGAGGGACTTGCCCCCACAGCCCTGACACGCTCACTGCGACTTGCCCCGCGCAGCCCTGACCCGCTCACTGCGACTTGCCCCCCGCAGACCTGACTCGCTCACTGCGACTTGCCCCCTGCAGCCCTGACCCGCTCACTGCGACTTGCCCCCCGCAGTCGTGTCCCGCATGGGGAACATGCCCCACCAGCCCTGACCCGCTCAGAGGGACTGGCCGCCGCAGCCCTGACCCCCTCAGAGGGACTGGCCCCCGCTGCCCTGACCCGCTCAGAGGGACTGGCCCCCGCCGCCCTGACCCGCTCAGAGGGACTGCCGCCTTGACCCGCACAGAGGGACTGGCCCCCGCAGCCCTGACCCGCTCAGAGGGACTGGCCCCCGCAGCCCTGACCCGCTCAGAGGGACTGGCCCCCGCTGCCCTGACCCGCTCAGAGGGACTGGCCCCCGCTGCCCTGACCCGCTCAGAGGGACTGGCCCCCCGCAGCCCTGACACGCTCACTGCGACTTGCCCCCCGCAGACCTGACCCGCTGACAGGGACTTGCCCCCCGCAGCCCTGACCCGCTCACTGCGACTTGCCCCCCGCAGCCCTTACCCGCTCACTGCGACTTGCCCCCTGCAGTCCTGACCCGCTCACTGCGACTTGCCCCCCGCAGCCCTGACCCGCTCACTGCGACAATGCCCCCCGCAGTCCTGTCCCGCTGACAGGGACTTGCCGCCCGCAGTCCTGTCCCACTCACAGGGACTGGCCCCCGCAGCCCTGACCCACTCACTGCGACTTTCCCCCCGCAGTCGTGTCCCGCTGACAGGCACTTGCCCCCCGGCAGTCCTGTCCCGCTGACAGTGACTTGCCCCCGCAGGTCTGATCCGCTCAGAGGGATTGGCCCCCGCCGCCCTGACCCCCTCAGAGGGACTGGCCCCCGCCGCCCTGACCCGCTCAGAGGGACTGGCCCCCGCCGCCCTGACCCGCTCAGAGGGACTGCCGCCTTGACCCGCACAGAGGGACTGGCCCCCGCAGCCCTGACCCGCTCAGAGGGACTGGCCCCCGCAGCCCTGACCCGCTCAGAGGGACTGGCGCCCGCCGCCCTGACCCGCTCAGAGGGACTGCCGCCTTGACCCGCACAGAGGCACTGGCCCCCGCAGCCCTGACCCGCTCAGAGGGACTGGCCCCCGCAGCCCTGACCCGCACAGAGGCACTGGCGCCTGGCGCCCGCAGCCCTGACCCGCTCAGAGGGACTGGCGCCCGCAGCCCTGACCCGCTCAGAGGCACTGGCGCCCGCAGTCCTGACCCGCTCAGAGGGACTTGCCCCCACAGCCCTGACACGCTCACTGCGACTTGCCCCCCGCAGCCCTGACCCGCTCACTGCGACTTGCCCCCCGCAGACCTGACTCGCTCACTGCGACTTGCCCCCTGCAGCCCTGACCCGCTCACTGCGACTTGCCCCCCGCAGTCGTGTCCCGCATGGGGAACATGCCCCACCAGCCCTGACCCGCTCAGAGGGACTGGCCGCCGCAGCCCTGACCCCCTCAGAGGGACTGGCCCCCGCTGCCCTGACCCGCTCAGAGGGACTGGCCCCCGCCGCCCTGACCCGCTCAGAGGGACTGCCGCCCTGACCCGCTCAGAGGGACTGGCCCCCGCAGCCCTGACCCGCTCAGAGGGACTGGCCCCCGCAGCCCTGACCCGCTCAGAGGGACTGGCCCCCGCTGCCCTGACCCGCTCAGAGCGACTGGCCCCCGCAGCCCTGACCCGCTCAGAGGGACTGGCCCCCGCAGCCCTGACACGCTCACTGCGACTTGCCCCCCGCAGACCTGACCCGCTGACAGGGACTTGCCCCCCGCAGCCCTGACCCGCTCACTGCGACTTGCCCCCCGCAGCCCTGACCCGCTCACTGCGACTTGCCCCCCGCAGCCCTTACCCGCTCACTGCGACTTGCCCCCTGCAGTCCTGACCCGCTCACTGCGACTTGCCCCCCGCAGCCCTGACCCGCTCACTGCGACAATGCCCCCCGCAGTCCTGTCCCGCTGACAGGGACTTGCCGCCCGCAGTCCTGTCCCACTCACAGGGACTGGCCCCCGCAGCCCTGACCCACTCACTGCGACTTTCCCCCCGCAGTCGTGTCCCGCTGACAGGCACTTGCCCCCCGGCAGTCCTGTCCCGCTGACAGTGACTTGCCCCCGCAGGTCTGATCCGCTCAGAGGGATTGGCCCCCGCCGCCCTGACCCCCTCAGAGGGACTGGCCCCCGCCGCCCTGACCCGCTCAGAGGGACTGGCCCCCGCCGCCCTGACCCGCTCAGAGGGACTGCCGCCTTGACCCGCACAGAGGGACTGGCCCCCGCAGCCCTGACCCGCTCAGAGGGACTGGCCCCCGCAGCCCTGACCCGCTCAGAGGGACTGGCGCCCGCCGCCCTGACCCGCTCAGAGGGACTGCCGCCTTGACCCGCACAGAGGCACTGGCCCCCGCAGCCCTGACCCGCTCAGAGGGACTGGCCCCCGCAGCCCTGACCCGCACAGAGGCACTGGCGCCTGGCGCCCGCAGCCCTGACCCGCTCAGAGGGACTGGCGCCCGCAGCCCTGACCCGCTCAGAGGCACTGGCGCCCGCAGTCCTGACCCGCTCAGAGGGACTTGCCCCCACAGCCCTGACACGCTCACTGCGACTTGCCCCCCGCAGCCCTGACCCGCTCACTGCGACTTGCCCCCCGCAGACCTGACTCGCTCACTGCGACTTGCCCCCTGCAGCCCTGACCCGCTCACTGCGACTTGCCCCCCGCAGTCGTGTCCCGCATGGGGAACATGCCCCACCAGCCCTGACCCGCTCAGAGGGACTGGCCGCCGCAGCCCTGACCCCCTCAGAGGGACTGGCCCCCGCTGCCCTGACCCGCTCAGAGGGACTGGCCCCCGCCGCCCTGACCCGCTCAGAGGGACTGCCGCCCTGACCCGCTCAGAGGGACTGGCCCCCGCAGCCCTGACCCGCTCAGAGGGACTGGCCCCCGCAGCCCTGACCCGCTCAGAGGGACTGGCCCCCGCTGCCCTGACCCGCTCAGAGCGACTGGCCCCCGCAGCCCTGACCCGCTCAGAGGGACTGGCCCCCGCAGCCCTGACACGCTCACTGCGACTTGCCCCCCGCAGACCTGACCCGCTGACAGGGACTTGCCCCCCGCAGCCCTGACCCGCTCACTGCGACTTGCCCCCCGCAGCCCTTACCCGCTCACTGCGACTTGCCCCCTGCAGTCCTGACCCGCTCACTGCGACTTGCCCCCCGCAGCCCTGACCCGCTCACTGCGACAATGCCCCCCGCAGTCCTGTCCCGCTGACAGGGACTTGCCGCCCGCAGTCCTGTCCCACTCACAGGGACTGGCCCCCGCAGCCCTGACCCACTCACTGCGACTTTCCCCCCGCAGTCGTGTCCCGCTGACAGGCACTTGCCCCCCGGCAGTCCTGTCCCGCTGACAGTGACTTGCCCCCGCAGGTCTGACCCGCTCAGAGGGACTGGCCGCCGCAGCCCTGACCCGCTGAGATGGACTGGCCCCCGCCGCCCTGACCCCCTCAGAGGGACTGGCCCCCGCCGCCCTGACCCCCTCAGAGGGACTGGCCCCCGCCGCCCTGACCCGCTCAGAGGGACTGGCCCCCGCCGCCCTGACCCGCTCAGAGGGACTGCCGCCTTGACCCGCACAGAGGGACTGGCCCCCGCAGCCCTGACCCGCTCAGAGGGACTGGTCCCCGCAGCCCTGACCCGCACAGAGGCACTGGCGCCTGGCGCCCGCAGCCCTGACCCGCTCAGAGGGACTGGCGCCCGCCGCCCTGACCCGCTCAGAGGCACTGGCGCCCGCAGTCCTGTCCCGCTCAGAGGGCTGGGCACCGGCAGCCCTGACCCGCTCAGAGCGACTGGCCCCCGCAGCCCTGACCCCCTCACTGCGACACTGCGCCCCGCAGCCCTGACCCTCTCACTGCGACTTGCCCCCCCGCAGCCCTGACCCTCTCACTGCGACTTGCCCCCCGCAGACCTGACCCGCTCACAGGGACTGGCCCCCCCGCAGCCCTGACCTACTCACTGCGACTTGCCTCCCGCAGACCTGACCCGCTCACAGGGACTTGCCGCCCGCAGTCCTGTCCTGCTGACATGGAATGGCCCCCGCAGCGCTGACCCGCTCACAGGGGTTGGCCCCCGCAGCCCTGACCCTATCACTGCGACTTGCCCCCTGCAGTCCTGACCCGCTCACTGCGACTTGCCCCCCGCAGTCGTGTCCCGCTGACAGGGACATGCCCCCGCAGCCCTGACCCGCTCAGAGGGACTGGCCGCCGCAGCCCTGACCCGCTCAGAGGGACTGCCGCCTTGACCCGCACAGAGGGATTGGCCCCCGCAGCCCTGACCCGCACAGAGGCACTGGGTACCCGCTGCCCTGACCCGCTCAGAGGGACTGGCCCCCGCTGCCCTGACCCGCTCAGAGGGACTGGCCCCCGCAGCCTTGACACGCTCACTGCGACTTGCCCCCCGCAGACCTGACCCGCTGACAGGGACTTGCCCCCGCAGCCCTGACCCGCTCACTGTGACTTGCCCCCCGCAGCCCTGACCCGCTCACAGGGACTGGCCCCTGCAGCACTGACCCTATCACTGCAACTTGCCCCCTGCAGTCCTGACCCGCTCACTGCGACTTGCCCCCTGCAGTCCTGACCCGCTCACTGCAACCTGCCCCCCGCAGCCCTAACCCGCTCACTGTGACCTGCCCCCGCAGCCCTGATCCGCTCACAGGGACTGGCCCCTGCAGTCCTGACCCGCTCACTGCGACTTGCCCCCCGCAGTCCTGTCCCGCTGACAGGGACTTGCCGCCCGCAGTCCTGTCCCGCTCACAGGGACTGGCCCCCGCAGCCCTGACCCACTCACTGCGACTTTCCCCCCGCAGTCGTGTCCCGCTGACAGGCACTTGCCCCCCGGCAGTCCTGTCCCGCTGACAGTGACTTGCCCCCGCAGGTCTGACCCGCTCAGAGGGACTGGCCGCCGCAGCCCTGACCCGCTGAGATGGACTGACCCCCGCCGCCCTCAGAGGGACTGGCCCCCGCCGCCCTGACCCCCTCAGAGGGACTGGCCCCCGCCGCCCTGACCCGCTCAGAGGGACTGGCCCCCGCCGCCCTGACCCGCTCAGAGGTACTGCCGCCTTGACCCGCACAGAGGGACTGGCCCCCGCAGCCCTGACCCGCTCAGAGGGACTGGCCCCCGCAGCCCTGACCCGCACAGAGGCACTGGCGCCTGGCGCCCGCAGCCCTGACCCGCTCAGAGGGACTGGCGCCCGCAGCCCTGACCCGCTCAGAGGCACTGGCGCCCGCAGTCCTGACCCGCTCAGAGGGCTGGGCACCGGCAGCCCTGACCCGCTCACTGGGACACTGCGCCCCGCAGCCCTGACCCGTTCACTGCGACAATGCCACCTCCGCAGCCCTGACCCGCTTACTGCGACTTGCCCCCTGCAGTCGTGTCCCGCTGACAGGGACATGCCCCCGCAGCCCTGACCCGCTCAGAGGGACTGCCCGCCGCAGCCCTGACCCGCTCAGAGGGACTGCCGCCTTGATCCGCACAGAGGGACTGGCCCCCGCAGCCCTGACCCGCACAGAGGCACTGGGTACCCGCTGCCCTGACCCGCTCAGAGGGACTGGCCCCCGCTGCCCTGACCTGCTCAGAGGGACTTGCCCCCGCAGCCCTGACACGCTCACTGCGACTTGCCCCCCGCAGACCTGACCCGCTCACTGCGACTTGCCCCCTGCAGCCCTGACCCTATCACTGCGACTTGCCCCCTGCAGCCCTGACCCGCTCACTGCGACTTGCCCCCTGCAGTCCTGACCCGCTCACTGCGACTTGCCCCCTGCAGTCTTGTCCCGCTGACAGGGACTTGCCGCCCGCAGTCCTGTCCCGCTCGCAGGGACTGGCCCCCGCAGCTCTGACCCACTCACTGCGACTTTCCCCCCGGCAGTCCTGTCCCGCTGACAGGGACTTGCCCCCGCAGGTCTGACCCGCTCAGAGGGACTGGCCGCCGCAGCCCTGATCCGCTGAGATGGACTGGCCCCCGCCGCCCTGACCCCCTCAGAGGGACTGGCCCCCGCCGCCCTGACCCCCTCAGAGGGACTGGCCCCCGCCGCCCTGACCCCCTCAGAGGGACTGGCCCCTGCCGCCCTGACCCGCTGAGAGGGACTGGCCCCCGCCTCCCTGACCCGCTCAGAGGGACTGGCCCCCGCCGCCCTGACACGCTCACTGCGACCTGCCCCCAGCAGACCTGACCCGCTCACTGCGACCTGCCCCCAGCAGCCCTGACCCGCTCACTGCGACACTGCGCCCCGCAGCCCTGACCCGTTCACTGCGACAATGCCCCCTCCGCAGCCCTGACCCGCTTACTGCGACTTGCCCCCCCGCAGTCCTGACCCGCTCACTGTGACCTGCCCCCAGCAGCCCTGACCCGCTCACAGGGACTGGCCCCCGCAGCCCTGACCCGCTCACTGCGACTTGCCCCCCGCAGTCGTGTCCCGCTGACATGGACTTGCCCCCCCGCAGTCCCGTCCCGCTGACAGGGACATGCCCCCGCAGCCCTGACCCGCTCACTGCGACTGGCCCCCCGCTGCCCTGACCCGCTCACTGCGACTGGCCCCCCGCAGCCCTGACCCGCTCACTGCGACTTGCCCACCGCAGCCCTCACCCGCTCAGGGGGACCGGACCCCCGAACCCCGACCCGCTCAGAGGGACTGGCCGCCGCAGCCCTGACCCGCTGAGATGGACTGGCCCCCGCCGCCCTGACCCGCTCAGAGGGACTGGCCCCCGCAGCCCTGACCCGCTCAGAGGGACTGGCCCCCGCAGCCCTGACCTGCTCACTGCGACTTATCCCCCACAGCCCTGACCCGCTCAGAGGGCCTGCCCCCGCAGCCCTGACCCGCTCACAGGGATTGGCCCCCCGCAGCCCTGACCCGGTGACAGGGACAGGCCCCCACAGCCCTGACCCGCTCACTGCGGCTTGCCCCCCGCAATCCTGTCCCGCTGACAGGGACTTGCCCCCGCAGCCCTGACCCGCTCACTGCGACTGGCCCCCCGCAGCCCTGACCCGCTCACTGCGACTGGCCCCCCGCAGCCCTGACCCGCTCACTGCGACTTGCCCCCCGCACACCTGACCCGCTCACTGCGACTTGCCCCCCGCAGTCCTGACCCGCCCCCCCGCAGTCCTGACCCGCTCACTGCGACTTGCCCCCAGCAGTCCTGACCCGCTCAGAGGGACTGCCCCCCGCAGCCCTGACCCGCGCAGAGGGACTGCGCCGCCGCAGCCCTGACCCGCTAACAGGGACTGGCCCCCCGCAGCCCTGAGCCGCTCACTGCGACACTGCCCCCGACAGACCTGACCCGCTCACTGCGACTTGCCCCCCGCAATCCTGTCCCGCTGACAGGGACTTGCCCCCGCAGCCCTGACCCGCTCACTGCGACTGGCCCCCCGCAGCCCTGACCCGCTCACTGCGACTTGCCCCCCGCACACCTGACCCGCTCACTGCGACTTGCCCCCCGCAGTCCTGACCCGCCCCCCGCAGTCCTGACCCGCTCACTGCGACTTGCCCCCAGCAGTCCTGACCCGCTCAGAGGGACTGCCCCCCGCAGCCCTGACCCGCGCAGAGGGACTGCGCCGCCGCAGCCCTGACCCGCTAACAGGGACTGGCCCCCCGCAGCCCTGAGCCGCTCACTGCGACACTGCCCCCGACAGACCTGACCCGCTCACTGCGACTTGCCCCCCGAAGTCCTGTCCCGCTGACAGGGACTTTGCCCCCCGCAGTCCTGTCCTGCTGACAGGGACTGGCCCCGCAGCCCTGACCCGCACACAGGGACTGGCCCCCCGCAGCCCTGACCCGCTCACTGCGACACTGCCCCCCGCAGCCCTGACCCGCTCACTGCGACACTGCCCCCTGCAGCCGTGACCCGCTCACTGCGACTTGCCCCCCGCAGTCCTGACCTGCTCCCTGCGACTTGCCCCCCGCAGTCCTGACCCGCTCACTGCGACTTGCCCCCCGCAGACCTCACCTGCTCACTGCGACCTGCCCCCCGCAGCCCTGACCCGCCCAGGGGGACCGGTGCCCCGCAGCCCTAACCCGCTCACTGCAACTTGCCCCCCGCAGCCCTGACCCGGTGACAGAGACTGGCCCCCGCAGCCCTGACCCGCACGGAGGCACTGGCGCCTGGCGCCCGCACCCCTGACCCGCTCAGAGGGACTGGCCCCCGCTGCCCTGACCCGCTCACTGTGACCGGCCGCCTGCAGCACTGACCCGCTCACAGGGACTGGCCCCCCGCAGCCCTGAGCCGCTCACTGCGACACTGCCGCCGACAGACCTGACCCGCTCACTGCGACTTGCCCCCCGAAGTCCTGTCCCGCTGACAGGGACTTTGCCCCCGCAGCCCTGTCCTGCTGACAGGGACTGGCCCCGCAGCCCTGACCCGCTCACAGGGTCTGGCCCCTGCAGCCCTGACCCGCTCACTGCGACACTGCCCCCCGCAGCCCTGACCCGCTCACTGCGACACTGCCCCCTGCAGCCGTGACCCGCTCACTGCGACTTGCCCCCCGCAGTCCTGACCTGCTCCCTGCGACTTGCCCCCCGCAGTCCTGACCCGCTCACTGCGACTTGCCCCCCGCAGACCTCACCTGCTCACTGCGACCTGCCCCCCACAGCCCTGACCCGCCCAGGGGGACCGGTGCCCCGCAGCCCTAACCCGCTCACTGCAACTTGCCCCCCGCAGCCCTGACCCGGTGACAGAGACTGGCCCCCGCAGCCCTGACCCGCACGGAGGCACTGGCGCCTGGCGCCCGCACCCCTGACCCGCTCAGAGGGACTGGCGCCCGCAGCCCTGACCCGCTCAGAGGGACTGGCCCCCGCTGCCCTGACCCGCTCACTGCGACTTGCCCCCCGCAGCCCTGACCCGCTGACAGGGACTTGCCCCCGCAGCCCTGACCCGCTCACAGGGACTGGCCCCCCGCAGCCCTGACCCGCTCACTGCGACTTGCCCCCCGCAGTCCTGTCCCGCTGACAGGGACTGGCCCCCGCAGAAGTGACCCGCTCACAGGGACTGGCCCCCGCAGCCCTGACCCGCTCACAGGGTCTGGCCCCCGCAGCCCTGACCCGCTCACTGCGACACTGCCCCCCGCAGCCCTGACCCGCTCACTGCGACTTGCACCCCGCAGTCCTGTCCCGCTGACAGGGACTGGCCCGCCGCAGCCCTGACCCGCTCACAGGGACTCTCCGTCGCTGCCCTGACTCGCTCGCAGGCACTGGCCCCCGCAGCCCTGACCCGCTCGCTGCGACCTGCCCCCCTGCAGCCCTGTCCCGCTGACAGGGACTTGCCCCCCGCAGCCCTGACCCGCTCACTGCGACTTGCCCGCCGCAGCCCTGACCCGCTCACTGCGACTTGCCCCCCGCAGCCCTGACCCGCTCACTGCGACTTGCCCCCCGCAGCCCTGACCCGCTCAGTGCGACACTGCACCCCGCAGCCCTGACCCGCTCACTGCGACTTGCCCCCCGCAGCCCTGACCCGCTCACTGCGACTTGCCCCCCGCAGCCCTGACCCGCTCAGTGCGACACTGCACCCCGCAGCCCTGACCTGCTCACTGCGACTGGCCCCCCGCAGCCCTGACCTGCTCACTGCGACCTGCCCCCCTGCAGGCCTGTCCCGCTGACAGGGACATGCCCCCGCAGCCCTGACCCGCTCACAGGGACTGGCCCCCGCATCCCTTACCTGCTCACAGGGACTGTGCCCCCGCAGCCCTGACCCGCTCACTGCGACTTATCCCCCACAGCACTGACCCGCTCAGAGGGCCTACCCCGCAGCCCTGACCCGCTCACAGGGATTGGCCCCCCGCAGCCCTGACCCGGTGACAGGGACAGGCCCCCACAGCCCTGACCCGCTCACTGCGACTGGCCCCCCGCTGCCCTGACCCGCTCACTGCGACTGGCCCCCCGCAGCCCTGACCCACTCACTGCGACTTGCCCACCGCAGCCCTCACCCGCTCAGGGGGACCGGACCCCCGAACCCCGACCCGCTCAGTGCGTCACTGCCCCCCACAGCCCTGTCCCGCTGACAGGGACTTGCCCCCCGCAGCCCTGACCTGCTCACTGCGACCTGCCCCCCTGCAGTCCTGTCCCGCTGACAGGGCCATGCCCTCGCACCCCTGACCCACTCACATGGACTGGCCCCCCGCAGCCCTGACCAGCTCACTGTGACATTGCCCCCCGCACCCAAGACCCGCTCACTGCGACTTTCCCCCCGCAGCCCTGACCCGCTCAGAGGGCCTGCCCTTGCAGTCCTGACCCACTCACAGGGAAAGGCCCCGCGCAGCCCTGTCCCGCTCACTGCGATTTGCCCCCCGCAGTCCTGACCCGCTCACTATGACTTGCCCCCCGCACACCTGACCCGATCACTGCGACTTGCCCACCGCAGCCCTGAACCGCTCACAGGGACTGTCCCCAACTCCCTCACCTGCTCACAGGGACTGGCCCCGGCAGCCCTGACCCGCGCAGCCCTGACCCGCTCACTGCGACACTGCCCCCCGCAGACCTGACCCGCTCACTGCGACTTGACCCCTGCAGTCCTGACCAGCTCACTGCGACTTGACCCCCGCAGCCCTGACCCGCTCACTGCGACTGGCCCCCCGCAGCCCTGACCCGCTCACTGAGACTTGCCCCCCGCAGCCCTGACCCATTTCACCGCGACTTGCCCCCCGCAGCCCTGACCTGCACACTGCGACATTGACCCCCGCACTCAAGACCCGCTCACTGCGACTTTCCCCCCGCAGCCTTGACCCACTCAGAGGGCCTGCCCCTGCAGCCCTGACCCACTCACAGGGAAAGGCCCCTGCAGCCCTGACCCGCTCACAGGGAAAGGCCCCCGCAGCCCTGACCCGCTCACTGCGACACTGCCCCCCGCAGCAGCCCTGACCCGCTCACTGCCACTTGCCCCCCGCACCCTGACCCGCTCTCAGGGACTGGCCCGCCGCAGCCCTGACCCGCTCACAGGGACTGGCCCCCCGCAGCCCTGACCCGCTCACTGCGACTTGCCCCCCGCAGTCCTGTCCCGCTGACAGGGACTGGCCCCCGCAGAACTGACCCGCTCACAGGGACTGGCCCCCGCAGCCCTGACCCGCTCACTGCGACTTGCCCCCCGCAGCCCTGACCCGCTCACTGCGACTTGCCCCCCGCAGCCCTTACCCGCTCACTGCGACTTGCCCCCCGCAGCCCTGACCCGCTGACTGCGACTTGCCCCCCGCAGCCCTGACCCGCTCACTGCGACTTGCCCCCCGCAGCCCTGACCCGCTCACTGCGACTTGCCCCCCGCAGCCCTGACCCGCTCACTGCGACTTGCCCCCCGCAGCCCTGACCCGCTCAGTGTGACACTGCACCCCGCAGCCCTGACCCGCTCACTGCGACTTGCCCCCCGCAGCCCTGTCCCGCTGACAGGGACTGGCCCCCGCAGCCCTGACCCGCTCACAGGGTCTGGCCCCCGCAGCCCTGACCCGCTCACTGCGACACTGCCCCCCGCAGCCCTGACCCGCTCACTGCGACTTGCACCCCGCAGTCCTGTCCCGCTGACAGGGATTGGCCCGCCGCAGCCCTGACCCGCTCACAGGGACTCTCCGTCGCTGCCCTGACTCGCTCGCAGGCACTGGCCCCCGCAGCCCTGACCCGCTCACTGCGACCTGCCCCCCTGCAGCCCTGCCCTGCTGACAAGGACCTGCCCCCCGCAGCCCTGACCCGCTCACTGCGACTTGCCCACCGCAGCCCTGACCCGCTCACTGCGACTTGCCCCCCGCAGCCCTGACCCGCTGACTGCGACTTGCCCCCCCGCAGCCCTGACCCGCTCAGTGCGACACTGCACCCCGCAGCCCTGACGCGCTCACTGCGACTTGCCCCCCGCAGCCCTGACCCGCTCACTGCGACTTGCCCCCCGCAGCCCTGACCCGCTCAGTGCGACACTGCACCCCGCAGCCCTGACCTGCTCACTGCGACTGGCCCCCCGCAGCCCTGACCTGCTCACTGCGACCTGCCCCCCTGCAGGCCTGTCCCGCTGACAGGGACATGCCCCCGCAGCCCTGACCCGCTCACAGGGACTGGCCCCCGCATCCCATACCTGCTCACAGGGACTGGGCCCCCGCAGCCCTGACCCGCTCACTGCGACTTATCCCCCACAGCCCTGACCCGCTCAGAGGGCCTGCCCCCGCAGCCCTGACCCGCGCACAGGGAATGGCCCCCCGCAGCCCTGACCCGGTGACAGGGACAGGCCCCCACAGCCCTGACCCGCTCACTGCGGCTTGCCCCCCGCAATCCTGTCCCGCTGACAGGGACTTGCCCCCGCAGCCCTGACCCGCTCACTGCGACTGGCCCCCCGCTGCCCTGACCCGCTCACTGCGACTGGCCCCCCGCAGCCCTGACCCGCTCACTGCGACTTGCCCACCGCAGCCCTCACCCGCTCAGGGGTCCGGACCCCCGAACCCCGACCCGCTCAGTGCGACACTGCCCCCCACAGCCCTGTCCCGCTGACAGGGACTTGCCCCCCGCAGCCCTGACCTGCTCACTGCGACCTGCCCCCCTGCAGTCCTGTCCCGCTGACAGGGCCATGCCCTCGCACCCCTGACCCACTCACATGGACTGGCCCCCCGCAGCCCTGACCAGCTCACTGTGACATTGCCCTCCGCACCCAACACCCGCTCACTGCGACTTTCCCCCCGCAGCCCTGACCCGCTCAGAGGGCCTGCCCCTTGCAGTCCTGACCCACTCACAGGGAAAGGCCCCGCGCAGCCCTGACCTGCTCACTGCGATTTGCCCCCCGCAGCCCTGACCCGCTCACTGCGACTTGACCCCCGCAGTCCTGTCCCGCTCACTGCGATTTGCCCCCCGCAGTCCTGACCCGCTCACTATGACTTGCCCCCCGCACACCTGACCCGCTCACTGCGACTTGCCCCCCGCAGTCCTGACCCGCTCACTGCGACTTGCCCCCCGCAGACGTGACCCGCTGACATGGACTTGCCCCCCCGCAGTCCCGTCCCGCTGACAGGGACATGCCCCACCAGCCTTGACCCACTCAGAGGGACTGGCTGCCGCAGCCCTGACCCGCTGAGATGGACTGGTCCCCGGAGCCCTGACCCGCTCAGAGGGTCTGGCCCCCGCAGCCCTGACCCGCTCAGAGGGACTGGCCCCCGCAGCCCTGACCCGCACAGAGGCACTGGCGCCTGGTGCCCGCAGCCCTGACCCGCTCAGAGGCAATGGCGCCCGCAGTCCTGACCCGCTCAGCGGGCTGGGCACCGGCAGCCCTGACCGGCTCACTGCGACTGGCCCCCGCAGCCCTGACCCGCTCACTGCGACTTGCCCCCCGCAGTCCTGTCCTGCTGACAGGGACTGGCCCCCGCAGCCCTGACCCGCTCACAGGGACTGGCCCCCCGCAGCCCTGACCCGCTCACAGGGACTGGCCCCCCGCAGCTGTGACCCGCTCACAGGGACTGGCCCCCCGCAGACCTGACCCCCTCACTGCGACTTGCCCCCCGCAGCCCTGACCCGCTCACTGCGACTGACCCGCTCACCGCGGCTGGCCCCCCGCAGCCCTGACCCGCTCACTGCGACTTGCCCCCCGCAGTCCTCACCCGCTTAGGGGCACCGGCCCCCTGCAGCCCTGACCCGCTCACTGCGACCTGCCCCCCTCCAGTCCTGTCCCGCTGACAGGGACCTGCCCCCCTCCAGTCCTGTCCCGCTGACAGTGACGTGCCCCCGTAGCCCTGATCCACTCACAGGGACTGGCCCCCGCAGCCCTGACCCGCTCACAGGGAATGGCCCCCGCAGCCCTGACCAGCTCACTGCGACACTGCCCCCCGCAGCCCTGACCCACTCACTGCGACTTGCACCCCGCAGTCCTGTCCCGCTGACAGGGACTGGCCCGCCGCAGCCCTGACCCGCTCACAGGGACTCTCTGTCGCTGCCCTGACTCGCTCGCAGGCACTGGCCCCCGCAGCCCTGACACGCTCACTGCGACCTGCCCCCCTGCAGCCCTGTCCCGCTGACAGGGACCTGCCCCCCGCAGCCCTGACCCGCTCTCTGCGACTTGCCCCCCGCAGCCCTGACCCGCTGACTGCGACTTGCCCCCCGCAGCCCTGACCCGCTCAGTGTGACACTGCACCCCGCAGCCCTGACCCGCTCACTGCGACTTGCCCCCCGCAGCCCTGACCCGCTCACTGCGACTTTCCCCCCGCAGCCCTGACCCGCTCAGAGGGCCTGCCCCTTGCAGTCCTGACCCACTCACAGGGAAAGGCCCCGCGCAGCCCTGACCTGCTCACTGCGACACTGCCCCCCGCAGCCCTGACCCGCTCACTGCGACTTGACCCCCGCAGCCCTGACCCGCTCACTGCGACTTGCCCACCGCAGCCCTCACCCGCTCAGGGGGACCGGACCCCCGAACCCCGACCCGCTCAGTGCGACACTGCACCCCACAGCCCTGTCCCGCTGACAGGGACTTGCCCCCCGCAGCCCTGTCCTGCTCACTGCGACCTGCCCCCCTGCAGTCCTGTCCCGCTGACAGGGCCATGCCCTCGCACCCCTGACCCACTCACATGGACTGGCCCCCCGCAGCCCTGACCAGCTCACTGTGACATTGCCCCCCGCACCCAAGACCCGCTCACTGCGACTTTCCCCCTGCAGCCCTGACCCGCTCAGAGGGCCTGCCCCTTGCAGTCCTGACCCACTCACAGGGAAAGGCCCCGCGCAGCCCTTACCTGCTCACTGCGACACTGCCCCCCGCAGCCCTGACCCGCTCACTGCGACTTGACCCCCGCAGTCCTGTCCCGCTCACTGCGATTTGCCCCCCGCAGTCCTGACCCGCTCACTATGACTTGCCCCCCGCACACCTGACCCGCTCACTGCGACTTGCCCCCCGCAGTCCTGACCCGCCCCCCGCAGTCCTGACCCGCTCACTGCGACTAGCCCCCAGCAGTCCTGACCCGCTCAGAGGGACTGCGCCGCCGCAGCCCTGATCCGCTAACAGGGACTGGCCCCCCGCAGCCCTGAGCCGCTCACTGCGACACTGCCCCCGACAGACCTGACCCGCTCACTGCGACTTGCCCCCCGAAGTCCTGTCCCGCTGACAGGGACTTTGCCCCCGCAGCCCTGTCCTGCTGACAGGGACTGGCCCCGCAGCCCTGACCCGCTCACAGGGTCTGGCCCCTGCAGCCCTGACCCGCTCACTGCGACACTGCCCCCCGCAGCCTTGACCCGCTCACTGCGACACTGCCCCCTGCAGCCGTGACCCGCTCCCTGCGACTTGCCCCCCGCAGACCTCACCTGCTCACTGCGACCTGCCCCCCGCAGCCCTGACCCGCCCAGGGGGACCGGTGCCCCGCAGCCCTAACCCGCTCACTGCAACTTGCCCCCCGCAGCCCTGACCCGGTGACAGAGACTGGCCCCCGCAGCCCTGACCCGCTCAGAGGGACTGGCCCCCGCTGCCCTGACCCGCTCACTGCGACTTGCCCCCCGCAGCCCTGACCCGCTGACAGGGACTTGCCCCCGCAGCCCTGACCCGCTCACTGCGACCGGCCGCCGGCAGCACTAACCCGCTCACTGCCACTTGCCCCCCGCACCCTGACCCGCTCTCAGGGACTGGCCCGCCGCAGCCCTGACCCGCTCACAGGGACTGGCCCCCCGCAGCCCTGACCCGCTCACTGCGACTTGCCCCCCGCAGCCCTGACCCGCTCACAGGGACTGGCCCCCCGCAGCCCTGTCCCGCTCTCAGGGACTGGCCCCCGCAGAACTGACCCGCTCACAGGGACTGGCCCCCGCAGCCCTGACCCGCTCACAGGGTCTGGCCCCCGCAGCCCTGACCCGCTCACTGCGACACTGCCCCCCGCAGCCCTGACCCGCTCACTGCGACTTGCACCCCGCAGTCCTGTCCCGCTGACAGGGACTGGCCCGCCGCAGCCCTGACCCGCTCACAGGGACTCTCCGTCGCTGCCCTGACTCGCTCGCAGGCACTGGCCCCCGCAGCCCTGACCCGCTCGCTGCGACCTGCCCCACTGCAGCCCTGTCCCGCTGACATGGACTTGACCCCCGCAGCCCTGACCCGCTCACTGCGACTTGCCCCCCGCAGCCCTGACCCGCTCACTGCGACTTGCCCCCCGCAGCCCTGACCCGCTGACTGCGACTTGCCCCCCGCAGCCCTGACCCGCTGACTGTGACTTGCCCCCCGCAGCCCTGACACGCTCAGTGCGACACTGCACCCCGCAGCCCTGACCCGCTCACTGCGACTTGCCCCCCGCTGCCCTGACCCGCTCACTGCGACTTGCCCCCCGCAGCCCTGACCCGCTCAGTGCGACTGGCCCCCCGCAGCCCTGACCTGCTCACTGCGACCTGCCCCCCTGCAGGCCTGTCCCGCTGACAGGGACATGCCCCCGCAGCCCTGACCCGCTCACAGGGACTGGCCCCCGCAGCCCTTACCTGCTCACAGGGACTGGGCCCCCGCAGCCCTGACCCGCTCACTGCGACTTATCCCCCACAGCCCTGACCCGCTCAGAGGGCCTGCCCCCGCAGCCCTGACCCGCTCACAGGGATTGGCCCCCCGCAGCCCTGACCCGGTGACAGGGTCAGGCCCCCACAGCCCTGACCCGCTCACTGCGGCTTGCCCCCCGCAATCCTGTCCCGCTGACAGGGACTTGCCCCCGCAGCCCTGACCCGCTCACTGCGACTGGCCCCCCGCTGCCCTGACCCGCTCACTGCGACTGGCCCCCCGCAGCCCTGACCCGCTCACTGCGACTTGCCCACCGCAGCCCTCACCCGCTCAGGGGGACCGGACCCCCGAAACCCGACCCGCTCAGTGCGACACTGCTCCCCACAGCCCTGTCCCGCTGACAGGGACTTGCCCCCCGCAGCCCTGACCTGCTCACTGCGACCTGCCCCCCTGCAGTCCTGTCCCGCTGACAGGGCCATGCCCTCGCACCCCTGACCCACTCACATGGACTGGCCCCCCGCAGCCCTGACCAGCTCACTGTGACATTGCCCCCCGCAGCCCTGACCCGCTCAGAGGGCCTGCCCCTTGCAGTCCTGACCCACTCACAGGGAAAGGCCCCGCGCAACCCTGTCCCGCTCACAGGGAAAGGCCCCCGCAGCCCTGACCCGCTCACTGCGACACTGCCCCCCGCAGCAGCCCTGACCCGCTCACTGCCACTTGTCCCCCGCACCCTGACCCGCTCTCAGGGACTGGCCCGCCGCAGCCCTGACCCGCTCACAGGGACTGGCCCCCTGCAGCCCTGACCCGCTCACTGCGACTTGCCCCCCGCAGTCCTGTCCCGCTGACAGGGACTGGCCCCCGCAGAACTGACCCGCTCACAGGGACTGGCCCCCGCAGCCCTGACCCGCTCACTGCGACTTGCCCCCCGCAGCCCTGACCCACTCACTGCGACTTGCCCCCCGCAGCCCTTACCCGCTCACTGCCACTTGCCCCCCGCAGCCCTGACCCGCTCACTGCGACTTGCCCCCCGCAGCACTGACCCACTCACTGCGACTTGCCCCCCGCAGCCCTGACCCGCTCACTGCGACTTGCCCCCCGCAGCCCTGACCCGCTGACTGCGACGTGCCCCCCGCAGCCCTGACCCGCTCACTGCGACACTGCCCCCCGCAGCCCTGACCCGCTCACTGCGACTTGCACCCCGCAGTCCTGTCCCGCTGACAGGGATTGGCCCGCCGCAGCCCTGACCCGCTCACAGGGACTCTCCGTCGCTGCCCTGACTCGCTCGCAGGCACTGGCCCCCGCAGCCCTGACCCGCTCACTGCGACCTGCCCCCCTGCAGCCCTGTCCCGCTGACAGGGACCTGCCCCCCGCAGCCCTGACCCGCTCACTGCGACTTGCCCCCCGCAGCCCTGACCCGCTCACTGCGACACTGCACCCCGCAGCCCTGACCCGCTCACTGCGACTTGCACCCCGCAGTCCTGTCCCGCTGACAGGGACTGGCCCGCCGCAGCCCTGACCCGCTGACAGGGACTCTCCGTCGCTGCCCTGACTCGCTCGCAGGCACTGGCCCCCGCAGCCCTGACCCGCTCGCTGCGACCTGCCCCCCTGCAGCCCTGTCCCGCTGACAGGGACTTGCCCCCCGCAGCCCTGACCCGCTCACTGCGACTTGCCCCCCGCAGCCCTGACCCGCTCACTGCGACTTGCCCCCCGCAGCCCTGACCCGCTGACTGCGACTTGCCCCCCGCAGCCCTGACCCGCTCACTGCGACACTGCACCCCGCAGCCCTGACCCGCTCACTGCGACTTGCCCCCCGCAGCCCTGACCCGCTCACTGCGACTTGCCCCCCGCAGCCCTGACCTGCTCACTGCGACTGGCCCCCCGCAGCCCTGACCTGCTCACTGCGACCTGCCCCCCTGCAGGCCTGTCCCGCTGACAGGGACATGCCCCCGCAGCCCTGACCCGCTCACAGGGACTGGCCCCCGCATCCCTTACCTGCTCACAGGGACTGGGCCCCCGCAGCCCTGACCCGCTCACTGCGACTTATCCCCCACAGCCCTGACCCGCTCAGAGGGCCTGCCCCCGCAGCCCTGACCCGCTCACAGGGATTGGCCCCCCGCAGCCCTGACCCGGTGACAGGGACAGGCCCCCACAGCCCTGACCCGCTCACTGCGACTTGCCCCCCGCAATCCTGTCCCGCTGACAGGGACTTGCCCCCGCAGCCCTGACCCGCTCACTGCGACTGGCCCCCCGCTGCCCTGACCCGCTCACTGCGACTGGCCCCCCGCAGCCCTGACCCGCTCACTGCGACTTGCCCACCGCAGCCCTCACCCGCTCAGGGGGACCGGACCCCCGAACCCCGACCCGCTCAGTGCGACACTGCCCCCCACAGCCCTGCCCCGCTGACAGGGACTTGCCCCCCGCAGCCCTGACCTGCTCTCTGCGACCTGCCCCCCTGCAGTCCTGTCCCGCTGACATGGCCATGCCCTCGCACCCCTGACCCACTCACATGGACTGGCCCCCCGCAGCCCTGACCAGCTCACTGTGACATTGCCCCCCGCACCCAAGACCCGCTCACTGCGACTTTCCCCCCGCAGCCCTGACCCGCTCAGAGGGCCTGCCCCTTGCAGTCCTGACCCACTCACAGGGAAAGGCCCCGCGCAGCCCTGTCCCGCTCACTGCGATTTGCCCCCCGCAGTCCTGACCCGCTCACTATGACTTGCCCCCCGCACAACTGACCCGATCACTGCGACTTGCCCACCGCAGCCCTGAACCGCTCACAGGGACTGTCCCCAGCTCCCTCACCTGCTCACAGGGACTGGCCCCGGCAGCCCTGACCCGCGCAGCCCTGACCCGCTCACTGCGACACTGCCCCCCGCAGACCTGACCCGCTCACTGCGACTTGACCCCCGCAGTCCTGACCAGCTCACTGCGACTTGACCCCCGCAGCCCTGACCCGCTCACTGCGACTGGCCCCCCGCAGCCCTGACCCGCTCACTGCGACTTGCCCCCCGCAGCCCTGACCCATTTCACCGCGACTTGCCCCCCGCAGCCCTGACCTGCACACTGCGACATTGCCCCCCGCACTCAAGACCCGCTCGCTGCGACTTTCCCCCCGCAGCCTTGACCCGCTCAGAGGGCCTGCCCCTGCAGCCCTGACCCACTCACAGGGAAAGGCCCCTGCAGCCCTGACCCGCTCACAGGGAAAGGCCCCCGCAGCCCTGACCCGCTCACTGCGACACTGCCCCCCGCAGCAGCCCTGACCCGCTCACTGCCACTTGCCCCCCGCACCCTGACCCGCTCTCAGGGACTGGCCCGCCGCAGCCCTGACCCGCTCACAGGGACTGGCCCCCCGCAGCCCTGACCCGCTCACTGCGACTTGCCCCCCGCAGTCCTGTCCCGCTGACAGGGACTGGCCCCCGCAGAACTGACCCGCTCACAGGGACTGGCCCCCGCAGCCCTGTCCCGCTCACTGCGACTTGCCCCCCGCAGCCCTGACCCGCTCACTGCGACTTGCCCCCCGCAGCCCTGACCCACTCACTGCGACTTGCCCCCCGCAGCCCTTACCCGCTCACTGCGACTTGCCCCCCGCAGCCCTGACCCGCTCACTGCGACTTGCCCCCCGCAGCCCTGACCCACTCACTGCGACTTGCCCCCCGCAGCCCTTACCCGCTCACTGCGACTTGCCTCCCGCAGCCCTGACCCGCTGACTGCGACTTGCCCACCGCAGCCCTGACCCGCTCACTGCGACTTGCCCCCCGCAGCCCTGACCCGCTCACTGCGACTTGCCCCCCGCTGCCCTGACCCGCTCACTGCGACTTGCCCCCCGCAGCCCTGACCCGCTCAGTGTGACACTGCACCCCGCAGCCCAGACCCGCTCACTGCGACTTGCCCCCCGCAGCCCTGTCCCGCTGACAGGGACTGGCCCCCGCAGCCCTGACACGCTCACAGGGTCTGGCCCCCGCAGCCCTGACCCGCTCACTGCGACACTGCCCCCCGCAGCCCTGACCCGCTCACTGCGACTTGCACCCCGCAGTCCTGTCCCGCTGACAGGGATTGGCCCGCCGCAGCCCTGACCCGCTCACAGGGACTCTCCGTCGCTGCCCTGACTCGCTCGCAGGCACTGGCCCCCGCAGCCCTGACCCGCTCACTGCGAACTGCCCCCCTGCAGCCCTGTCCCGCTGACAGGGACCTTCCCCCCGCAGCCCTGACCCGCTCACTGCGACTTGCCCCCCGCAGCCCTGACCCGCTCACTGCGACACTGCACCCCGCAGCCCTGACCCGCTCACTGCGACTTGCAACCCGCAGTCCTGTCCCGCTGACAGGGACTGGCCCGCCGCAGCCCTGACCCGCTGACAGGGACTCTCCGTCGCTGCCCTGACTCGCTCGCAGGCACTGGCCCCCGCAGCCCTGACCCGCTCGCTGCGACCTGCCCCCCTGCAGCCCTGTCCCACTGACAGGGACTTGCCCCCCGCAGCCCTGACCCGCTCACTGCGACTTTCCCCCCGCAGCCCTGACCCGCTCACTGCGACTTGCCCCCCGCAGCCCTGACCCGCTGACTGCGACTTGCCCCCCGCAGCCCTGACCCGCTCAGTGCGACACTGCACCCCGCAGCCCTGACCCGCTCACTGCGACTTGCCCCCCGCAGCCCTGACCCGCTCACTGCGACTTGCCCCCCGCAGCCCTGACCCGCTCAGTGCGACACTGCACCCCGCAGCCCTGACCTGCTCACTGCGACTGGCCCCCCGCAGCCCTGACCTGCTCACTGCGACCTGCCCCCCTGCAGGCCTGTCCCGCTGACAGGGACATGCCCCCGCAGCCCTGACCCGCTCACAGGGACTGGCCCCCGCATCCCTTACCTGCTCACAGGGACTGGGCCCCCGCAGCCCTGACCCGCTCACAGGGATTGGCCCCCCGCAGCCCTGACCCGGTGACAGGGACAGGCCCCCACAGCCCTGACCCGCTCACTGCGGCTTGCCCCCCGCAATCCTGTCCCGCTGACAGGGACTTGCCCCCGCAGCCCTGACCCGCTCACTGCGACTGGCCCCCCGCAGCCCTGACCCGCTCACTGCGACTTGCCCACCGCAGCCCTCACCCGCTCAGGGGGACCGGACCCCCGAACCCCGACCCGCTCAGTGCGACACTGCCCCCCACAGCCCTGCCCCGCTGACAGGGACTTGCCCCCCGCAGCCCTGACCTGCTCACTGCGACCTGCCCCCCTGCAGTCCTGTCCCGCTGACAGGGCCATGCCCTCGCACCCCTGACCCACTCACATGGACTGGCCCCCCGCAGCCCTGACCAGCTCACTGTGACATTGCCCCCCGCACCCAACACCCGCTCACTGCGACTTTCCCCCCGCAGCCCTGACCCGCTCAGAGGGCCTGCCCCCCGCAGCCCTGACCCGCTCACTGCGACTTGACCCCCGCAGTCCTGTCCCGCTCACTGCGATTTGCCCCCCGCAGTCCTGACCCGCTCACTATGACTTGCCCCCCGCACACCTGACCCGCTCACTGCGACTTGCCCCCCGCAGTCCTGACCCGCCCCCCGCAGTCCTGACCCGCTCACTGCGACTAGCCCCCAGCAGTCCCCACCCGCTCAGGGGGACCTGCCCCCCGCAGACCTGACCCGCTCACGGGGACCGGCCCACCTGCAGTGCTGTCCCGCTGACAGGGACCTGCCCCCGCAGCCCTGACCCGCTCACAGGGACTGGCCCCCCGCTGCCCTGACCCTCTCACTGCGACTTGCCCCCCGCAGCCCTGACCCGCTCAGAGGGCCTGCCCCCGCAGCCCTGACCCGCTCACTGCGACACTGCACCCCGCAGCCCTGACCCGCTCACTGCGACTTGACCCCGCAGCCCTGTCCCGCTGACTGCGACTTGCACCCCGCAGCCCTGACCCGCTCACTGCGACTTGCGCCCCGCAGACCTGACCCGATCAGGGGGACTGGCCCCCGCAGCCCTGACCCGCTCACTGCGAATGGCCCCCGCAGCCGTGACCCGCTCACAGGGACTGGCCCCCGCAGCCCTGACCCGCTCACAGGGACTGGCCCGCCGCAGCCCTGACCCAGTGACAGGGACTGGCCCCCACAGCCCTGACCCGCTCACTGCGACACTGCCCCCCGCAGCCCTGACCCGCTCACTGCCACCTGCCCCCGGCAGTCCTGTCCCGCTGACAGGGACTTGCCCCCCGCAGTCCTATCCCGCTGATAGGGACATGCCCCTGCAGCCCTGACCCGCTCACAGGAACAGGCCCCCCGCAGCCCTGACCCGCTCACTGCGACTTGACCCACGCAGCCCTGAGCTGCTCACGGGGCCTGGCCCCCCGCAGCCCTGACCCGCTCACAGGGACTGGCCCCCGCAGCCCTGACTCGCTCACTGCAACATTGCCCTCCGCACCCCAGACCCGCTCACTGCGACTTGCCCTCCGCAGCCCTGACCCGCTCAAAGGGGCTTGCCCCTTGCAGTCCTGACACTCTCACTGCGACCTGCCCCCCAGCAATCCTGACCCGCTCACTGCCACCTGCGCCCCGCAGTCCTGTCCCGCTGACAGGGACCTGCCCCTTTCAGTCCTGACCCGCTCACTGCGACTTGCCCCCCGCAGCCCTGACCCGCTCACTGCGACTTGCCCCCCGCAGCCCTGACCCGCTCACTGCGACTTGCCCCCCGCAGTCCTCACCCGCTCACTGCGACTTGCCCCCCGCAGTCCTGACACGCCGACAGGGACTTGCCCCCCGCTGTCCTGTCCCTCTGACAGGGACTGGTCCCTGCAGCCCTCACCCGCTCACTGCGACTTGCCCACCGCAGTCCTGACCCGCTGACAGGGACTGGCTCCCCGCAGCCCTGACCCGCTCACAGGGACTGGCTCCCCGCAGCCCTGACCGGCTCACAGCGATTTGCCCCCCGCAGCCCTGACCCGCTCAGAGGGACTATCCCCCGCAGCCCTGACCCGCTCACAGCAGCTCGCCCCCGCAGCCCTGATCAGCTCACAGGGACTGTCCCCCGCAGCCTTGACCCGCTCACTGCGACTTGCCCCCCGTAGCCCTGACCTGCTCACTGCGACCTGCCCCCCTGCAGGCCTGTCCCGCTGACAGGGACATGCCCCCGCAGCCCTGACCCGCTCACAGGGACTGGCCCCCGCATCCCATACCTGCTCACAGGGACTGGGCCCCCGCAGCCCTGACCCGCTCACTGCGACTTATCCCCCACAGCCCTGACCCGCTCAGAGGGCCTGCCCCCGCAGCCCTGACCCCCGCACAGGGAATGGCCCCCCGCAGCCCTGACCCGGTGACAGGGACAGGCCCCCACAGCCCTGACCCGCTCACTGCGGCTTGCCCCCTGCAATCCTGTCCCGCTGACAGGGACTTGCCCCCGCAGCCCTGACCCGCTCACTGCGACTGGCCCCCCGCTGCCCTGACCCGCTCACTGCGACTGGCCCCCCGCAGCCCTGACCCGCTCACTGCGACTTGCCCACCGCAGCCCTCACCCGCTCAGGGGGACCGGACCCCCGAACCCCGACCCGCTCAGTGCGACACTGCCCCCCACAGCCCTGTCCCGCTGACAGGGACTTGCCCCCCGCAGCCCTGACCTGCTCACTGCGACCTGCCCCCCTGCAGTCCTGTCCCGCTGACAGGGCCATGCCCTCGCACCCCTGACCCACTCACATGGACTGGCCCCCCGCAGCCCTGACCAGCTCACTGTGACATTGCCCTCCGCACCCAACACCCGCTCACTGCGACTTTCCCCCCGCAGCCCTGACCCGCTCAGAGGGCCTGCCCCTTGCAGTCCTGACCCACTCACAGGGAAAGGCCCCGCGCAGCCCTGACCTGCTCACTGCGATTTGCCCCCCGCAGCCCTGACCCGCTCACTGCGACTTGACCCCCGCAGTCCTGTCCCGCTCACTGCGATTTGCCCCCCGCAGTCCTGACCCGCTCACTATGACTTGTCCCCCGCACACCTGACCCGCTCACTGCGACTTGCCCCCCGCAGTCCTGACCCGCTCACTGCGACTTGCCCCCCGCAGTCGTGACCCGCTGACATGGACTTGCCCCCCCGCAGTCCCGTCCCGCTGACAGGGACATGCCCCACCAGCCTTGACCCACTCAGAGGGACTGGCTGCCGCAGCCCTGACCCGCTGAGATGGACTGGTCCCCGGAGCCCTGACCCGCTCAGAGGGTCTGGCCCCCGCAGCCCTGACCCGCTCAGAGGGACTGGCCCCCGCAGCCCTGACCCGCACAGAGGCACTGGCGCCTGGTGCCCGCAGCCCTGACCCGCTCAGAGGCAATGGCGCCCGCAGTCCTGACCCGCTCAGCGGGCTGGGCACCGGCAGCCCTGACCGGCTCACTGCGACTGGCCCCCGCAGCCCTGACCCGCTCACTGCGACTTGCCCCCCGCAGTCCTGTCCTGCTGACAGGGACTGGCCCCCGCAGCCCTGACCCGCTCACAGGGACTGGCCCCCCGCAGCCCTGACCCGCTCACAGGGACTGGCCCCCCGCAGCTGTGACCCGCTCACAGGGACTGGCCCCCCGCAGACCTGACCCCCTCACTGCGACTTGCCCCCCGCAGCCCTGACCCGCTCACTGCGACTGACCCGCTCACCGCGGCTGGCCCCCCGCAGCCCTGACCCGCTCACTGCGACTTGCCCCCCGCAGTCCTCACCCGCTTAGGGGCACCGGCCCCCTGCAGCCCTGACCCGCTCACTGCGACCTGCCCCCCTCCAGTCCTGTCCCGCTGACAGGGACCTGCCCCCCTCCAGTCCTGTCCCGCTGACAGTGACGTGCCCCCGTAGCCCTGATCCACTCACAGGGACTGGCCCCCGCAGCCCTGACCCGCTCACAGGGAATGGCCCCCGCAGCCCTGACCAGCTCACTGCGACACTGCCCCCCGCAGCCCTGACCCACTCACTGCGACTTGCACCCCGCAGTCCTGTCCCGCTGACAGGGACTGGCCCGCCGCAGTCCTGACCCGCTCACAGGGACTCTCTGTCGCTGCCCTGACTCGCTCGCAGGCACTGGCCCCCGCAGCCCTGACACGCTCACTGCGACCTGCCCCCCTGCAGCCCTGTCCCGCTGACAGGGACCTGCCCCCCGCAGCCCTGACCCGCTCTCTGCGACTTGCCCCCCGCAGCCCTGACCCGCTGACTGCGACTTGCCCCCCGCAGCCCTGACCCGCTCAGTGCGACACTGCACCCCGCAGCCCTGACCCGCTCACTGCGACTTGCCCCCCGCAGCCCTGACCCGCTCACTGCGACTTTCCCCCCGCAGCCCTGACCCGCTCAGAGGGCCTGCCCCTTGCAGTCCTGACCCACTCACAGGGAAAGGCCCCGCGCAGCCCTGACCTGCTCACTGCGACACTGCCCCCCGCAGCCCTGACCCGCTCACTGCGACTTGACCCCCGCAGCCCTGACCCGCTCACTGCGACTTGCCCACCGCAGCCCTCACCCGCTCAGGGGGACCGGACCCCCGAACCCCGACCCGCTCAGTGCGACACTGCACCCCACAGCCCTGTCCCGCTGACAGGGACTTGCCCCCCGCAGCCCTGTCCTGCTCACTGCGACCTGCCCCCCTGCAGTCCTGTCCCGCTGACAGGGCCATGCCCTCGCACCCCTGACCCACTCACATGGACTGGCCCCCCGCAGCCCTGACCAGCTCACTGTGACATTGCCCCCCGCACCCAAGACCCGCTCACTGCGACTTTCCCCCTGCAGCCCTGACCCGCTCAGAGGGCCTGCCCCTTGCAGTCCTGACCCACTCACAGGGAAAGGCCCCGCGCAGCCCTTACCTGCTCACTGCGACACTGCCCCCCGCAGCCCTGACCCGCTCACTGCGACTTGACCCCCGCAGTCCTGTCCCGCTCACTGCGATTTGCCCCCCGCAGTCCTGACCCGCTCACTATGACTTGCCCCCCGCACACCTGACCCGCTCACTGCGACTTGCCCCCCGCAGTCCTGACCCGCCCCCCGCAGTCCTGACCCGCTCACTGCGACTAGCCCCCAGCAGTCCTGACCCGCTCAGAGGGACTGCGCCGCCGCAGCCCTGATCCGCTAACAGGGACTGGCCCCCCGCAGCCCTGAGCCGCTCACTGCGACACTGCCCCCGACAGACCTGACCCGCTCACTGCGACTTGCCCCCCGAAGTCCTGTCCCGCTGACAGGGACTTTGCCCCCGCAGCCCTGTCCTGCTGACAGGGACTGGCCCCGCAGCCCTGACCCGCTCACAGGGTCTGGCCCCTGCAGCCCTGACCCGCTCACTGCGACACTGCCCCCCGCAGCCTTGACCCGCTCACTGCGACACTGCCCCCTGCAGCCGTGACCCGCTCCCTGCGACTTGCCCCCCGCAGACCTCACCTGCTCACTGCGACCTGCCCCCCGCAGCCCTGACCCGCCCAGGGGGACCGGTGCCCCGCAGCCCTAACCCGCTCACTGCAACTTGCCCCCCGCAGCCCTGACCCGGTGACAGAGACTGGCCCCCGCAGCCCTGACCCGCACGGAGGCACTGGCGCCTGGCGCCCGCACCCCTGACCCGCTCAGAGGGACTGGCGCCCGCAGCCCTGACCCGCTCAGAGGGACTGGCCCCCGCTGCCCTGACCCGCTCACTGCGACTTGCCCCCCGCAGCCCTGACCCGCTGACAGGGACTTGCCCCCGCAGCCCTGACCCGCTCACTGCGACCGGCCGCCGGCAGCACTAACCCGCTCACTGCCACTTGCCCCCCGCACCCTGACCCGCTCTCAGGGACTGGCCCGCCGCAGCCCTGACCCGCTCACAGGGACTGGCCCCCCGCAGCCCTGACCCGCTCACTGCGACTTGCCCCCCGCAGCCCTGACCCGCTCACAGGGACTGGCCCCCCGCAGCCCTGTCCCGCTCTCAGGGACTGGCCCCCGCAGAACTGACCCGCTCACAGGGACTGGCCCCCGCAGCCCTGACCCGCTCACAGGGTCTGGCCCCCGCAGCCCTGACCCGCTCACTGCGACACTGCCCCCCGCAGCCCTGATCCGCTCACTGCGACTTGCACCCCGCAGTCCTGTCCCGCTGACAGGGACTGGCCCGCCGCAGCCCTGACCCGCTCACAGGGACTCTCCGTCGCTGCCCTGACTCGCTCGCAGGCACTGGCCCCCGCAGCCCTGACCCGCTCGCTGCGACCTGCCCCACTGCAGCCCTGTCCCGCTGACATGGACTTGACCCCCGCAGCCCTGACCTGCTCACTGCGACCTGCCCCCCTGCAGTCCTGTCCCGCTGACAGGGCCATGCCCTCGCACCCCTGACCCACTCACATGGACTGGCCCCCCGCAGCCCTGACCAGCTCACTGTGACATTGCCCCCCGCAGCCCTGACCCGCTCAGAGGGCCTGCCCCTTGCAGTCCTGACCCACTCACAGGGAAAGGCCCCGCGCAACCCTGTCCCGCTCACAGGGAAAGGCCCCCGCAGCCCTGACCCGCTCACTGCGACACTGCCCCCCGCAGCAGCCCTGACCCGCTCACTGCCACTTGCCCCCCGCACCCTGACCCGCTCTCAGGGACTGGCCCGCCGCAGCCCTGACCCGCTCACAGGGACTGGCCCCCCGCAGCCCTGACCCGCTCACTGCGACTTGCCCCCCGCAGTCCTGTCCCGCTGACAGGGACTGGCCCCCGCAGAACTGACCCGCTCACAGGGACTGGCCCCCGCAGCCCTGACCCGCTCACTGCGACTTGCCCCCCGCAGCCCTGACCCACTCACTGCGACTTGCCCCCCGCAGCCCTTACCCGCTCACTGCCACTTGCCCCCCGCAGCCCTGACCCGCTCACTGCGACTTGCCCCCCGCAGCCCTGACCCACTCACTGCGACTTGCCCCCCGCAGCCCTGACCCGCTCACTGCGACTTGCCCCCCGCAGCCCTGACCCGCTGACTGCGACGTGCCCCCCGCAGCCCTGACCCGCTCACTGCGACACTGCCCACCGCAGCCCTGACCCGCTCACTGCGACTTGCACCCCGCAGTCCTGTCCCGCTGACAGGGATTGGCCCGCCGCAGCCCTGACCCGCTCACAGGGAGTCTCCGTCGCTGCCCTGACTCGCTCGCAGGCACTGGCCCCCGCAGCCCTGACCCGCTCACTGCGACCTGCCCCCCTGCAGCCCTGTCCCGCTGACAGGGACCTGCCCCCCGCAGCCCTGACCCGCTCACTGCGACTTGCCCCCCGCAGCCCTGACCCGCTCACTGCGACACTGCACCCCGCAGCCCTGACCCGCTCACTGCGACTTGCACCCCGCAGTCCTGTCCCGCTGACAGGGACTGGCCCGCCGCAGCCCTGACCCGCTGACAGGGACTCTCCGTCGCTGCCCTGACTCGCTCGCAGGCACTGGCCCCCGCAGCCCTGACCCGCTCGCTGCGACCTGCCCCCCTGCAGCCCTGTCCCGCTGACAGGGACTTGCCCCCCGCAGCCCTGACCCACTCACTGCGACTTGCCCCCCGCAGCCCTGACCCGCTCACTGCGACTTGCCCCCCGCAGCCCTGACCCGCTGACTGCGACTTGCCCCCCGCAGCCCTGACCCGCTCAGTGCGACACTGCACCCCGCAGCCCTGACCCGCTCACTGCGACTTGCCCCCCGCAGCCCTGACCCGCTCACTGCGACTTGCCCCCCGCAGCCCTGACCCGCTCAGTGCGACACTGCACCCCGCAGCCCTGACCTGCTCACTGCGACTGGCCCCCCGCAGCCCTGACCTGCTCACTGCGACCTGCCCCCCTGCAGGCCTGTCCCGCTGACAGGGACATGCCCCCGCAGCCCTGACCCGCTCACAGGGACTGGCCCCCGCATCCCTTACCTGCTCACAGGGACTGGGCCCCCGCAGCCCTGACCCGCTCACTGCGACTTATCCCCCACAGCCCTGACCCGCTCAGAGGGCCTGCCCCCGCAGCCCTGACCCGCTCACAGGGATTGGCCCCCCGCAGCCCTGACCCGGTGACAGGGACAGGCCCCCACAGCCCTGACCCGCTCACTGCGACTTGCCCCCCGCAATCCTGTCCCGCTGACAGGGACTTGCCCCCGCAGCCCTGACCCGCTCACTGCGACTGGCCCCCCGCTGCCCTGACCCGCTCACTGCGACTGGCCCCCCGCAGCCCTGACCCGCTCACTGCGACTTGCCCACCGCAGCCCTCACCCGCTCAGGGGGACCGGACCCCCGAACCCCGACCCGCTCAGTGCGACACTGCCCCCCACAGCCCTGCCCCGCTGACAGGGACTTGCCCCCCGCAGCCCTGACCTGCTCTCTGCGACCTGCCCCCCTGCAGTCCTGTCCCGCTGACATGGCCATGCCCTCGCACCCCTGACCCACTCACATGGACTGGCCCCCCGCAGCCCTGACCAGCTCACTGTGACATTGCCCCCCGCACCCAAGACCCGCTCACTGCGACTTTCCCCCCGCAGCCCTGACCCGCTCAGAGGGCCTGCCCCTTGCAGTCCTGACCCACTCACAGGGAAAGGCCCCGCGCAGCCCTGTCCCGCTCACTGCGATTTGCCCCCCGCAGTCCTGACCCGCTCACTATGACTTGCCCCCCGCACAACTGACCCGATCACTGCGACTTGCCCACCGCAGCCCTGAACCGCTCACAGGGACTGTCCCCAGCTCCCTCACCTGCTCACAGGGACTGGCCCCGGCAGCCCTGACCCGCGCAGCCCTGACCCGCTCACTGCGACACTGCCCCCCGCAGACCTGACCCGCTCACTGCGACTTGACCCCCGCAGTCCTGACCAGCTCACTGCGACTTGACCCCCGCAGCCCTGACCCGCTCACTGCGACTGGCCCCCCGCAGCCCTGACCCGCTCACTGCGACTTGCCCCCCGCAGCCCTGACCCATTTCACCGCGACTTGCCCCCCGCAGCCCTGACCTGCACACTGCGACATTGCCCCCCGCACTCAAGACCCGCTCGCTGCGACTTTCCCCCCGCAGCCTTGACCCGCTCAGAGGGCCTGCCCCTGCAGCCCTGACCCACTCACAGGGAAAGGCCCCTGCAGCCCTGACCCGCTCACAGGGAAAGGCCCCCGCAGCCCTGACCCGCTCACTGCGACACTGCCCCCCGCAGCAGCCCTGACCCGCTCACTGCCACTTGCCCCCCGCACCCTGACCCGCTCTCAGGGACTGGCCCGCCGCAGCCCTGACCCGCTCACAGGGACTGGCCCCCCGCAGCCCTGACCCGCTCACTGCGACTTGCCCCCCGCAGTCCTGTCCCGCTGACAGGGACTGGCCCCCGCAGAACTGACCCGCTCACAGGGACTGGCCCCCGCAGCCCTGTCCCGCTCACTGCGACTTGCCCCCCGCAGCCCTGACCCGCTCACTGCGACTTGCCCCCCGCAGCCCTGACCCACTCACTGCGACTTGCCCCCCGCAGCCCTTACCCGCTCACTGCCACTTGCCCCCCGCAGCCCTGACCCGCTCACTGCGACTTGCCCCCCGCAGCCCTGACCCACTCACTGCGACTTGCCCCCCGCAGCCCTTACCCGCTCACTGCGACTTGCCTCCCGCAGCCCTGACCCGCTGACTGCGACTTGCCCCCCGCAGCCCTGACCCGCTCACTGCGACTTGCCCCCCGCAGCCCTGACCAGCTCACTGCGACTTGCCCCCCGCAGCCCTGACCCGCTCAGTGTGACACTGCACCCCGCAGCCCAGACCCGCTCACTGCGACTTGCCCCCCGCAGCCCTGTCCCGCTGACAGGGACTGGCCCCCGCAGCCCTGACACGCTCACAGGGTCTGGCCCCCGCAGCCCTGACCCGCTCACTGCGACACTGCCCCCCGCAGCCCTGACCCGCTCACTGCGACTTGCACCCCGCAGTCCTGTCCCGCTGACAGGGATTGGCCCGCCGCAGCCCTGACCCGCTCACAGGGACTCTCCGTCGCTGCCCTGACTCGCTCGCAGGCACTGGCCCCCGCAGCCCTGACCCGCTCACTGCGACCTGCCCCCCTGCAGCCCTGTCCCGCTGACAGGGACCTTCCCCCCGCAGCCCTGACCCGCTCACTGCGACTTGCCCCCCGCAGCCCTGACCCGCTCACTGCGACACTGCACCCCGCAGCCCTGACCCGCTCACTGCGACTTGCAACCCGCAGTCCTGTCCCGCTGACAGGGACTGGCCCGCCGCAGCCCTGACCCGCTGACAGGGACTCTCCGTCGCTGCCCTGACTCGCTCGCAGGCACTGGCCCCCGCAGCCCTGACCCGCTCGCTGCGACCTGCCCCCCTGCAGCCCTGTCCCACTGACAGGGACTTGCCCCCCGCAGCCCTGACCCGCTCACTGCGACTTTCCCCCCGCAGCCCTGACCCGCTCACTGCGACTTGCCCCCCGCAGCCCTGACCCGCTGACTGCGACTTGCCCCCCGCAGCCCTGACCCGCTCAGTGCGACACTGCACCCCGCAGCCCTGACCCGCTCACTGCGACTTGCCCCCCGCAGCCCTGACCCGCTCACTGCGACTTGCCCCCCGCAGCCCTGACCCGCTCAGTGCGACACTGCACCCCGCAGCCCTGACCTGCTCACTGCGACTGGCCCCCCGCAGCCCTGACCTGCTCACTGCGACCTGCCCCCCTGCAGGCCTGTCCCGCTGACAGGGACATGCCCCCGCAGCCCTGACCCGCTCACAGGGACTGGCCCCCGCATCCCTTACCTGCTCACAGGGACTGGGCCCCCGCAGCCCTGACCCGCTCACAGGGATTGGCCCCCCGCAGCCCTGACCCGGTGACAGGGACAGGCCCCCACAGCCCTGACCCGCTCACTGCGGCTTGCCCCCCGCAATCCTGTCCCGCTGACAGGGACTTGCCCCCGCAGCCCTGACCCGCTCACTGCGACTGGCCCCCCGCAGCCCTGACCCGCTCACTGCGACTTGCCCACCGCAGCCCTCACCCGCTCAGGGGGACCGGACCCCCGAACCCCGACCCGCTCAGTGCGACACTGCCCCCCACAGCCCTGCCCCGCTGACAGGGACTTGCCCCCCGCAGCCCTGACCTGCTCACTGCGACCTGCCCCCCTGCAGTCCTGTCCCGCTGACAGGGCCATGCCCTCGCACCCCTGACCCACTCACATGGACTGGCCCCCCGCAGCCCTGACCAGCTCACTGTGACATTGCCCCCCGCACCCAACACCCGCTCACTGCGACTTTCCCCCCGCAGCCCTGACCCGCTCAGAGGGCCTGCCCCCCGCAGCCCTGACCCGCTCACTGCGACTTGACCCCCGCAGTCCTGTCCCGCTCACTGCGATTTGCCCCCCGCAGTCCTGACCCGCTCACTATGACTTGCCCCCCGCACACCTGACCCGCTCACTGCGACTTGCCCCCCGCAGTCCTGACCCGCCCCCCGCAGTCCTGACCCGCTCACTGCGACTAGCCCCCAGCAGTCCCCACCCGCTCAGGGGGACCTGCCCCCCGCAGACCTGACCCGCTCACGGGGACCGGCCCCCCTGCAGTGCTGTCCCGCTGACAGGGACCTGCCCCCGCAGCCCTGACCCGCTCACAGGGACTGGCCCCCCGCTGCCCTGACCCTCTCACTGCGACTTGCCCCCCGCAGCCCTGACCCGCTCAGAGGGCCTGCCCCCGCAGCCCTGACCCGCTCACTGCGACACTGCACCCCGCAGCCCTGACCCGCTCACTGCGACTTGACCCCGCAGCCCTGTCCCGCTGACTGCGACTTGCACCCCGCAGCCCTGACCCGCTCACTGCGACTTGCGCCCCGCAGACCTGACCCGATCAGGGGGACTGGCCCCCGCAGCCCTGACCCGCTCACTGCGAATGGCCCCCGCAGCCGTGACCCGCTCACAGGGACTGGCCCCCGCAGCCCTGACCCGCTCACAGGGACTGGCCCGCCGCAGCCCTGACCCAGTGACAGGGACTGGCCCCCACAGCCCTGACCCGCTCACTGCGACACTGCCCCCCGCAGCCCTGACCCGCTCACTGCCACCTGCCCCCGGCAGTCCTGTCCCGCTGACAGGGACTTGCCCCCCGCAGTCCTATCCCGCTGATAGGGACATGCCCCTGCAGCCCTGACCCGCTCACAGGAACAGGCCCCCCGCAGCCCTGACCCGCTCACTGCGACTTGACCCACGCAGCCCTGAGCTGCTCACGGGGCCTGGCCCCCCGCAGCCCTGACCCGCTCACAGGGACTGGCCCCCGCAGCCCTGACTCGCTCACTGCAACATTGCCCTCCGCACCCCAGACCCGCTCACTGCGACTTGCCCTCCGCAGCCCTGACCCGCTCAAAGGGGCTTGCCCCTTGCAGTCCTGACACTCTCACTGCGACCTGCCCCCCAGCAATCCTGACCCGCTCACTGCCACCTGCGCCCCGCAGTCCTGTCCCGCTGACAGGGACCTGCCCCTTTCAGTCCTGACCCGCTCACTGCGACTTGCCCCCCGCAGCCCTGACCCGCTCACTGCGACTTGCCCCCCGCAGCCCTGACCCGCTCACTGCGACTTGCCCCCCGCAGTCCTCACCCGCTCACTGCGACTTGCCCCCCGCAGTCCTGACACGCCGACAGGGACTTGCCCCCCGCTGTCCTGTCCCTCTGACAGGGACTGGTCCCTGCAGCCCTCACCCGCTCACTGCGACTTGCCCACCGCAGTCCTGACCCGCTGACAGGGACTGGCTCCCCGCAGCCCTGACCCGCTCACAGGGACTGGCTCCCCGCAGCCCTGACCGGCTCACAGCGATTTGCCCCCCGCAGCCCTGACCCGCTCAGAGGGACTATCCCCCGCAGCCCTGACCCGCTCACAGCAGCTCGCCCCCGCAGCCCTGATCAGCTCACAGGGACTGTCCCCCGCAGCCTTGACCCGCTCACTGCGACTTGCCCCCCGTAGCCCTGAGCTGCTCACGGGGCCTGGCCCCCGCAGCCCTGACCCGCTCACAGGGACTGGCCCCCTGCAATCCGACCTGCTCACATGAACTGGCCCCCGCAGCCCTGTCCCACTCACAGCGGTGGCCCCCGCAGCCCTGATCCGCTCACAGCGGTGGCCCCCCGCAGCCCTGATCCGCTCACAGGTTCTGGCCCCCTTCAGCACTGACCCGCTCACAGGGACTGGCCCGCGCAGCCCAGTCCTGCTGACAGCGATTTGCCCCCTGCAGTCCTGTCGCCCTCACAGGGGCTGGCCCCCGCAGCCCTGACCCGCTCAGAGGGACTATCCCCCGCAGCCCTGACCCGCTCACAGCAGCTAGCCCCCGCAGCCCTGATCAGCTCACAGGGACTGTCCCCCGCAGCCCTGACTCGCTCACTGCGACTTGCCCCCCGCAGCCCTGAGCTGCTCACGGGGCCTGGCCCCCGCAGCCCTGACCCGCTCACAGGGACTGGCCCCCGCAGCCCTGACTCGCTCACAGCGATTTGCCCCCTGCAGCCTTGACCCGCTCACAGGGACTACCCCCCCCCGCCGCAGCCCTGACCTGCTCACTGCGACTTCCCCCCCGCAGCCCTGACCCGCTCACTGCGACTTGCCCCCCGCAGACCTGACCCGGTCACTGCGACTTGCCCCCCGCAGTCCTGTCACGCTGACAGGGACTGGCCCCTGCACCCCTTACCCGCTCACAGGGACTGGCCACCGCAGCCCTGACCCACTCACAGGTACTGGCTCCCCGCAGCCCTGACCGGCTCACTGCAACTTGCTCCCCGCAGATCTGACCCGCTCACTGCGATTTTCCCCCCGCAGACCTGACCCGCTCACTGCGACTTGCCCCCCGCAGTCCTGTCCCGCTGATAGGGACTGGCCCCCGCACCCCTTACCCGCTCACAGGGACTGGCCACCGCAGCCCTGACCCACTCACAGGTACTGGCTCCCCGCAGCCCTGACCGGCTCACTGCAACTTGCCCCCCGCAGATCTGACCCGCTCACTGCGACTTGCCCCCCGCAGACCTGACACGCTCACTGCGACTTGCCCCCTCAGTCCTGACCCTCTCACAGGCACTGGCCCCATCCGTCCTGATCCGCTCACACCGACTTGCCCCTGCACCACACAGCGACTTGCTCACAGCGACTTTCCCCTCCTTCCTGACCTGCTCACAGGCACTTGTTCCCTCCATCGTAACCCGCTCACAACAACTTGTCCCCTCTGTCCTGACCCGCTCACAGCGTTTTGCGTCCCATCTCTCTTTAGACAGGTCACCCCTTGCTCAGATACGGTCCCAATGATCCATGAACCGGAAACCCTGCCCCCTGTGCCAGCTCCTCAACCATGCATTCATCTCACCTATCTTTCTATGACTTAGCTCACTCACACGTGGCACTCATGGCATCCCATAAATTATTACCCTCTCAGTCCTGCCTTTCACCCTCTTTGTTAACTCCTTGCACATAGTCCGCAGGATGTCATCCCTCTTTCTGCCCATGTCATTGGTACCAACGTGCCCCGTGGCCTCTGGCTGCTCACCCTCCCCTTTAAGAATTTGTTGCAACCAATCAGAGATGTCCTTGACCTTGCACCAGGGAAGCAACACGCAGCCCTGGTGTCTCAAATGTGGCGACAGAATCTATGCCCCCAACGAATGAGTCTCCAACCACACTCGCTCACTTGGATTTGCCTTACTCTGTCCCACAGCAGGGTGGTTTGTACTATGGACCTGGCTACTGCTGGTTATATAACTGACCCAGTTTAGTTTTAGATCAGTGTTAACCTTGGTTTAGTGGATACCCAAGCACCTCAGTAGTCTACAATACAGGAGAAATACATTCTTAAGCTGACAGATTCTAACAGTCAAGGACGAGCACTGAATTGTTCTGACCTCATTTCAAACACCTGGCCCGTAGCCTTGCATAGCTTGGATTGCACTTACACATTTAAAAAAAAATAAATGTAACGATGATGTGAGGGTAAGGACATGGAATTTTTTTGATATGGTCATATTCTCTCTTGTTGGAGCTGATTGCTGCTGAGCACTTGTCTGGTGCAAATGTAACTTATCCTTTATCAGGCCAAGCCTGATCGTTGTCCAAGTCTCACTGTATTTTCTCATTGTTGACTTAATGTTGGTTAGGCCCAACAGTGTTGTACATACCGTGCCTATTCTGAAACTCTACCACTTAATATTAAGTCTAAGAAAGACAAGTATCCAATCTGCCTTCCAAACCACTTCAACGACCTGGTCCATTACATTGGGGCATCAACAGGCATGCACATCAAGATCCTGAGATCTCTCTGATCGTTGGTGCTTGTGAGGTCCCTATGATTCATCATGGACTCCAAAATCTGTTTGTGCTGTGTCACCTAATCCTTATCCAGTTTGTCCTTACATGAAATAATGTTCACAAACGCTTCTCAAATTCTTCCCAATCCTACTTTTTGCAATCATGATACAAGTGAGCATAAAACTTGGAACACGACAGCAACAGCAATGTGCCCTTTGGCCCACCATGTTGGGCCAAACATGACAACAAATGAAATAATCCCTTCTGCCTGTCCTTGATCCATAGTCCTCCATTCCTTGCACATTCGTGCACTTAACTAAAAGTCCCTTTCAAATGCTTTCATCGTATCTGCATCCACTACCACTCCGGGCAATGTATTCCACACTTTTAACATGCTTAGTGTGAAATATTTGCCCCTCACATCTCTTTTGAACTTCCCCCCTCTCAGCTGAAATGCATGCCCCCTAATAGTGGACACTTCAACTCCGGGGGAGAAGTTTTCTGACCGTTAGCTGTATTTATGTATCTCCTAATTTTATAGACTTCTATCAAGCCTGCCCTCAGCTTCTACTGCTCCAGAGAAAACGAAGAGTTTTTCCAGCTCCTCCCTCTCGTTCATACTCTCTATTCCAGTCAGCATGCTGGTAAATCTCTTCTGCACCCTGTCCAAAGCCTCACATCCTGAGTGTAATGTGGCGGCCAGAATTGGATGCAATACTCTGTGTGGTCTCACCAAAGTCTTGTAAAGCTGCAATGTGACATCCTGACTCTTGCACTGAGTTCCCCTATGAATAAAGGCAAGCATGCGATATGCCTTCTTGACCACCCTTTCTACTTGTGTGGCTACTGTCAGGGAGTTATGGTCTAGGACCCCACGATCCCGCTGGACATCACTGCTGTTTGGGGTCCTGCCATTAACTGTGTATCCCTTTCCTTAACACTTGGTCTCCTAAAATGCAACACCTCATGCCTGCCCAGATTAAATTCCATTGGCCATTTCTCTGCTCGCGTTTGCACTTGGTCTGTATCTTGCTGTGTCCTTTGACAACCTTCCATGCTGTCCACAAGTCCACTGGTCCTTATATCATCTGCAAACTTAGTAATCCCCCATCTACATTTGCAACCAAGTCATTTACATATATCACAAACAGCAGAAGTCACATCGATGCGGAACACCACTCGTCACTGAGCTGCAGCCAGAAAAACAGCTTTCCACCACTGAGACGGCAAGAACTGTAGATGCTGGAATCAGAGTTAACCAAGTGTGGAGCTGGAGGAACGCAGCAGGTCAGGCAGTATCAGAGGAACAGGAAAGCTGACATTGTTGATGCTGCCTGGCCTGCTGTGTTCCTCCAGCCCTATACTGTGTTATCTTTGTTAGCCTTCCACCGCTACCGTCTGCCTTATATGGGCAGGCCAAGTCACCATGGATCTCATGGATCTTAATCTTCTGGATGAGCATACCATGAGGAACCTTATTGAAAACCTTCGTAAAATCCATGGATATGTAATCAACTGTTCTACCCGAATTGATCACCCTTGTCACCTCCTTGAAAACTTCAACTGACTTGGTAAGACATAACCTGCCCCACATAATGCCATGCTGGCTGTCCCTTATTAGCCCATACCTTTGAGACATGAGACACTCACCAGTCTGTAGTTTCCTGGAAAGTCCCTGTTATCCTGCTTGAACAGAGGAACGACTTTATCTACTCACCAGTCTCCGCAACCCCTCCAGTGCCTGGCAAGGATATCAGATCCTGTTGAAAGTGGGGTGTTGATGCATTTGTGTCATGATTGTGTTTTGTTTGAGCCCGAACATTCAAAGCAGTGTAATAATGTCTTTGTGCAGCAGGCGAGGTGTGATGAGACTGAGCCTTCATACAATTGCAAGATGTTGAAAATTTGCCATTATTTATGAAAACAGTGATAAATTTCCATGATCAACATTTCTGTTACACTGCAATGATTATCCCGTGGCGTGTAAAATCAGAAAGATACGATAAAATGAGACTGGGTCATATGCAGGGAGAATGTTTGCCTTTCATGTCTATAGAAGTAGTGAAATATTTCCGTGAATCTAAAAGTCACTTTTCCGTTCATTGAAGGACACAATCATTGCCTTGGAAGCTTCATCACGATACTACTTTGCATTTCTGAAGAGGGAAGAAGAAATCAATATGCAAATTCAATTCCATGGTTTTGGAAGTCCCATTGAGAACACGATTCATTTGCGCCGGCATAATGCTCTGACCGAGAAAGAATTGAAGGTGAGTTTGTAGTTTGGAAGATCGCAGCAATTTATGCATCAACTTCTTCATCGATAATGTTCCATTGCTTTCAAATTGCATTTTCCTCTCTGCGAGATAATAACTGTTAGAACAAGCAACAGTATCGGTAGATGGTCTATGGGGAATGCAATGTTACAAAACCCAATCCATTCAACAACATATTTCAGATATGTCAAGAAATTAAATATTCCAGCACAGGATAAAACAAGGAAGATGAGAGTGAGGAGGCAGTAGCTCTGATGACAAAAGAACAGAAATTTACCTTTATCCATTTGAGCAAAAAAGCAGGCACACAAATAAATAATCATCTAACAATGCACATGTGCAACGGAGGCTACAGGGGGACTAAAAATGCCAAATTGTTGTTCTGCGTATTGCTGAAAGGATGATTGAAACAGAATCTGTGGTAAATTTGAAGAAATACAGTTGATGCATCACAGGATGTTGGAGGAAGAACATTTATGGACTGAGGCAAATTGTATTGCCCTTTTCAGGAGTTATTAGGTTCATAATGAATTGAAACACTTCCTTCTGTGCTGAAAGCTTTAGTTTAGTTGCAGCTGGATGACAATTTCTGTTCCTGGTAGTATTTAGCAAACTGTTAAAAGTGAATGTCACTGCACAGAATTCCAAACATGACTCCAATCGGTCGAGAAAATATCCAAGGGGTATGATGAGTTGTATCCTCTCAGGTTGAAGAATGCAGCTACAGATACAATGGAGGCACTGATGATAATCTTGCAAAAATCCTTAGATTGTGGAAAATTCTCAGAGGATTGAAAGATTGTGAACATAACACCATTATTAGAAAGATACTTCGACAAAATAGCAAGCAAGTATTGCCAATTTAGGTCAACCTGGGTAGATGTTCATGTCTGCAATGAAAGATGAAATAACAGGGTACTTAGTGTGCTCTCACATCCTACAGAGTTAACATCCTTTCATAAAGGGGAAATGATACTTGACAAACTTGCTACAGTGCTTTGAGAAGGAAACAAACATTACTGATGAAGGACCACCAGTTGATGTCGGACATTTCGATTTTAAAAAACGCATTTGATGAGGTGTCTCAAAAGAAAAGAGCCCATGTGTTCAAGGGTAGTATGTTCGGATGGACAGAGGACTGCATTGCAAATAGAAGTCGAGAAGTAGCAGCAGGATGGTAACTTATAAGTCATGTACGGCCACAGAGTGAATGCTGCGGAGGCCTTCACCTAATGTTGACTGGGTTGATTTCGGAAATGGCGGAGGGAATTGCCATGCTTAGGAATGTTGGGCGGGCTGGGACGACATTCATTTGAGTTTATAAGATTGAAAAAAATCTTATTTTTTCAACATTTAAGATTCTTAAGAGGCTTGATAGTGTATATCCATCGAGATTACTCCCATTTGTGAAAGATTTTGCGACCAGAGGCCACATTTTCAAATTGGTTGCCTATTAATTTAGGGGAAGAATTACTTCTTTCAGGTTGTAGCAATCTATTGAACACTTTGGCAGTGAAGGTTTTAGAGGTAATGCCATTAATTATATGCTCGGCTGAGATGACCAGGTTAATTTTTAAATCAAGGAACAACGACAATGAGAAAAGGGTAGTCTTTACGGTGGAAGATACTTCAAGGATCCCCTTATTAGTAAAGAATACAGGGAGGAATTAAACACATCACTGCCACACCATCACTACCATGAGAGAAGGAGCAGTAGACAATCTAATGGAGTGAAAGCAGATTAGATTCTTTGCCGTGATGGTTGACTTTCTAAGATTCTAAACAATGAGCTTCAGAGTCGGTATATGCATTGATTGTAATTTCCCAAAAAGGTTCAGATTCTAGAGAAGGGTCTGAGGGCTGGAAAAATGCTGATGTGATGTCCCTATTTAAAAAGGAGAGAGGCAAAAAAGAAGATAACTACAACCGAAACAGCCTAACATCTATTGTTGGAAATATGTGGCAATCAACTATGAAGAAAATAATAGCAGGACATTTGGAAAATCAGAAACTAATCAAACAGAATCAGCACAGCCTGCTGAAAGAGAAATTATGTCTGGCTAATTTGTTTGGGATTTTGGAGGAAGTTTTGGAAGGAGAATTAATAGAGGAAAACCAGTAAATGTGTTGTGTTTGGACTTGGAGAAAGCATTTGAGAATGTACTCAAAAGTAATAAGCTGAGAGCTGAGGTTTTGAAGGTAGTATATTGCTATGGATCAGTATGCTTTGCACGTTCTGGAAGGAGAGATCACATCTTGAGTGAAATGCACCAAATGAATATATATTTTGGGGAAGTTGGTGGCAATGTGGCAAGTCAGTGCAGAGTGTAAGAGGTGCCATTTGCTTGCTTTTTTTGCCCGATAGTTCGTAAGCATTTTGTTTTGAGACAGGGTAAATTGAAGCCAGAATCAGGGACCTAGAGGGTGAACCATGTTCATTGGTTGGTGATCGCTACTGGTTTAAGAATCTATTATCGGTAGCTTTCAGATTGAAAGTAAATCGGAGAAATATTTACAGGCTACAAACTAAAAGACCAGAATGTTTTCAAATCAAATTAAGATCGAAGTAATTGAAGTGGAGATGCCAGGCCAGATGATGATTTATACCTACATGACGGGGGAGTGGTCAGGCCCCATACTGCAGCTCAGGGTTGATGAACTGGAATCTCAGTTTTTACCAATCAACAAATCATGTGGGGCAGAGTTACCAGGGAATGCTGTGTTTCAGGAGGCAGTCAGAGACGTGAGACTGTAACAAAGAATAGGGCAGGTGGAAGGATCCAGGATGTAGTGCAGAAGGAACCTTGGCCTTTGATCTTATCTAACAGGTTTGAGATTCTTTCTTCCTGTGTGGATGAGAGTGCAGGGTATAGGGAAGATTAGTAAACTGACTGTAGCACTGTGGTACAGGGGGGACATTCAGGAGGGGATAAAAAGTGAAATGTAGTTATAATCAGAGGTAGTATAGTTAGGGGAATGAACACTGTTCGTTGTGACCAGGATCGAGAGTCTCGAAAGTAGTGTTGCCTGCCTGGTGCCCAGGTTCAGGATATTCCATCTCGGCTACAAAGGAACTTGAAGTGGGAAGAGTAGAAATCCAGCTATTGTGGTCCACACAGGTACCATTGATATGGAAGAAAGAGGAAAGAGGTTCTGCTGAGGGATTATGAGCACCGAGGTGCTGAATGAGAAAGCAGAACCAGAATGGTAATAATCTCTGGATTATTATCTGAGCAATTTGGCACGGTGTGAGCATAATAAAAGATGCAAATGCATTGTTTAAATGGTGGCATGGCAGAAATGTGTTTGAATTCATGGGACATTGGCGTCGGTATGGGGAAGGAGGGAGTCATTCTTGGTGTTATAGGCTCGATGAGAATCATATTGGGACAAGTATCCTGGCAAAATACAGAGCTCGGTCTTGGGGTAGGGTGTTAAAATAAAAAGTGTGGAGCGGGTGAGCTCAGTTGCATGGAAAATTGTGGAAAGAGTTAGAAGCTGGTAAGTGCTCAGCAAAGTTGCCAGAGCAAGTAATAGGACAAAAAGTATGGAAATGGTCAGGAGTCTCACTTCAGCTGCAGCAGATAAGAAGGGTGGCTGTAAATGCCAGACTGAAGATCTTGTATTGAATTGCAGAGAGTGTATGAAACAAAGTGAATGAGTTTGTGGAGCAGATACATCACTCTGGGTATCACAGAGAGGTGGTTGTTAGGGGATAAGTGTTGGGAACGAAATAGCCAATGATTGATGTCCGATAGAAAGAACAGGCAAATGGACAGAGATAACAAAGTGTGGAGCTGGATGAGCAGAGCAGGCCAAGCAGCATCTCAGGAGCGTAAAAGCTGACGTTTCGTGCCGAGACCCTTCTACTTCTTTGTGTTCATCCTGCTGTGTTCATCCAGCTCCACACTTTGTTATCTTGGATTCTGAAGCATCTGCAGTTCCCATTATCTCCGATACAAATAGACAGAGATGCCAGGGTTGGCTTGTCAGTAAGAAATGAGGTCGCGCTGAAGGAACCACAGCTCTTGTGCTTGTTTATTAATGACTTGGAGGAAAGAGGTGCATGTGCTGTGGCGAAATTTGTAGATGACTGAAAAAATATTTAGAAAGACAAGGCATGGCACAGAAACAGAGATTTACCAGGATGTTACTTGGATCGGAATGTATTAGCTATAAGGAGGGTTTGGTGGAAATGTTGTGTCGTGATAAATGTAATCAACCATGATCGCACTGAATGATGGAGGAAATTCAATGGGCCAAATGACTTTTTTTGTGAGTCTTCTTGTTTGACAATGCATTCATGAAGGTGTTTTTTTTTCTCTCTTGGATAAGATGTGAAAATGAAATGTGTACACTTCCTTTTCATCTGGGAATAAATAATTGTTCTGCACGATTTCCATTGACCAATAGCAATCTGACAAGCATGACAAGGTAAAGAGATTTTTAGCTTCTTTTTAATTGCAAAGGTATTCTTTGGAATTAATTCGGCATATATTATTTGCGTCTCAGGAAGTTTGTTCATCACTGCATCTCAAAAAGTGGTGTGTTGTATGACAACAGCTTTTTAAAGATCACTTCAATGGTTGTGATTTTGAGTTGCCATAACACACATTAAATTAGACTGTTGGCCAATCTGTCCATGATTATTTAATTATCTTATGTTTCAAACAGACAAGGAAATATTGGTGATGCAATGAAGAGTTTGATTCTCAAATATAATTGCTGTTATAGCTTCCGCTTGGAAGAAAGATTCACATCAAATTGACTGGTCAAGGAAATGGGACACTGACTGTGAGTACTTTGAATGTTCGAGTTATTCCTCAAATGAAAGTTATGACCTTGATGATTTCTCTTGCATGCAGATATGAAGAGACTATTTTAAAATATCCTCTAGGTTAGTGATTCAGGCATAAAAGTGTAATATGTATATTTATGTATATACATGTACATGTGTAATCTGAAAAGAAAATGACTATAAATCACTTGTGACAAGGTGAGAATGAGTTATCTAGATAGTAAGAACTGCCAATGTTGGTGTCTGAGATAACACATTCTGGAGCTGGAGGAACACAGCAGGGCAGGCAGCATCAGAGGCTCAAGAAAGTTGAGGTTTTGGGTCAGGACCCTTCCTGAGAAATGGAGGGTGGAAGGGAGCTCAGAAACAAATAGTGTGGAGGGGGAGGAGGTGCTGGGGAAGGTAGGTGGGATGGTAATAAGTGAGTACTATCCAGATTGGAACAGATTTTCTCCAGGGGGTATTGAGTACGAATTCCAAATCACTCTCAAAATCTTAGTGACCGTTAACATTGATGTTTTTTGTCTGTGTGTTTCAGTAATTGCATGACAGTTGAATGGTTCGTTGAGAGTGAGGAACCTATGGACTCTCACACGCCAAGATGGAATTTAGTTCGAAGAGTGACTTCAAAATAGTTGCTTGCTTTTAAAATTTTGACCGTTTTTGCTGTCCAGTTGAATGAATTTAGCTTCATACTGCTTCAATAGGAATTAGTGTTTAATAGGAACATATTTGTGAAACTTACAGTTCCGCAAGTTTTAGCGTAAACTGGTGCAGCCTTTCGGTGCTTGCAAAAAGGCTCACCTCTCCATTAATACCGAAGAAAAATTGGAGTTTCAAAGTAAGTTCACCCGCTGTCAGGGAATGAAATGTTAATGTTGACTCGAATATAATTTTTTAAAAATGTAATATATTTGTGAAACACTAAACTCAAACTAAAATTTGGATATGCTTGTTTTACAGATGGTTGGATATTGGATTCATTTTAAATGAGGGTGAAGATCACTTCAAATCCAGCATATTTGAGAAGAAAAGAAATAGCATGTCAAATAAAATTAACTGCATGACTCTACATAGCCCTATATGTGGAATTTCTTTCTGAACTGTGAGACAGTTATGATCCCATACTACCTCAGTGCTCATGGCAAGAATAAGACTCCTGTTTGACGTGCTATGCACTGCATGGAATGGCAGCGACATCAGATTCATTGATGCTTGAGAATCAAAAGAATATGACGATAAGATTTAAAATCAAAATCTCATTGAACACTTCAAGGAATGTATTACAGGAAGGTGGGGAAAGCATGTATGACTAATAGAAGGTGGTGGCACAGATCAGATAGACCTGTGTGCTCTAACTTATCACAAATTTCACATTGAATGGAACAGTTTAAACAGGCTGGAGGAAGCAAACATGCCAGCTCAAACTTTTTGAATTTGTGCATTCTGTTCGTAAACATCAGCAAAATTGTGGGAAACATGTTTATTCTTTCTCTTTTATTGCACAGAACCATACGATGAGACTGTTTTGATGAGGAATTTAAAGATTACGAGTCGTGTCCGTTTGACTCACAGTTTGGTCTCGTAGGTTGGTACGATCTTCGTTCGAGAAGGAAAAGGGATGTTCCAGATACAGAAAATCGTCAAACCATTTACTACAAAGTCCGTTTCTGGTTAGTATTAATTAATGCAGTTAACATTTTTAGATCGACATGATTGCACAATGGAGTCAACAAGAAAATTCCATCTGATATTCCACATAAATTTTAAGTGGATATTAAAGCCGCTCATTTCTTTTTCATGCTCTCTGCTGCTTTTAAGAATGGTTGTCTTATTGTCGAAATGTTTAGCTTTGACTCCATGGCTTCTTCCATTAGCTCACATTGAAACACATGTTTCTTCAGCCAAAACTGTACGTTTACCCGGTGTAGCTCGACCAACCTTCCCCTGTGGTCGTTCCCCTGAAATCCCCTGTGATTGCTCCCCTGAAAAACAAGTACACCGTTTTGAATACTGTTCCGGGGGACTACTTACCAGGGGCATGCGGTAGGGTGCAGATCTCTGGCACCGAGTCTGTCCCTCTTGCACAGAAGGGACCGGGGTGGGGGGGACAGGAAGAGCGTGATAGTCATTGGGGACTCAACAGTTAGAGGGACTGATAGAAGATTTGCCGGGAACGAAAGAGACTCACGATTGGTGTGTTGCCTACCAGGTGCCATGGTCCGTGATGTCTTGGATCGTCTCTTTCGGGTCCTGAGGGGAGAGGGTGACCAGCCCCAAGTCGTGGTCCACATAGGCACCAACGGCAGATGTAGAAAGAGGGATAGGGATGTCAGGCAGGATTTGAGGGAGCTAGGGTGGAAGCCGAGAGCTAGAACAAGCAGAGTGGTCATCTCTGGTTTGTCACCCGTACCACGTGATAGCGAGGCAAAGAACAGGGAGAGATTTCAGCTGAACACGTGGCTGCAGGGATGATGCAGTTGGGAGGGCTTCAGGTACATGGATAATTGGGGCTCATTCTGGGGAAGGTGGGACCTGTACAAACAGGACGGTCTCCACTTGAACCAGAGGGGCACTAATATCCTGGGTGGAAAATTGGCTGGTGCCATTCGGGTGGATTTAAACGAGCTCAGAAGCGGGATGGGAAACTGAGGTGTAGTCTTAGTACACAGGAGGATGAGTGTAGGGAGGACATGGTCAGGACCTCACTATCACAGGAGTGTGCTGGCAGACAGCAAGCTGGATTGAAGTGTGACGACTTTAATGCCAGGAGTATCCGGAATAAGTTAGGTGAGGTTGCAGCTTGGATAGGTACCTGGGACTTCTATGTTGTGGCCATTTCGGAGACATGGATAGAGCAGAGTCAGGAATGGATGTTGCAGGTTCTAGGGTTTAGATCTTTCATTAAGGTCTGGGAAGGTGGTAAAAGAGGGGGAGGTGTGGCTTTGTTGGTCAAGGACAGTATAACAGCGGCTGAAAGAACCTTTGAGGACTCGTCTACCGAGGTGGTATGGGCTGATGTTGCCGAGGAACGTTTGTCGACTGAGTCAGTATGGGTGGAAGTTCGGAACAGCAAGGCAGCAGTCACTTCACTGGGGGTTTTCTACAGACCCCAAATAGCAGTAGGGAGATCGAAGAACTCATTGGCCGGCAGATTGTTGAAAAGTGCAAACGTATCAGGGTTGTTGTTATGGGTGACTTCAACTTTCCCAATATAGATTGAAACCTCCTGAGTGCAGATGGTTTGGATGGAGCCGTTTATGTCAGGTGTGTTCAGGAGGGTTTCCTTACTGAGTATGGGGACAGGCCGAGGGGGGAGGCCATTTTGGATTTTGTGCTCGGCAATGAGCCAGGACAAGTGTCAGATATTGTGGTGGGAGAGCCCTTTGGCAACAGTGACCACAACAGCCTCACATTTACCATCGCCATGGAAAGGGAAAGGAGCAGTTACAAGGGGAAGATATTTCACTGGGGTCAAGGAAACTATGATGCTGTCAGACAGGAGTTGTGAACTACATATTGGGAGCAATTGTTCCACAGAAAGGGCACAGCAGACATGTGGAGCTGTTCAAGGAGGAGTTGTTGCGTGTGATGTGTAAATTTGTTCCTCTGAGACAGGTAAGAAGGGGTAAGATTAAGGAGCCTTGGATGACGGGTACAGAGGTGCTTCTTGTCAAAAAGAAAAAGGCAGCGTACGTAAGGTGGAGTAAGTGAGGGTCTAGCACAGCTTTAGAGTATTACAGGCCTGCTCGGAAGGAGCTCAAAAGATATTGCGTGTACAATTGTTACCTGTTACAACCTTAGTGTCCACGCTTGCTCATTCAATGGTGTCAAGATGCCAGCAGTGAGTGTACCTTCTCCATCCCCGAATGCCATCAGCTCACACAAGACATAGTCCTTACTTAAAATCTTCTGATCAAACAAAGTTCATTGTTTTGGACATTTTAGTTATCTGTCATGAAACGAAAACTGATTCTGACTGGCATGACCTGCAGTGCAAATGAATATAATCTGCGAAACGAGATTCCTTATGGGCTTGCATCCGCTAGAAATGATTGCTTTTCAAAGACGTTGCATGCATACATTTATTTCTCCTATCACCTTAGATTATTTTTTTGTTGATGCATGTTGTGTGCGCTTCCAGTCAGGCCCATAAACACAGGTTGATGCAGTCACTGTTATAACATGGTATTGAAGGAGAATTTGTGATCTTTGGAGTTTCATTGCAGTGTATGAAGGAGTGCACCATCAAGCCACTCCAGATCTCTACTGGTGACTATATTGTTGTAAGTTTTCAAGTGTTACCGATGGTCACATAAAATATGGCCTTTTTGTTGTTGCGCTATTCATCTTAACTGCACCATATCTAGTATTTAGGCTTGGAAACTATTTCAATTTTTTTGATTTACTTATTCAAAATCATTTATGATTGTTGTCATGATATCTACAAGATGTTATTTTGATTGGACATAGAGGATTGGATCTGTCTTCCCCCAACTATTAATGGAAATAATGTATGCGCTTATAAAACCCCTTGTGGGCAAGGTAGTTGCTCACTGGTTCGAGCTGCTCATGCACTGGGGAGCCAATTGAGATTCCAGTCTTGGGTAACTATCTGTGTGGAATTGACACGTCCTCCCCGCGTCTGCGAGGGGTTTCTGCCAGGTGCTGCAGTTTCCTCCCATTGTTCAAAGATGTGCAGGTCCTTATTTGTGATTTGTGAAGCATTTCTTAAATGTTTCAATCCTGCCAGCATCCAGTGCCTTGGACAAAATAACTGGAGATGAATAAAAGATACTGTGTCTTTTGACACCATTTCCTGCTGGATTTTCATCAATCCTGCTTTATATGGGTGACAACTTCCATGATCTTTTTTGATGCTATGTCTGAATTGACAGTCTAGTTCCAAATATTTGTTGTGCAGTATTTCAAGGTCTCTGTTACAGCATACCCATGAATGCCCACTTCAAAAGATACTTCCATATCATAGAATCCCTACAGTGTGGAAACAAGCCCCTTTTGACCCAACAAGTCCACAGCCACCCTCCGAAGAGCATCTCACCCTGACTCATTCCCCGACCCTTTCCTCAGTAACCCTACATTTCCCATGACTAACACACCTAATCTACACATCCCTAAACACAATGGGCAAGTTTGGCATGGCCCATACACCTAGCCTGCACATCTTTGGACTGTGGGAGGAAACCAGAGCACCCAGCAGGAACCCATGCAGGCATGGGCAGAATGTACAAACTCCGCACAGAAGATCGCCCAACGGTGGGATCGAACCTGGGTCCCTGGCGCTGTGAGTCAGCAGTGCTAACCACTGAGCCACCGTGCTGCCCTTGGAGTTAGACAGAGCTTGCTTGTTCTTGGGTGGCCTCAAACTGCCAACCTCCACTTAGTGGGAAAAGTGCCGACCAACTGCACTCATCTTCACTGGTTTTTGCTTTGTATCATTGAATTCAATTCTTCAAACTCTGTGATAAATATTAAATTTCCATTGATATGTGAGGGTTGTTTTTAGTACGCAGTATTGGTTTATTATGTTTCATTGGTACATAATGAATATTGTCTGTATATGCAAATGGGCAAGTTGGTAACGATGCAGTCCGCAGACCTGGAGGATAATAACACTGTCCTTCAATCGCCCACGATGCCCTCTGCAAATTGGTAGAAAACACAAATTTCTATAAAATTCATCTCTCCTCCCGTCAGTCGATCAAAATTAATTCAGAATTTTGTACAGGCCAATAACTGTAAGATTACACGGGCCTAAACAAAACCACTGGCTCCTATGAGTTCAGTAAAGTGAAAGGGCAACAATAGAGGGAGTAGGAACTGCAGATGCTGGAGAATCTGAGATAAGAAGGTGTAAAGCTGGATGAACACAGCAGGCCAAGCAGTATCATCCGGCTCTACACCTTGTCATCTCAGATTCTCCAGCGCCAATTTTCTGAAGTAGGGTCTCGTCCCGAAACATCAGCTTTCTTGCTCCTCTGATGCTGCTTGGCCTGCTGTGTTCATCCAGCTCTCCACCTTGGGCAACAATAGAGTATGCTTTAAGTCACTAGATATGTTACGTGGGTTTGTCTTCCTTAGGGTGGAGTTAGTGGAACCGAAAAAGATGTCTCCCTCACAGCGTTTGTGACAAAAGAATTGCATCGTTCTTTGGCGGCCTTTCAACAGAAGAATATTCAGAGATTTCCCGAGTGGTAAGAATGTAACTTCTTTTACTTTATCTCACTTTTTCCAACAATTGGAAAATAGATTTTAGAAATCATGTCGAGCTGATGAAGTGTGAAAAGAAGAATAATTCCAAGCAGTGGTGGGAGTTGGTCAGTGAGGTGGGAGGAGTGGATAGGTGGGAGAGAAGGCGGACAGGTCATGGAGGCGGGGATGAGGGGAGGAACTAGTCTTGGGATGAGGCTGGCGGGTGGGGAGATTTTTAGGGTGGCCAAGTCCACATTGAGGCTGTTGAGTTGGAAGCTCCCGAGGCGGAATATGAGGTGCTGCTCCTCCAGTTTCTGGGTGGTGTGGTTGTGACACTGGAAGAGGCCCAGGATGGACATGTCGTCCAGGGAGTGGGAGGGGGAGTTGAAGTGATGCAATGATTTGGATATGAAAATAGAAGGTGTGTTTAATAAGTTTCCCAATGATTGAAGGTGTAGTAGCCAGCCAAGAAGGTCACCTCAGAATGCAATGGGACATTGACAAGGGCCAATAAACTGAGGAGTGGCAGATGGAGTTGAGGTTAGATAAATGTGAGGTGCTACATTTTGGAAAGGCAAATCAGGGCAGCACGTATACACTGAAGGTTGTGGGGAGTGTTGCTTAATAAAGAGACGCTGGAGTGCAGTTTCGTAGTTCCATCAAAGTACAGCCACCGGTAGAAAGGATATGAAGGAGACATTTGGTGTGCTCGCCTTTATCGGTCAGTGCATTGAGTATAGGAGTTGGGAGATCACTTAGCAGCCATATAGGACGTTGGTTCGGCTGCTTTTGGAATACTGCAATCGATTTTGGTCTCCTTGCGAGAGGAAAGTTGTCGGCGCAACATTGAGGGCCAAAGGGCCTATTCTGTGCCGTCTTGTTGTATGTTGTAAACTTGAAAGGGTTCAGAGAAGATCTACAAGGATGTTACCAGCATCGGAGGTTGGAGGTATACCGTGGGCTTGAACAGGCAGCTATTTCTTGGAACTTTGGAGTTCAGGGCTGACCATAAGGAAGTTTATACAATTACGAGGGACGTGGATAGAGCGACCAGCCAAGATCTTTTCCCCGGGTTGCTGGAATCCAAAAGTGGAGGGAATAGGTTAAAAATGAGAGAGGGAGGATTTAAAATGGACCGGATTTTTTTCATAGTGGTGCATGTATGGAATGAGCTGCCAGAGGAAGTGGTGGAGGCTTGTACATTTAAAAGGCATGTGGATGGGTATATGAATAAGACGGGTTGAGAGGAATATGGGCCAAATGCTGGCAAATGGGACTAAATTAATTTAGGATATCTGGTCAACAGAGACAAATTGGGCCAAAGGATCTGTTTCCCCACTGTACATCTCTCTGACTCTAAGTGTCTTTTTTCTTAACCACGTGGCCCATAATGAGAAAAACTTGAATCAGGATTTGCGAATGTGACAATTCTAATTGGATCTGTTTGATGAAATTAACTCTGTAGGTAATGGTGGTTGAATTATGATTTATCAAATTTGAGTTTATTGCAGCATCTTATAGAATAGAGGAGACACATGTGATCAAAATTGAAAATCAAAACTTGGTAAAATTTTGCATTGGAAATACATGACCAGCCATTGGAGGAGATTCATGACCATTGCATTCAAGTGAGAATAACAAATGCGATTCAGTGACTCAGTGAAACGGGATGCAGTGACTCAGTGAAACGGGATGCAGTGACTCAGTGAACAGGGATGCAGTGACTGAGTAACATGGGATGCAGTGACTGAGTGAAATGGGATGCAGTGACTGAGGGAAAGGAGATGCGGTGACTGAGTGAAATGGGATGCACTGTCTCAGTTAAATGGGATTCACTGTCTCCGTGAATTGGGATGCAGTGACTATGTGAAATGGGATGCAGTGACTGACGGAAATGGGATGCTGTGACTGAGTGAAATGGGATGCTGTGACTCAGTAAAATGTGATGCGGTGACGATGGGAGATGGGACGCAGTGACTGAGGGGATTGGGATGCAGTGACTGAGTGAGATGGGATGCAGTGACTGGTGGAAATGGGATGCAGTGTCTCGTGGAAATGGGATTCAGAGACTGAGTGAAATTTGATGCATTGACTGAGTGAAATGGGATCCTGTGACTGAGTGAAATGAGCTGCAGTGACTGTGGGAAATGGGATGCAGTGACTGGTGGAAATGGGATTCAGTCACTGATGGAAATGGGATTCAGTGACTGAGGGAACGGAGATGCAGTGTCTGTGGAAATGGGATACTCCGACTGTTGGTAATGGGTTGCAGTGACTGAGGCTAATGGGATGCAGTGAATGTGGGAAATGGGATGCGGTGACTGAGTGAAATGGGATGCACTGCCTCAGTTAAATGAGCTTCACTGTCTCCGTTAATTGGGATGCAGTCACTGTGTGAAATGGGATGCTGTGACTGACGGAAATGGGATGCTGTGACTGAGTGAAATGGGATGCTGTGACTCAGTAAAATGTGATGCGGTGACAATGGGAAATGGCATGCTGTGACTGGGGGTGATGGGACGCAGTGACTGAGGGGATTGGGATGCAGTGACTGAGTGAGATGGGATGCAGTGACTGAGTGAGATGGGATGCACTGCCTCAGTTAAATGAGATTCACTGTCTCCGTTAATTGGGATGCAGTCACTGTGTGAAATGGGATGCTGTGACTGACGGAAATGGGATGCTGTGACTGAGTGAAATGGGATGCTGTGACTCAGTAAAATGTGATGCGGTGACAATGGGAAATGGCATGCTGTGACTGGGGGTGATGGGACGCAGTGACTGAGGGGATTGGGATGCAGTGACTGAGTGAGATGGGATGCAGTGACTGAGTGAGATGGGATGCAGTGGCTGAGGGAAATGGGATGCAGTCACTGAGGGAAATGGGATGCCGTCACTGATGGACATGGGACGCAGTGACTGTGGGAAAGTAGACACCGTGACTGATGGAAGTGGGATGCAGTGACTGATGGAAGTGGGATGCAGTGACTGATGGAAGTGAGATGCAGTGACTGAGCGAAATGGGATGCTGTGACTGAGTGAAACGGGATGCAGTGAATGATGGAAACGGGATGCAGTGAATGATGGAAATGGGATGCAGTGACTGAGCGAAATGGGATGCTGTGACTGAGTGAGATGGGATGCAGTGAATGATGGAAATGGGATGCAGTGACTGTGGGAAATGGGTTGCAGTGACTGAGTGAAATTGGACGCAGTGACTGATGGAAGTGGGATGCAGTGACTGATGGAAGTGGGATGCAGTGACTGATGGAAGTGGGATGCAGTGAGTGATGGAAGTGGGATGCTGTGTCTGTTTGAAATGGGATCCTGCGACTGAAGTTAATGGGATGCAGTGACTGAGGGTAATGCGTTGCAGTGACTGAGGGTAATGCGTTGCAGTGACTGAGGGTAATGGGATGCAGTGACTGAGCGTAATGTGATGCAGTGGCGGAGGGTAATGGGATGCAGTGACTGTGTGAGAGGGGATGCAGTGACTGAGTGAGATGGGATGCAGTGACTGAGTGAGATGGGATGCAGTGACTGAGTGAGATGGGATGCAGTGACTGGTGGAAATGGGATGCAGTGACTGGTGGAAATGGGATGCAGTGACTGGTGGAAATGGGATGCAGTGACTGGTGGAAATGGGATGCAGTGACTGAGTGAAATGGGATGCAGTGACTGAGTGAAATGAGTTGCAGTGACTGTGGGAAATGGGACGCAGTGACTGGTGGAAATGGGATTCAGTCACTGATGGAAATGGGATTCAGTGACTGAGCGAACGGAGATGCAGTGTCTGTGGGAAATGGGATAGTCTGACTGATGGTAATGGGATGCAGTGACTGAGTGAAATGGATGCACTGTCTCAGTTAAATGGGCTTCACTGTCTCCGTTAAATGGGATGCAGTGACTGAGTGAAATGGGATGCAGTGACTGCGGAAAGGAGATGCAGTGACTGTGGAAACGGAATGCTGTGATTGAGGGGAATGGGATGCAGTGACTGAGGGGAATGGGATGCAGTGACTGTGAGAAATGGGATGCAGTGGCTGAGTGAAATGGGATGCAGTGGCTGAGTGAAATGGGATGCAGTGGCTGAGTGTAATGGGATGCACTGGCTGAGTGAAATGGGATGCAGTGACTGAGGGGAATACGATGCCGTTCCTGAGTACACTGGGATGCCGTTTCTGAGTGAAATGGGATGCAGTGACTGAGTGAAATGGGGTGCTGTGACTGGGGGAAATGGGATGCAGTGACTATGAAATGGGGTGCAGTGACTGAGGGAACTGGGATACAGTGACTGAGGGAAATGGGATGCAGTGACTGAATAAAATGAGATGTAGTGTCCGAGTGAAATGGGATGCAGTGGCCGATTGAAATGGAATGCAGTGGCCGAGTGAAATGGGATGCAGTGGCCGAGGGAAATGGGATGCACTGTCTGATGGAAATAGTGTTCTGTGACTGACAGAAATGGGATGCTGTGACTGAGGGTAATGGGTTGCAGTGGGTGAGGGGAATGGGATGCCGAGACTGAGTGAACTGGGATGCTGTGACTCAGTGTAATGGGATGCAGTGTCTGACTGAAATGGGATGCAGTGACTGACTGAAAGGGAATGCAGTGACTGTGGGAAACGGAATGCTGTGACTGAGGGTAATGGGATGCCGTTTCTGAGTAAACTGGGATGCCGTTTCATGAGTGAAATGGGATGCTGTGACTGAGGGAAGTGGGATGCAGTGACTGATTGAAATGGGATGCAGTGACTGAGGGAATGGAGATGTAGTGACTGTTGAAAATGAGATGCTGTGACTGAGGGTAATGGGATGCAGTGACTCAGTGAAATGGGATGACGTGTCTGTGTGAAATGGGATGCAGTGACTGAGTGAAATGGAATGCAGTGACTGAGGGAAATGGGATGCAGTGACTGAAGGAAATGGAATGCAGTGACTCTGTGAAATGGGTTGCAGTGACTGTTAAATGGGATGTAGTGACTGAGTGAAATGGGATACAGTGACTGAGGAAAGTAGATGCAGTGACTGAGGGAAATGGGATGCAGTGACTGAGGGAAATGGGATGCAGTGACTGAGTGAAATGGGATGCTGCGAGTGAAGTTAATGGGATGCGGTGACTGTGGGGAATGGGATGCAGTGACTGATGGAAATGGGATACAGTGAATGAGGGAAATGGGATTCAGTGACTGAGATGAATGGGATGCAGTGACTGATGGAAATGGGATGCTGTGACTGAGGGTAATGGGTTTCAGTCACACTGTGAAATGGGATGCTGTGGCTGAGTGAAATAGGATGCAGTGGCTGTGTGAAATGGGATGCAGTGACTGAGGGCAATGGGATGCAGTGACTGAGGGCAATGGGATGCAGTGACTGAGGGCAATGGGATGCAGTGACTGGGTGAAAGGGAATGCAGTGACTGATGGTAATGGGATGCAGTGAATGAGGGGAATGCGATGCCGTTTGAGTGAACTGGGATGCGGTGACTGAGTGAAATGGGGTGCTGTGACTGGGGGAAATGGGATGCAGTGACTATGAAATGGGATGCAGTGACTATGAAATGGGGTGCAGTGACTGAGGGAAATGGGATACAGTGACTGAGGGAAATGGGATACAGTGACTGAGGGAAATGGGATGCAGTGACTGAGGGTAATGGGATGCTCTGACTGACGGTAATGGGATGCAGTGACTCTGTGAAATGCGATGCATTGACTGAGGGAAATGGGATGCTGTGAATGAGTGAAATGGGCTGCAGTGACTGAGGGAAATGGGATGCAGTGACTGAGATAAATGGGATGCAGTGACTGAGATAAATGGGATGCAGTGACTGAGGGAAATGGGAGGCACTGACTGAGTGTAATGGGACGCAGTGACTGAGAGTAATGGGATGCAGTCACTGAGGGTAATGGTTTTGCAGTGACTGAGATAAATGGGATGCCGTGACTGACGGTAATGGGACACACTGACTGAGTGGACTGGGACACAGTGGCTGAGTGAAATGGATGCTCAGTCTCGGTTAAATGGGATTCACTGTCTCTGTTAATTGGGATGTAGTGACTGACGGAAATGGGATGCAGTGACTGAGTGAAATGGGATGCAGTGACTGCGGGAAAGGAGATTCAGTGACTGTGGGAAATGGCGTGTTGTGACAGACGGTAATGGGATGCAGTGACTGAGTGAACTGGGATGCAGGGACTGAGATAAATGGGATGCAGTGACTGAGATAAATGGGATGCAGTGACTGAGTGAAATGGGATGCAGTGACTGAGTGAAATGGGATGCAGTGACTGAGGGAAATGGGAGGCACTGACTGAGCGTAATGGGACGCAGTGACTGAGAGTAATGGGATGCAGTCACTGAGGGCAATGGGATGCAGTCACTGAGTGAAAGGGAATGCAGTGACTGATGGTAATGGGATGCAGTGAATGAGGGGAATGCGATGCCGTTTCTGAGTGAACTGTGATGCGGTGACTGTGTGAAATGGGGTGCTGTGACTGAGGGAAATGGGATACAGTGACTGAGATTCATGGGTTGCAGTAACTGATGGAAATGGGATGCAGTGACTGAGTGAAATGGGATGCAGTGACTCAGTGAAATGGGATGCAGTGACTCAGTGAAATGTGACGCATTTACTGAGGGAAAGGAGATTCAGTGACTGTGGGAAATGGGATGCAGTGACTGAGGGTAATGGGATGCGGTGACTGAGGGAAACGGGATGCCGGGACTGAGGGAAACGAGATGCAGTGACTGTGGGAAATGGCATGCAGTGACTGAGGGGAATGGGATGCAGTGACTGAGTGAAATGGGGTGCAGTGACTGAGTGAGATGGGATGCAGTGACTGAGTGAGATGGGATGCAGTGACTGAGTGAGATGGGATGCAGTGACTGAGTGAGATGGGATGCAGTGACTGAGCGAAATGGGATGCTGTGACTGAGTGAGATGGGATGCAGTGAATGATGGAAATGGGATGCAGTGACTGTGGGAAATGGGTTGCAGTGACTGAGTGAAATTGGACGCAGTGACTGATGGAAGTGGGATGCAGTGACTGATGGAAGTGGGATGCAGTGACTGATGGAAGTGGGATGCAGTGAGTGATGGAAGTGGGATGCTGTGTCTGTTTGAAATGGGATCCTGCGACTGAAGTTAATGGGATGCAGTGACTGAGGGTAATGCGTTGCAGTGACTGAGGGTAATGCGTTGCAGTGACTGAGGGTAATGCGTTGCAGTGACTGAGGGTAATGGGATGCAGTGACTGTGCGTAATGTGATGCAGTGGCGGAGGGTAATGGGATGCAGTGACTGTGTGAGAGGGGATGCAGTGACTGAGTGAGATGGGATGCAGTGACTGAGTGAGATGGGATGCAGTGACTGAGTGAGATGGGATGCAGTGACTGGTGGAAATGGGATGCAGTGACTGGTGGAAATGGGATGCAGTGACTGGTGGAAATGGGATGCAGTGACTGGTGGAAATGGGATGCAGTGACTGAGTGAAATGAGTTGCAGTGACTGTGGGAAATGGGACGCAGTGACTGGTGGAAATGGGATTCAGTCACTGATGGAAATGGGATTCAGTGACTGAGCGAACGGAGATGCAGTGTCTGTGGGAAATGGGATAGTCTGACTGATGGTAATGGGATGCAGTGACTGAGTGAAATGGATGCACTGTCTCAGTTAAATGGGCTTCACTGTCTCCGTTAAATGGGATGCAGTGACTGAGTGAAATGGGATGCAGTGACTGCGGAAAGGAGATGCAGTGACTGTGGAAACGGAATGCTGTGATTGAGGGGAATGGGATGCAGTGACTGAGGGGAATGGGATGCAGTGACTGTGAGAAATGGGATGCAGTGGCTGAGTGAAATGGGATGCAGTGGCTGAGTGAAATGGGATGCAGTGGCTGAGTGTAATGGGATGCACTGGCTGAGTGAAATGGGATGCAGTGACTGAGGGGAATACGATGCCGTTCCTGAGTACACTGGGATGCCGTTTCTGAGTGAAATGGGATGCAGTGACTGAGTGAAATGGGGTGCTGTGACTGGGGGAAATGGGATGCAGTGACTATGAAATGGGGTGCAGTGACTGAGGGAACTGGGATACAGTGACTGAGGGAAATGGGATGCAGTGACTGAATAAAATGAGATGTAGTGTCCGAGTGAAATGGGATGCAGTGGCCGATTGAAATGGAATGCAGTGGCCGAGTGAAATGGGATGCAGTGGCCGAGGGAAATGGGATGCACTGTCTGATGGAAATAGTGTTCTGTGACTGACAGAAATGGGATGCTGTGACTGAGGGTAATGGGTTGCAGTGGGTGAGGGGAATGGGATGCCGAGACTGAGTGAACTGGGATGCTGTGACTCAGTGTAATGGGATGCAGTGTCTGACTGAAATGGGATGCAGTGACTGACTGAAAGGGAATGCAGTGACTGTGGGAAACGGAATGCTGTGACTGAGGGTAATGGGATGCCGTTTCTGAGTAAACTGGGATGCCGTTTCATGAGTGAAATGGGATGCTGTGACTGAGGGAAGTGGGATGCAGTGACTGATTGAAATGGGATGCAGTGACTGAGGGAATGGAGATGTAGTGACTGTTGAAAATGAGATGCTGTGACTGAGGGTAATGGGATGCAGTGACTCAGTGAAATGGGATGACGTGTCTGTGTGAAATGGGATGCAGTGACTGAGTGAAATGGAATGCAGTGACTGAGGGAAATGGGATGCAGTGACTGAAGGAAATGGAATGCAGTGACTCTGTGAAATGGGTTGCAGTGACTGTTAAATGGGATGTAGTGACTGAGTGAAATGGGATACAGTGACTGAGGAAAGTAGATGCAGTGACTGAGGGAAATGGGATGCAGTGACTGAGGGAAATGGGATGCAGTGACTGAGTGAAATGGGATGCTGCGAGTGAAGTTAATGGGATGCGGTGACTGTGGGGAATGGGATGCAGTGACTGATGGAAATGGGATACAGTGAATGAGGGAAATGGGATTCAGTGACTGAGATGAATGGGATGCAGTGACTGATGGAAATGGGATGCTGTGACTGAGGGTAATGGGTTTCAGTCACACTGTGAAATGGGATGCTGTGGCTGAGTGAAATAGGATGCAGTGGCTGTGTGAAATGGGATGCAGTGACTGAGGGCAATGGGATGCAGTGACTGAGGGCAATGGGATGCAGTGACTGAGGGCAATGGGATGCAGTGACTGGGTGAAAGGGAATGCAGTGACTGATGGTAATGGGATGCAGTGAATGAGGGGAATGCGATGCCGTTTGAGTGAACTGGGATGCGGTGACTGAGTGAAATGGGGTGCTGTGACTGGGGGAAATGGGATGCAGTGACTATGAAATGGGATGCAGTGACTATGAAATGGGGTGCAGTGACTGAGGGAAATGGGATACAGTGACTGAGGGAAATGGGATACAGTGACTGAGGGAAATGGGATGCAGTGACTGAGGGTAATGGGATGCTCTGACTGACGGTAATGGGATGCAGTGACTCTGTGAAATGCGATGCATTGACTGAGGGAAATGGGATGCTGTGAATGAGTGAAATGGGCTGCAGTGACTGAGGGAAATGGGATGCAGTGACTGAGATAAATGGGATGCAGTGACTGAGATAAATGGGATGCAGTGACTGAGGGAAATGGGAGGCACTGACTGAGTGTAATGGGACGCAGTGACTGAGAGTAATGGGATGCAGTCACTGAGGGTAATGGTTTTGCAGTGACTGAGATAAATGGGATGCCGTGACTGACGGTAATGGGACACACTGACTGAGTGGACTGGGACACAGTGGCTGAGTGAAATGGATGCTCAGTCTCGGTTAAATGGGATTCACTGTCTCTGTTAATTGGGATGTAGTGACTGACGGAAATGGGATGCAGTGACTGAGTGAAATGGGATGCAGTGACTGCGGGAAAGGAGATTCAGTGACTGTGGGAAATGGCGTGTTGTGACAGACGGTAATGGGATGCAGTGACTGAGTGAACTGGGATGCAGGGACTGAGATAAATGGGATGCAGTGACTGAGATAAATGGGATGCAGTGACTGAGTGAAATGGGATGCAGTGACTGAGTGAAATGGGATGCAGTGACTGAGGGAAATGGGAGGCACTGACTGAGCGTAATGGGACGCAGTGACTGAGAGTAATGGGATGCAGTCACTGAGGGCAATGGGATGCAGTCACTGAGTGAAAGGGAATGCAGTGACTGATGGTAATGGGATGCAGTGAATGAGGGGAATGCGATGCCGTTTCTGAGTGAACTGTGATGCGGTGACTGTGTGAAATGGGGTGCTGTGACTGAGGGAAATGGGATACAGTGACTGAGATTCATGGGTTGCAGTAACTGATGGAAATGGGATGCAGTGACTGAGTGAAATGGGATGCAGTGACTCAGTGAAATGGGATGCAGTGACTCAGTGAAATGTGACGCATTTACTGAGGGAAAGGAGATTCAGTGACTGTGGGAAATGGGATGCAGTGACTGAGGGTAATGGGATGCGGTGACTGAGGGAAACGGGATGCCGGGACTGAGGGAAACGAGATGCAGTGACTGTGGGAAATGGCATGCAGTGACTGAGGGGAATGGGATGCAGTGACTGAGTGAAATGGGGTGCAGTGACTGAGTGAGATGGGATGCAGTGACTGAGTGAGATGGGATGCAGTGACTGAGTGAGATGGGATGCAGTGACTGAGTGAGATGGGATGCAGTGACTGAGTGAGATGGGATGCAGTGACTGGTGGAAATGGGATGCAGTGACTGGTGGAAATGGGATGCAGTGACTGGAAATGGGATTCAGTGACTGAGGGAACGGAGATGCAGTGTCTGTGGGAAATGGGATACTCCGACTGTTGGTAATGGGTTGCAGTGACTGAGGCTAATGGGATGCAGTGACTGAGTGAAATGGATGCACTGTCTCAGTTAAATGGGCTTCACTGTCTCCGTTAAATGGGATGCAGTGACTGAGGGAAATGGGATGCAGTGACTGAGGGCAATGGGATGCAGTGACTGAGGGCAATGGGATGCAGTGACTGCCGCAAATGGGAGGCAGTGACTGAGGGAAATGGGATGCAGTGACTGTGTGGAAATGGAATGCAATGACTGATGAAAATTCGATGCAGTGTCTGTTTGAAATGGGATCCTGCAACTGAAGTTAATGGGATGCAGTGACTGAGGGTAATGGGATGCAGTGACTGAGGGAAATGGGATGCAGTGACTGACGGTAACGCGATGCAGTGACTCTGGGTAATGGAATGCAGTGAATGAGGGATAGGAGATGCAGTGACTGAGGGCAATGGGATGCAGTGACTGAGGGCAATGGCATGCAGTGACTGAGGGCAATGGCATGCAGTGACTGAGGGCAATGGGATGCAGTGACTGAGGGCAATGGGATGCAGTGACTGTGGGAAATGGGTTGCTGTCACTGATGGACAGGGTCACAGTGACTGAGTGAAATGGGATGCAGTGACTGATGGAAGTGGGATGCTGTGACTGAGTGAAATGGGATGCAGAGACTGATGGAAATGGGACGCAGTGACTGAGGGAAAGGAGACGCCCTGAATGATGGAAGTGGGATGCAGTGACTGAGGGAGATGGGATGCAGTGACTGAGTGAAGTGGAATGCAGTGAATGATGGAAATGGGATGCAGTGACTGAGGGTAATGGGTGCAGTGACTGAGGGTAATTGGATGCAGTGACTGAGGGTAATGGGTTGCATTGTCTGAGTGAAATGGGATGCAGTATCTGTGTGAAATGGGATGCAGTGACTGAGGGCAATGGGATGCAGTGGCTGTGTGAACTGGGATGCAGTGGCTGTGTGAACTGGGATGCAGTGGCTGTGTGAACTGGGATGCAGTGGCTGTGTGAACTGAGATGCAGTGACTGCGGGAAAGGAGATGCAGTGTCTGTTTGAAATGGGATCCTGCAACTGAAGTTAATGGGATGCAGTGACTGAGGGTAATGGGTTGCAGTGACTGAGGGTAATGGGACGAACTGACTGACTGAAATGGGATGCAGTGGCTGATGGAATGGAGATCCAGTGACTGTGGAAATGTGATGCAGTGACTGAGGGTAATGTGATGCAGTGACTGAGGGTAACGCGATGCAGTGACTGTGGGTAACGGGACGCAGTGACTGAGGGTAATGGGATTCAATGACTGAGGGAAATGGGATGCACTGACTGAGTGAAATGGGATGCAGTGACTGAGTGAACTGAAATGCAGTGACTGCGGGAAAGGAGATGCAGTGTCTGCTCGAAATGGGATGCAGTGGCTGAGGGCAATGGGATGCAGTGACTGTGGGAAATGGGATGCAGTGACTGTGGGAAATGTGTTGCAGTGACTGAGGGTAACGCGATGCACTGTCTGTGGGTAATGGGATGCAGTGAATGAGAGATAGGAGATGCATTGACTGAGGGCAATGGGATGCAGTAACTGAGTGAAATGGGAGGCAGTGACTGAGTGAAATTGGATGCTGTGACAGAGGGTAATGTGATGCAATGACTGAGGAAAGGAGATGCAGTGACTGAGGGAAAGGAGATGCAGTGAATCTGGGAAATGGGATGCAGTGACTGAGATGAATGGGATGCAGTGACTGATGGAAATGGGTTGCAGTGAATGAGGGTAATGGGTTGCAGTGACTGAGTGAAATGGGATGCAGTGACTGAGTGAAATGGGATGCAGTGACTGAGTGAAATGGGATGCAGTGACTGTGCGAAATGGGATGCAGTGACTGTGCGAAATGGGATGCAGTGGCTGTGTGAAATGGGATGCAGTGACTGACGGAAAGGAGATGCAGAGTCTGTTTGAAATGGGATGCAGTGACTGAGGGCAATGGGATGCAGTGACTGAGGGCAATGGGATGCAGTGACTGTGGGAAATGGGATGCAGTGACTGTGGGAAATGGGTGCAGTGACTGTGGGAAATGGGATGCAGTGACTGTGGGTAATGTGATGCAGTGACTGAGGGTAATGTGATGCAGTGACAGAGGGTAACGCGATGCAGTGACTGTGGGAAATGGGTTGCAGTGACTGAGGGCAATAGGATGCAGTGACTGAGGGCAATGGGATGCAGTGACTGAGTGAAATGGATGCACTGTCTCAGTTGAATAGGATTCACTGTCTCCGTTAAATAGGATGTAGTGACTGAGTCAAATGGGATGCAGTGGCTGAGTGAAATGGGATGCGGTGGCTGAGTGAAATGAGATGCAGTGACGGAGGGAAATGAGATGCAGTGACTGAGGGAAATGGAATGCAGTGACAGAGGGTAATGGGATGCACTGTCTCAGTGAAATGGGATGCACTGTCTCAGTGAAATGGGATGCACTGTCTCAGTGAAATGGGATGCTCTGACTGAGTGAAATGGGATTCTCTGACTGAGTGAAATAGGATCCTGTGACTGAGGGAAAGGAGATGCAGTGTCTGTTTGAAATGGCATCCTTTCACTGAAGTTCAAGGGATGCAGTGACAGGGTAATGGGATGCCATGACCGAGGGTAATGGGATGCAGTGGCTGTGTGAAATGGGATGCAGTGACTGAGTGAAATGGGATTCAGTGACTGAGGGTCATGGGATTCAGTGACTGAGGGTCATGGGATGCGGTGACTGACTGAAATGGGATGCGGTGACTGACTGAAATGGGATGCGGTGACTGAGGGGAATGGAATGCGGTGACTGTGGGAAATAGGGTGCGGTGACTGAGGGAAATGGATGCACTGTCTCAGTTGAATAGGATTCACTGTCTCCGTTAAATAGGTTGTAGTGACTGAGTCAAATGGGATGCAGTGGCTGAGTGAAATGGGATGCAGTGGCTGAGTGAAATGGGATGCAGTGGCTGAGTGAAATGAGATGCACTGACTGAGGGAAATGAGATGCACTGACTGAGGGAAATGAGATGCAGTGACTGAGGGAAATGAGATGCAGTGACTGACTGAAATTGGAAGGAGTGACTGAAATGGGAGGGATTGACTTACTGAAATGGGAGGGAGTGACTGAGTGAAATGGGAGGGAGTGACTGAGTGAAATGGGAGGGAGTGACTGAGTGAAATGGGAGGGAGTGACTGAGTGTAATGGGAGGGAGTGACTGAGTGTAATGGGAGGGAGTGACTCAGTGAAATGGGATGCAGAGACTGAGTGAAATGGCATGCAGGCACTGAGTGAAATGGGATGCTGGGACTGAGGGTAATGTGATTCAGTGACTGAGGAAAGGAGATGCAGTGACCATGGGAAATTGGTTGCAGTGACTGTGTGAAATGTGCTGCAGTGACTGAGTGAAATGGGATGCAGTGACTGAGTGAAATGGGATGCAGTGACTGAGTGAAATGCGATGCAGTGACTGAGGGAATGGTGATGCAGTGACAGTGCGAAATGGGTTGCAGTGAATGAGGGAAATGGGATGCAGTGACTCACTGAAATGGGAGGGAGTGACTGACTGAAATGGGAGGGAGTGACTGACTGAAATGAGATGCAGTGACTGAGTGAACTGGGATGCAGTGACTGAGTGAAATTGGATGCTGTGACTGACGAAAGGAGATGCAGTGACTATGGGAAATGGGATGCAGTGACTGAGTGAAATCGGATGCAGTGACTGCGTGAAATGGGACGCAGTGACTGAGAGAAATGGGACGCAGTGACTGAGAGAAATGGGACGCAGTGACTGAGGGAAATAGGATGCAGTGACTGACTGAAATGGGAGGTAGTGACTGAGTGAAATGGGACGCACTGAGTGAGTGAAATGAGACACAGTGACTGAGTGAAATGGGACGCAGTGACCGAGTAAAATAGGATGCAGTGACTGACTGAAATTGGAGGTAGTGACTGACTGAAATGGGACAGAGTGACTGAGTGAATTGGGAGGCAGTGACTGAGTGAAGTCGGTGGCTGTGACTGCGTGAAGTGGGAGGCTGTGACTGAGTGAAAAGTGGTGCAGTGACTGAGTGAAAAGTGATGCAGTGACTGAGGGTAATGGGATGCAGTGACTGAGGGTAATGGGATGCAGTGACTGAGGGCGATGAGATGCAGTGACTGACTGAAATTGGAAGGAGTGACTGAAATGGGAGGGAGTGACTGACTGAAATGGGAGGGAGTGACTGACTGAAATGGGAGGGAGTGACTGACTGAAATGGGAGGGAGTGACTGACTGAAATGGGAGGGAGTGACTGAGTGAAATGGGACGCACTGAGTGAGTGAAATGAGACACAGTGACTGAGTGAAATGGGACGCAGTGACCGAGTAAAATAGGATGCAGTGACTGACTGAAATTGGAGGTAGTGACTGACTGAAATGGGACAGAGTGACTGAGTGAATTGGGAGGCAGTGACTGAGTGATGTCGGTGGCTGTGACTGCGTGAAGTGGGAGGCTGTGACTGAGTGAAAAGTGGTGCAGTGACTGAGTGAAAAGTGATGCAGTGACTGAGGGTAATGGGATGCAGTGACTGAGGGAAATGGGATGCAGTGACTGAGGGCAATGGGATGCAGTGACTGAGGGTAATGGGATGCAGTGACTGAGGGCAATGGGATGCAGTGACTGAGGGCAATGGGATGCAGTGACTGAGGGTAATGGGATGCAGTGACTGAGGGTCATGGGATGCAGTGATTGAGTGAAATGCGATGCACTGACTGAGGGAAGGGAGATGCAGTGACAGTGCGAAATGGGTTTCAGTGACTGAGATGAATGGGATGCAGTGACTGATGGAAATGGGATGCTGTGAATGAGAGTAATGGGTTGCAGTCACTGACTGAAATGGGATGCTGTGACTGAGTGAAATGAGCTGCAGTGAATGAGTGAAATGAGCTGCAGTGAATGAGTGAAATGGGATGCAGTGGCTGTGCGAAATGGGATGCAGTGGCTGTGTGAAATGGGATGCAGTGACTGAGGGAAAGGAGATGCAGTGTCTGTTTGAAATGGGATCCTGTGACTGAAGTTCATGGGATGCAGTGACAGGGTAATGGGATGCAGTGACTGAGGGTAATGAGATGCAATGACTGAGTGAAATGGATGCACTGTCTGAGTTAATTGGGATTCACTGTGTCCGTTACAAGGGATGCAGTGACTGAGGGCAATGGGATGCAGTGACTGAGGGCAATGGGATGCAGTGACTGAGGGCAATGGGATGCAGTGGCTTTGTGAACTGAGATGCAGTGACTGCGGGAAAGGAGATGCAGTGTCTGTTTGAAATGGGCTGCAGTGACTGAGGGCAATGGGATGCATTGACTGAGGGCAATGGGATGCATTGACTGTGGGAAATGGGATGCAGTGAACGTGGGAAATGGGTGCAGTGACTGAGGGTAATGTGATACAGTGACTGTGGGTAACGCGATGCAGTGACTGTGGGAAATGGGATGCAGTGACTGCGGGCAATGGGATGCAGTGACTGCGGGCAATGGGATGCAGTGACTGAGGGCAATGGGATGCAGTGACTGAGGGCAATGGGATGCAGTGACTGAGTGAAATGGGATGCAGTGGCTGTGTGAAACGGGATGCAGTGACTGAGGGTCATGGGATTCAGTGACTGAGGGTCATGGGATTCAGTGACTGAGGATCATGGTATTCAGTGACTGATGGAAATGGGATGCGGTGACTGAGTGACATGGCATGCGGTGACTTAGGGGAATAGATGCACTGTCTCAGTTGAATAGGATTCACTGTCTCCGTTAAATAGGATGTAGTGACTGAGTGAAATGGGATGCAGTGGCTGAGTGAAATGGGATGCAGTGGCTGAGTGAAATGGGATGCAGTGACAGAGTGAAATGGGATGCAGTGACAGAGTGAAATGGGATGCAGTGACAGAGTGAAATGGGATGCAGTGACAGAGGGAAATGGGAAGCAGTGACTGAGGGTCATGGGATGCAGTGAGTGAGGGTAATGGCACGCACTGTCTGAGTGAACTGGGACGCAGAGACTGAGGGAAATGCAATGCAGTGACTGAGGATAGGACGCAGTGACTGAGGCAAATAGGACGCAGTGACTGAGTGAAATGGGGTGCAGTGACTGAGTGTAATGGGATGCAGTGACTGAGGGCAATGTGAGGCAGCGACTGAGTGAAATGGGCTGCAGTAACTGAGGGAAAGGAGATGCAGTGACTGTGGGAAATGTGTTGCAGTGACTTTGGGAATTGGGTTGCACTGACTGAGGGAAATGGGACGCAGTGACTGAGTGAAATGGGATGCAGTGACTGAGGGAAATGGGAGTGAGTGACTGACTGAAATGGGATGCAGTGACTGATTGAAATGGGATGCAGTTACTTAGCGAAATGGGATGCAGTGACAGAGGGAAATGGGATGCAGTGACTGTGGGGAATAGTGTGCGGTGACTGAGTGAAATGGGATGCAGTGACTGAGTGAAATGGGATGCAGTGACTGAGGAAAGGAGATGCTGTGACTGATGGTAATGGGATGCAGTGACTGAGTGAAATGGGATGCAGTGACTGAGTGTAATGGGATGCCGTGACTGAGGAAAGGAGATCCAGTGACTATGGGAAATGGGATGCAGTGACTGAGTGAAATGGGGTGCAGAGACTGAAAGACATGTGATGCACTGACTGCGTGAAATGTGATGGAGTGACTGAGAGAAATGGGACCCAGTGACTGAGGGAAATGCGAGGGAGTCACTGAAATGGGAGTGAGTGACTGACTGAGTGAAATGGGATGCACTGACTGACTAAAATGGGATGCAGTGACTGAGTGAAATGGGATGCAGTGACTGAGTGAAATGGGATGCGGTAACTGTCGGAAATGGGATGCGGTGACTGAGTGAAATGGGATGCGGTAACTGAGGGAAATGGAATGCGGTGTCTGTGTGGAATAGGGTGTGGTGACTGAGGATCATGGGATGCACTGTCTCAGTTGAATAGGATTCAATGTCTCTGTTAAATAGGATGTCGTGACTGAGTCAAATGGGATGCAGTGACTGAGGGTAATGGGATGCAGTGACTGAAATGAGAGGGAGTGACTGAAATGGTAGGGAGTGACTGAGTGAAATGGTAGGGAGTGACTGAGTGAAATGGTAGGGAGTGACTGAGTGAAATGGGAGGGAGTGACTGAGTGAAATGGGAGGGAGTGACTGAGTGAAATGGGAGGGAGTGACTGAGTGAAATGTGAGGGAGTGACTGAGTGAAATGTGAGGGAGTGACTGAGTGAAATGGGAGTCAGTGACTGAGTGAAATGGGATGCCGTGACTGAGTGAAATGGGATGCTGTGACTGAGGGAAAGGAGATGCAGTGACTGTGGGAAATGGGTTGCAGTGACTGCGTGAAATGGGATGCAGTGACTGCGTGAAATGGGACGCAGTGACTGCGTGAAATGGGACGCAGTGACTGCGTGAAACGGGACGCAGTGACTGCGTGAAACGGGACGCAGTGACTGCATGAAACGGGACGCAGTGACTGCGTGAAATGGGACGCAGTGACTGCGAGAAATGGGACGCAGTGACTGAGGAAAATAGGATGCAGTGACTGACTCAAATGGGAGGTAGTGACTGAGTGAAATGGGACAGAGTGCCTGAGTGAATTGGGAGGCTGTGCCTGAGTGAATTGGGAGGCAGTGACTGAGTGAAGTGGGTGGCTGTGACTGCGTGAAGTGGGAGGCTGTGACTGAGTGAAAAGTGATGCAGTGACTGAGTGAAAAGTGATGCAGTGACTGAGGGTAATGGGATGCAGTGACTGAGGGCAATGGGATGTAGTGTCTGAGGGCAATGGGATGTAGTGACTGAGTGAAATGCGATGCAGTGGCTGAGTGAAATGCAATGCAGTGGCTGAGTGAAATGCGATGCAGTGGCTGAGTGAAATGCGATGCAGTGGCTGAGTGAAATGGGATGCAGTGGCTGAGTGAAATGGGATGCAGTGACTGAGTGAAATGGGATGCAGTGACTGAGTGAAATGGGATGCAGTGACTGAGGGAAATGGGATGCAGTGACTGACTGAAATTGGAAGGAGTGACTGAAATGGGAGGGAGTGACTGACCTAAATGGGAGGGAGTGACTGAGTGAACTGGGAGGGAGTGACTGAGTGAACTGGGAGGGAGTGACTGAGTGAAATGGGAGGGAGTGACTGAGTGAAATGGCATGCAGGCACTGAGTGAAATGGGATGCTGGGATTGAGGGTAATGTGATGCAGTGACTGAGGGTAATGTGATGCAGTGACTGAGGAAAGGAGATGCAGTGACCATGGGAAATTGGTTGCAGTGACTGATTGAAATGGGAGGGAGTGACTGACTGAAATGGGAGGGAGTGACTGACTGAAATGGGAGGGAGTGACTGACTGAAGTGAGATGCAGTGACTGAGTGAAATGGGATGCAGTGACTGAGTGAAATTGGATGCTGTGACTGACGAAAGGAGATGCAGTGACTATGGGAAATGGGATGCAGTGACTGAGTGAAATGCGATGCAGTCACTGAGGGTCATGCGATGCAGTCACTGAGGGTCGTGCGATGCAGTGACTGAGGGTCATGCGATGCAGTGACGAAGAGAAATGGGATGCAGTGACTAAGAGAAATGGGATGCAGTGACTAAGAGAAATGGGATGCAGTGTCTCAGTGAAATGGGATGCAGTGTCTCAGTGAAATGGGATGCAGTGACTAAGTGAAATGGGATGCAGTGACTGTGTGAAATGGGATGCTGTGACTGAGGGTAATGTGATGCAGTGACTGAGGAAAGGAGATGCAGTGACGATGGGAAATGGGTTGCAGTGACTGATTGAAATGGGTTGCAGTGACTGAGGGTAATGGGATGCAGTGACTGTGGGTAATGGGATGCAGTGACTGTGGGTAATGGGATGCAGTGACTGTGGGTAATGGGATGCAGTGACTGAGGCTAATGGGATGCAGTGACTGAGGCTCATGGGATGCAGTGACTCAGCATCATGGGATGCAGTGACTGAGCGTCATGGGATGCAGTGACTGAGCGTCATGGGATGCAGTGACTGAGCGTCATGGGATACAGTGACTGAGGGTCATGGGCTGCAGTGACTGAGTGAAATGTGATGCAGTGACTGAGGGAAGGGAGATGCAGTGACAGTGCGAAATGGGTTTCAGTGACTGAGGGAAATGGGATGCAGTGACTGACTGAAATGGGATGCTCTGACTGAGGGAAAGGAGTTGCAGTGAATGTGGGAAATGGGATGCAGTGACTGAGTGAAATGGGATGCAGTGACTGAGTGAAATGGGATGCAGTGACTGAGGGTAATGGGATGCAGTGACTGAGTGAAATGCAATGCAGTGACTGAGCGTCATGGGATGCAGTGACTGAGCGTCATGGGATGCAGTGACAGAGCGTCATGGGATACAGTGACTGAGGGTCATGGGATGCAGTGATTGAGTGAAATGTGATGCAGTGACTGAGGGAAGGGAGATGCAGTGACAGTGCGAAATGGGTTTCAGTGACTGAGGGAAATGGGATGCAGTGACTGACTGAAATGGGATGCTCTGACTGAGGGAAAGGAGTTGCAGTGAATGTGGGAAATGGGATGCAGTGACTGAGTGAAATGGGATGCAGTGGCTGTGCGAAATGGGATGCAGTGACTGAGGGAAAGGAGATGCAGTGTCTGTTTGAAATGGGATCCTGTGACTGCAGTTCATGGGATGCAGTGACAGGGTAATGGGATGCAGTGACTGAGGGTAATGGGATGCAATGACTGAGTGAAATGGATGCACTGTCTGAGTTAAATGGGATTCACTGTGTCCGTTAAATGGGATGCAGTGACTGAGTGAAATGGGATGCAGTGACTGAGTGAAATGGGATGCATTGACTGTGGGAAATGGGATGCATTGACTGTGGGAAATGGGTGCAGTGACTGTGGGAAATGGGTGCAGTGACTGAGGGTAATGTGATACAGTGACTGAGGGTAACGCGATGCAGTGACTGAGGGCAATGGGATGCATTGACTGAGGGCAATGGGATGCATTGACTGAGGGCATGGGATGCATTGACTGAGGGAAATGGGATGCAGTGACTGTGGGAAATGCGATGCAGTGAACGTGGGAAATGGGTGCAGTGACTGAGGGTAATGTGATACAGTGACTGAGGGTAATGCGATGCAGTGACTGTGGGTAATGGGATGCAGTGAATGAGGGATAGGAGATGCAGTGACTGAGGGCAATGGGATGCAGTGACTAAGGGCAATGGGATGCAGTGACTGAGGGCAATGGGATGCAGTGACTGAGGATCATGGGATTCAGTGACTGATGGAAATGGGATGCGGTGACTGAGTGACATGGCATGCGGTGACTTGGGGGAATAGATGCACTGTCTCAGTTGAATCGGATTCACTGTCTCCGTTAAATAGGATGTAGTGGCTGAGTGAAATGGGATGCAGTGTCTGAGTGAAATGGGATGCAGTGTCTGAGTGAAATGGGATGCCGTGACAGAGGGAAATGGGATGCCGTGACTGAGTGAAATGGGATGCAGTGACTGAGGGTCATGGGATGCAGTGAGTGAGGGTAATGGCACGCACTGACTGAGTGAACTGGGACGCAGAGACTGAGGGAAATGCAATGCAGTGACTGAGGATAGGACGCAGTGACTGAGGTAAATAGGGTGCAGTGACTGAGTGTAATGGGATGCGGTGACTGAGGGCAATGTGAGGCAGCGACTGAGTGAAATGGGCTGCAGTAACTGAGGGAAAGGAGATGCAGTGACTGTGGGAAATGTGTTGCAGTGACTTTGGGAATTGGCTTGCACTGACTGAGGAAAATGGGACGCAGTGACTGAGTGAAATGGGATGCAGTGACTGAGGAAAGGAGATGCTGTGACTATGGGAAATGGGATGCAGTGACTGAGGGTAATGGGATGCAGTGATTGAGGGAAAGGAGATGCAGTGAATGTGGGAAATGGGATGCAGTGACTGAGGGAAGTGGTATGCTCTGACTGAGGGTAATGTGATTCAGTGACTGAGGGAAATGTGATGCAGTGACTGAGTGAAATGTGATGCAGTAACTGATTGATTGAAATGTGATGCATTGACTGAGGGAAATGCGATGCAGTGACTGAGGGAAATGGGAGGGAGAGACTGAAATGGGATGCAGTGACTGAGGGAAATGGGAGTGAGTGACTGACTGAAATGGGAGGGAGTGACTGAGTGAAGTGGGAGGCAGTGACTGAGTGAAATGGGAAGCAGTGACTGATTGAAATGGGATGCAGTTACTTAGCGAAATGGGACGCAGTGACTGAGGGTCATGGGACGCAGTGACTGAGGGTCATGGGACGCAGTGACTGAGGGTCATGGGACGCAGTGACTGAGGGTCATGGGACGCAGTGACTGAGGGTCATGGGACGCAGTGACTGAGTGAAATGGGATGCAGTGACTGAGGAAAGGAGATGCTGTGACTGATGGTAATGGGATGCAGTGACTGAGTGAAATGGGATGCAGTGACTGAAAGACATGTGATGCACTGACTGCGTGAAATGTGATGTAGTGACTGAGAGAAATGGGACGCAGTGACTGAGGGAAATGCGAGGGAGTCACTGAAATGGGAGTGATTGACTGACTGAAATGGGAGGCAGTGACTGAGTGAAATGGGATGCACTGACTGACTAAAATGGGATGCAGTGACTGAGTGAAATGGGATGCGGTAACTGAGGGAAATGGAATGCGGTGTCTGTGTGGAATAGGGTGCGGTGACTGAGGGCCATGGGATGCACTGTCTCAGTTGAATAGGATTCACTGTCTCTGTTAAATAGGATGTCGTGACTGAGTCAAATGGGATGCGTTGGCTGAGTGAAATGGGATGCATTGGCTGAGTGAAAATGGATGCATTGGCTGAGTGAAATGGGATGCATTGGCTGAATGAAATGTGATGCAGTGACTGAGGGTAATGGGATGCAGTGACTGAAATGAGAGGGAGTGACTGAAATGGTAGGGAGTGACTGAGTGAAATGGGAGGGAGTGACTGACTGAAAATGGGATGCAGTGACTGCGTGAAATGGGATGCAGTGATTTTGGGAAATGGGATGCAGTGACTGAGTGAAATGGGACGCAGTGACTGAGTGAAATGGGACGCAGTGACTGAGTGAAATGGGACGAATTGACTGAGTGAAATGGGATGCAGTGACTGAGTGAAATGGGATGCGGTGACTGAGGGGAATAGGGTGCGGTGACTGAGGGAAATGGATGCACTGTCTCAGTTGAATAGGATTCACTGTCTCCGTTAAATAGCAAGTCGTGACTGAGTCAAATGGAATGCTGTGACTGACGGTGATGGGATGCACCGTCTCAGTTCAATGAGATTCACTGTCTCAGTTAAATGTGATGCAATGACTGAGTGAATATGATGAAGTGGCTCAGTGAAATGGGATGCAGTGGCTGAGTGAAATGGGATGCAGTGGCTGAGTGAAATTGGATGCAGTAGCTGAGTGAAATGGGATGCAGTGGCTGAGTGAAATGGGATGCAGTGGCTGAGTGAAATGGGATGCAGTGGCTGAGTGAAATGGGATGCAGTGACTGAGGGAAATGAGATTCAGTGACTGACTGAAAGGGAGTGACTGACTGAAATGGGAGGGAGTGACTGACTGAAATGGGAGGGAGTGACTGACTGAAATGGGATGCAGTGGCTGAGTGAAATGGGATGCAGTGGCTGAGTGAAATGGGATGCAGTGACTGAGGGAAATGAGATGCATTGACTGAGGGAAACGAGATGCAGTAACTGAGGGAAAGGAGATGCAGTGACTGTGGGAAATGGAATGCTGTGACTGAGGGTAATGGGATGCAGCGTCTCAGTTCAATGAGATTCACTGTCTCAGTTAAATGGGATGCAGTGACTGAGTGAAATGGGATGCTCTGACTGAGGGAAATGGGATGCTGTGACTGATGGAAAGGAGACGCAGTGACTGTGGGAAATGGGTTGCAGTGACTGTGGGAAATGGGTTGCAGTGACTGTGGGAAATGGGTTGCAGTGACTGAGGGAAATGAGATGCAGTGACTGAGTGAACTGGGATGCAGTGACTGAGTGAACTGGGATGCAGTGACTGAGTGAAATGGGATGCAGTGACTGAGGGAAATGAGATGCAGTGACTGAGTGAATGGGATGCAGTGACTGAGTGAATGGGATGCAGTGACTGATGGTAATGGGATGCAGTGACTGAGTGAAGTGGGATGCAGTGACTGAGGGAAATGGGATGCTCTGACTGAGGGAAATGGGATGCTGTGACTGATGGAAAGGAGACGCAGTGACTGTGGGAAATGGGTTGCAGTGACTGTGGGAAATGGGTTGCAGTGACTGTGGGAAATGGGTTGCAGTGACTGAGGGAAATGAGATGCAGTGACTGAGTGAACTGGGATGCAGTGACTGAGTGAACTGGGATGCAGTGACTGAGTGAAATGGGATGCAGTGACTGAGGGAAATGAGATGCAGTGACTGAGTGAATGGGATGCAGTGACTGAGTGAATGGGATGCAGTGACTGATGGTAATGGGATGCAGTGACTGAGTGAAGTGGGATGCAGTGACTGAGGGAAATGGGATGTCGCGACTGATAGAAACGGGATGCAGTGACTGAGGGAAATGGTACGCACTGAGTGAGTGAAATGGGACGGAGTGACTGCATGAATTGGGAGGCAGTGACTGAGTGAAATGGGGTGCTGAGACTGAGTGAAATGTGATGCAGTTACTGTCGGAAATGTGACGCAGTGACTGAGGGAAATAGGATGCAGTGACTGAGTGAAATGGGATGCAGTCACTGTGTGAAATGGGTGCAGTCACTGTGTGAAATGCGATGCAGTGACTGAGTGAAATGCGATGCAGTGACTGAGTGAAATGCGATGCAGTGATGGACGGGAATGGGATGCAGTGACTGACAGAAATGTGATGCAGTGACTGACAGAAATGTGATACAGTGACAGTGGGGAAATGGTATGCAGTGACTGAGGGAAATGAGATGCAGTGAATGTGGGAAATGGGATGCAGTGACTGAGTGAAATGAGATGCAGTCACTGACTGAAATGGTAGGGAGTGACTGACTGAAATGGTAGGGAATGACTGACTGAAATGCGAGGGAGTGACTGAGTGAAATGGGAGTCAGTGACTGAGTGAAGTCGGAGGAAGTGACTGGGTGAAATGGGATGCAGTGACTGAGCGAAATGGTATGCAGTGACTAATGGAGTTGGAGTGCAGTGACCACATCAGATTTGGTACTGGGTCATGAGCCCGGCCAGGTGTTAGATTTCGAAGTAAGTGATGACCTTGGTGATAGCGATCACAATTCTGTTATGTTTACTTTGGTGATGGAAAGGGATAGGTGTGCACCACTGGGCAAGAGTTATATCTGGGTGAAAGGCAATTACGATGAGATTAGGCAAGATTTAGAGAGCATAGGATGGGGAAGGAAACTGCAGGGGATGGGCCCAGTAGAAATGTGGAGCTTATTCAATGAAAAGCTCCTGTGCTTCCTAGATAAGTATGTACCTGTCAGGCAGGGAGGAAGCAGTAGAGCACGGAAGCCATGGTTTACGAAGGAAGTGGAATCTCTGGTCAAGAGGAGGCAGACGGCTTCTGTTACTATAAGATGTGAATGCTCAGTTGGGGTGCTTGAAGGTTACAAGGTCGCCAGGAAAGACCGAAAGAGAGATCTCAGAAGAGCCAGGAGGAGACATGAGAAGTTGTTGGCGGATAGGATCAGGGTAAACCGTAAACTTTTCTGTCGGTATTTAAGGAATACAAGAATGAGAAAAGTAAGATTAGGCCCAATTAAGGATAGTAGTGGTAAGTTGTGTGTGGAGTCAGATGAGATAGGGGAAGCGCTAAATGAATATTTTTCAACAGTATTCACTCTAGAAAACGACAATGTTGTCGAGGAGAATACAGAGATACAGGCCACTGGACTAGGTGGGATTGAGGTTCACAAGGAAGAGGTATTTGAAATCCTACAGAGGGTGAAGATAGCTATGACCCCTGGGCCGGATGGGATTTATCCTCGGATCCTCGGGGAATCCGGGGAGGAGATTGCCGAGCCTTTGGCATTGATCTTTAACTCATCATTGTCTGCAGGAATAGTGCCCGATGACTGGAGGATAGCAATTGTGGTTCTCCTGTTCAAGAAGGGGAGTGGAGACAACCCTGGTAATTATCGGCCAGTGAGCCTTACCTCAGTTGTTGGTAAAGTGTTGGAAAAGGTTCTAAGGGATAGGATTTACAATCATCTAGAAAAGAATAAATTGATTAGGGATAGTCAGCACAGTTTTGTGAAGGGTAGGTCGTGCCTCACAAACCTTATTGAGTTCTTTGAGAAGGTGATCAAACAGGTAGATGAGAGTAAACCGGTTGATGTGGAGTATATGGATTTCAGCAAGGCGTTCGATAAGGTTCCCCAAAACAGACTATTGTACAAAATGCAGAGGAATGGAATTGTGGGAGATCTAGCAGTTTGGATCAGAAATTAGCTTGCTGAAAGAAGACAGAGGGTGGTAGTTGATGGGAAACGTTCATCCTGGAGACCAGTTACTGGTGGTGTACCGCAGGGGTGGGTGTTGGGTCCACTGCTGTTTGTCATTTTTATAAATGACCTGGATGAGGGCGTAGAAGGATGGGTTCGTAAATTTGCAGACGACACGAAGATAGGTGGAGTTGTGGATAGTGACAAAGGATTGGTTGCAGAGAGACATAGATAAGCTGCAGAGCTGGGCTGAGAGGTGGCAAATGGAGTTTAATGCAGACAAGTGTGAGGTGATGCACTTCGGCAGGAGTAACCAGAAGGCAAAGTACAGGGCTAATGGTAAGATTCTTAGTAGTATAGATGAGCAGAGAGATCTCGGTGTCCATGAACACAGATCCTTGAAAGTTGCCACCCAGATTGACAGGGCTGTTAAGAAGGCCTACAGTGTTTTAGCTTTGATTATTAGAGGGATCGAGTTCCGGAACCGAGAGGTTATGGTGAAGCTGTACAAAACTCTGGTGCGGCCGCACTTGGAGTATTGTATACAGTTCTGGTCACCGCATTATAAGAAGGATGTGGAAGCTTTGGAAAGGGTGCAGAGGAGATTTACTAGGATGTTGCCTGGTATGGAGGGAAAGTCTTACGAGGAATGGCTGAGGGACTTGAGGGTGTTTTCATTAGAGAGAAGAAGGTTGAGAGGTGACTTAATTGAAACATATAAAATAATCAGAGGGTGAGATAGGGTGGATAGGGAGAGCCTTTTTCTTAGGATGGTGACGGTGAGCATGACGGGGCATGGCTTTAAATTGAGGGGTGAAAGATATAGGACAGATGTCAGAGGTAGTTTCTTTACTCAGAGAGTAGTAAGGGATTGGAACGCTTTGCCTGCAACGATAGTAGATTTGCCAACTTCAGGTACATTTAAGTGGTCATTGGACAAGCATATGGACGTACATGGAACAGTGCAGGTGAGATGGGCTTGAGATCGGCATTACAGATCGGCACAAGATCGAGGGCCGAAGGGCCTGTACTGTGCTGTAATGTTCTATGTTCTATGGCTAGCTCTCCCTGTGCTCCGTGTGATTTAACTTCCCTACTGGACCTCTGTGAGGAACCTTCTTGAACGCCTTACTGAAGCCCATATACGTCCATCTTTCTGCCTGAATCAATGCTCTTCATTACTACTTTAAAAAACTCATTCAAATTACATGAGTTATGATTTCCTGTGCACATGTGTCCTCGGATCCCATGGACTGTTTCCTGTTCGAACAGTCTTCAAATGGGGGATCTTGTCAAAAGCTTTGCTGAAGCCCAAGTAGACTGTATCAAATGCATTGCCCTCATCCACACACCTAGTTAGCTCTTCAGTCATAGATTCATAGAGTCATCCAGCACAGAATCAGGACCTTCAGCCCCAATCATCTGTACTGACCAGGTGTCCCAAACTTAACCGGTCCCATTTGCCTGCGTTTGGTATCCGTCTAAACCTTTCCTCATTGTGTACCTGTCCAAATGTCTTTTAAATACAGTAATATTATCTGCCTCTACCACGTCTGTTGGCAGCTCATTGCATTCACGCACCACCCTCTGTGTGGGAAAAGTTGCCTCTCGGGTCACTTTTAAATCTTTCCCCTTTCACATTTGAACCTCCTCCCTTCTAGCTTTGGACTCCCCGACCTTGGTTATTCCCCTTATCAATGCCCATCATGATTTTTTACACCTCTGGAAAGTCACCCCTTCGTCTCCGATACGCCAGGGAAAAAGTCCGAGCCTATCCACCACTCCTCGTAAACCCTCCAGTCCCGGCAATGACCTTTTGTAATTATTTTTGCACTCTGTATAGTTGAACAGCATTCTTCCTACGGCAGGGTAACCAGAATTCACTGAAGTATTATGACATAGAACATAGAACATTACAGCGCAGTACAGGCCCTTCGGCCCTCGATGTTGCGCCGACCTGTGAATCCAACCTGAAGCCCATCTAACCGACACTATTCCATTACCATCCATATATTTAGCAATGTTCATTTAAATGCCCTTAAACTTGGCAATCTACTCCTGTTGCAGGCAGGGCATTCCGCACCCATACTACTCTCTGAATAAAGAACCTCCCTCTGACATGTGTCCCATATCTACCTCACCTCAATTTAAACCTATCTCCACTCGTGCTCGCCATCACCATCGAGGAAAAAGGCTGTCGCTGTCCACCCTATCTAATCCTCTGATTATCTTGTATGTCTCCATTAAGTTGCCTCTTCACCTTCTTTTGACAAAAACAGCCTCAAGTCTCGAAGCTTTTCCTCATAAGACCTTCCTTCCACACCAGACAAGATCCTCAGAAACCCCCTCTAAATCCTTCCGATAATGTGGCGATCAGAACTGTACGCAATACTCCAAGCACAGCCGCACCAGTGTTTTGTACAGCTGCAACATGACCTCATGGCTCCGAAACTCAATCTCTGTACCAATAAAACCTAACACGCCGTACGCCTTTTGAACAAGCCTATCAATCTGCGTGGCAATTTTCAGGGATCTACACACATGGACACCGAGATCTCTCTGCTCATCCACACCACCAAGATTCTGGGCAGCACGGTGGCTCAGTGGTTCGCATTGCAGCCTCGGGCAATCGTCTGTGCGAAGTTTGCACGTTCTCCCTGTGTCTGCTTGCATTTCCTCCGGGTCCTCCGGTAAAGGCGGATAAGGGAGAGGAGGGGAATATGTGTCTGGTGGCGGCATCCTGCTGGTGGTGGTGGAAATGGTGCCTGATGTTTGTATGGATGTGGGCATGTGGGTTGATAGGTAAGGTCAAGTGGAAGCTTATTGCTGTCTTGGGAGGGAAGAGAAAAGGTGAGGGCAAAAGTGCGGGAGCTGGGTTGCACACAGTTGAGGGCCTTGTTGACCGCGGAGCCAGGGAATCCTCAGTTGAGGAAGAAGGTGGACATTTTGCAGGCTCCCTTGTTGATGTTGGCCTCATGAGAACATATTCGATGGAGATGGAGGAAGTGAGAGAAGAGGTTGGAGTCTTTACAGAAAGTGGGGTGTGAGGATATATAGACCAGGTAGCTGTGAGAGTCAGAGAGTTTGTAATGGATATTAGTGCGAAGCCTACCCCCAGGAATGGAAGCAGAAATGTTGAGGAAGGGAAGGGTGGAGTCAGAGATAGAGCAGGTGAAAGTGAGGGCAGGATGGAAATTGGAGGCGTAGTTGATGAAGTTTTCCAATTTCAGACAAGAGAGAGAAGCAGTCGGATGATATCATTGATGTATCGGAGAAAGTGTTGTGGGTGGGAATGTTCCACGTACCCCGTGAAGAGACAGGTATAACTCGGGCCCATGCAGGTGCCCGGAGCTGCTCCTCTTACCCGAAGAAAATGAGAGGAGTTAAAAAAGAAGTTGTTGAGGGTGAGGATGAGGTCGACCAAGTGGAGGAGGGTGGTGGTGGGAGGGGAATGTTCAGCTCTTTGCTCCAGGAAGAAGAGGACAGCCCGAAGAACCTCCCGGTGGGGAATGGATGTGTAAAGGAATTACACGTTCATGGTAAAGAGGACGCAGCTGGAACCGGCAAACTGATGTTTTTAAACCTGCGTAAGATGTCAGAGTATTTCTGGATGTACGTGGGCAGGGCTTGGACCAGGGGACAGAAGATTGAGTCAAGGTAGGAAGAGATGAGTTCTGTGGGGCAGGAACAGGCTGAAACAATGGGTCTGCCAGGACAGTCTCATTTGTGGATTTTTAGGGGGCGTAGGAGCAACCTGTGGGGAGCTGTGGCCTTTCAGCTTGGAAGCAGAGGGGGAAGATCACCGGACAGACCAAGATCAGTTACTGTAGTAGATACAATGGCCCGGTGCGGTCATGGTCCAGGAGAAGTCGGAGGAGGTATCTGAGAGCTGGCGCTCAGCCTCTGCAAGGTAGACTTCAGCTCACCAGACCACAGCAGCACCACCTTATCGGCAGGCTTAATAACAAAGTCAGGGTGAGATATGAGTGCGTGGAGGGCAGTCAGTTGGGCAGGACATAGGTTGGGTTTGGTGCGGGGAACAGAGAAATTGAGGTGATATCACGTCGACAGTTCTAAATGAACAGATTGAGTGCACCTGCATCCCCACCTTAACAATTCTGCACTGAGGGTGTCTGCACTGAGGGGTGCCATTAACTGTATATTTTTCCGTAATAGTTGATTTCCCAAAGTGGAGCATCTCTCATTTAATGGATTAAAATCCACTTGCCGTTTCTGCAACTGATCTGTATCCTTTTATGACGTCTACACTCATCACGATTCTACCAATCATTCTATTGTCTGCAAACTTGCTAACCCATCCATCTATATTTTCACCTCAGTCATTTTGTATAGACCACAAACAGCAGAGGTCCCAGCACAGATCCCTGCGGAACACCAATCGTCCTGGATCTACAGCCTGAAAAGCACCTTTCCACCACTTGCCTCTGTCTTCTCTGGGCAAGCCAGTTGTGAATCCAAGCATCCAAGCCATCATGGACTCGGTGCATCTTAATTTTCTGGATGATCCTACCATGAGGCACCTTGTTGAAAGTATTGCTGAAATCCATGAAAACAATATCCACTGCTCTACCTTCATTGATCGCATTCGTCACCTCCTCAAAAAATTCAGTCAAGTTAGTAAGACATGACCTGCCCTGCACAAAGCCATGCTGACTGTCCCGAATTGGGCCATGCTGTTCCAAATACAGATAAATACAATCCCTAAGAATTCTCTCCAATAGCTTCCCAATGAACGATGAGAAACTCGCTAGTCGAGAGTTTCCTGGATTGACCCTATTTCCCTTCTTGAACAGAAGAAGAACATTTAGCAACTTGCTAATCCTCCAGTACCCCTCCAGTGGCTACCAAGGACACAAAGATCTTGCTGAATGCCCCGACAATCTCCTCTCTCACCTCGCTCAAAAACCTTGAGTAGATACCATTGGGTCCTGAGGACTTATCCACCTTAATGCTCTTTCTTGATTTCAAAATGCTGTTATCATATTCGCATGCTCCACACAAATCCCACTATCCTCCATACCCTTCGCCTGAGTGAATAGTGATGCACAGTACTCATTTAGGATCTTGCCCACATCCTCTGCTTCCGTACACAAGTTCCTTCCTTTATCCTGAATGGTCGTACCTTCTTGCTATTTATCCCCTTGTTTTAGATGTATGCACAGAATGCCTTGGGATTTCCTTCAACCCTGCTTGCCAAGGTCATTTCATAGCCTTTGTTTTTCTGCTTTCTTTATGTCGGCCCTGTTCGATTTTAGCTTCGTAAACCTGACATATTTTTGTTTTTCCCTTTTGACTAAATTCACAACCTCCCCAATTATCCAAGGGTCTTTTACCTTGCCATCCTTGTCCTTCCTCCTTCCTGATCCTAAACTCATAAGCAGGCCTTTAAACAATTCCCATATGGCAAATGTGACAGCTCCTCCCAATTAACACTCCCCAGCTCCTACCTAAAACTGATATAATTTACTCTCCCCCAAGGTCCTGACTTGTCCTTCTTCATAGCAATCTTAAAATTGAAGGAGTTGTGATCACTATTTCCAAAATGCTTTCCCACCCTTCTCACCAGTTACCTGACCAGGACAAAGTCCAGTATGGCCCATCTTCTATCCACATACTGTGTCAAGAAACTCTCTTGAATAGTCTTAACAAATTCAGCCTCATTTAAACTCTTGTTGTAAGGGAGTCCCAGTCAATACCGGGGAGGTTAAATTCACTGACTGTGACAACTCTGAGTTATTGCATCGTTTCAAAAGCTGCCTACATATTTGTTCCTCAGTGTGTCAGTGGCAACAGGGGAGCAGGCTATTAGTTTAATCTGATCAGAGTGATTGTGTCTATCTTATTTTTGAATGCTACCTCTGTTGCCTCAGTGGGCAAGCCCTCCAGAATGTCCTTTCGAGGTGCAGATGTAACATTTCCCACAGGTTAGGAGTGCACCTCCTCCTTTTATCTTCCCCTCTATCTTGTCTAAAGCAATGAAACCCTGGAACATTGAGCAGCCAGTCCTGTCTCTGTCTCAACCAAGCCTCTGCAATGGCCTCAACATCAGAGTCCCATGTACTGATCCAGGCTCTAAGCTCATCTGCCTTACCTATAATACTCCTTGCACTGAAATAAACATATTTCAGATTGGTCATGCCATCATGTTCATGTACCTGTCTCTGACTGCCATTCTTTTCTGATTTATTGGTCCTAGCATGTACCTGCCATCAATTCATCTACTTGCTGACCTGCTGCTCTGGTTCCCAGCTGCCTGCCAGTCTTTAAATCCTCCCAAGTAGCACTAGCAAACCTCCCTGTGAGGGTATTTGTTCCCGTTCAGTTTAGGTGCAACCCATCCCTCTTACACAGGTCACCCCTTGCCCAAGAAGCGGTTGCAATTATCCATGAACCTGAAAGCCTGCCCCCAGTACCAGCTCCTTAACCAATGCATTCATCTCACCTATCTTTCTCTGACTTAACTCACTAACATGTGGCACTCGTGGCAACCCATAAATTATTCCCCTCTAGGTCCTGCCTTTCAGCCTCTTTGCTAACTCCTTGTACACAGTCCGTAGGATCACATCCCTCTTTCTACCTCCGTCATTGGTACCAATGTGCAGAATGGCCTCTGGCTGCTCACCCTCCCCGTTAAGAATTTGTTGCAACCACTCAGAGATTTCCTTGACCTTGGCACCAGGGAGGCAACACACAGACCTGGTATCTCAAATGTGGCTACAGAAACTGTGCCCCCAACAAATGAGTCTCCACCACGATCACTCACTTGGATTTACCTGACCCTGTCCCACAGCAGGGCGGTTTGTACCACGGACCTGGCTACTGCTGATTATATAACCGTTCCAGTTTAGTTTTAGATCAGTGTTAACCTTGATGAAGTGGATAGCCAAGCACCTCAGTGGTCTACAGGACAGGAGAAATAAATTCTTAAGCTCACGGATTCTGTGACAGTCAAAGACAAGCACTGAATTGTTCTAACCTCATTTCCAACACCTGGCCCAGAGCCTTGCATGGCTTGGATAACACTTGCACATTTAAAAAAAATGTAAGGATGATGGTGAGGACATGAAATTTTGTGATATGGTCATATTCTCTATTGTTGGAGCTGATTGCTGCTTCGCACTTGTATGGTGCAAATGTTACTTATCCTTTGTCAGGCCAAGCCTGATAATTGTCCAAGTCTCACTGTATTTTCTCATCGTTGACTTCACTGTTGGAAAAGTCATGAATTCTGCTGGACACCTGGACAATATTCAATGAACATTCATGTCTCCACTTTGGTTCAAGTGAAGACATGACTTCAACCAGTGCAGGTATCCAGTGAATGCCACTGACTCAATTTTCTATTCCTCTGCTGAACACCACATTCAATCAGAAGTTGCCTTGGTGGAAATGACAGATTGCACTTTCCTTCCTTTTCAAGCTCAGGATCTCTGATCATATTTGTGGTAAATCCTGAATGAGGTTGCGAGAAGTGTGGCATGACGAAAAGTAAACTGAGCCTCAGTGTGCAACTGTTTGACAGCACTGTCATCCAGATGTTGCATTACTTTGCTGATGATTGAGAATACATTGAGGTCATAATTGGTCAGGACAATTTGTCTGCCGATTGCGTGATAGGTCATCTTTCTCTGAAATGTGAGTGTTGCAAGTGTTTAAAAATGTACTGGAAAACATTTACTGTTGGTGTGGTGACCTTGGGGCACATTGTTCCAATACAGTTTGTGGGATGCTGCCAGGTGCCATGGCATTTGCAGTATCCAGAACATTCAGTCTTGTCATTGCGTGAAATAATTTGAATTGCGTGTAAGTTAAGATCTGTGATGCCTCCTCAGGATGAGCGCAAGAAGATCATCCAGACTGATGCTATGAATGGTTTCATCTGCTCTTTCACCTTTTGTTCATAACATCTTGTAATAACTGCCATGTAGCCTGATGAGAAACTAAAGCTCATCTTGATTCATTTGCATTCGAAGGTGCCTATTTTTCCCAAACAAAAGGACCCATCACTGAGCGGGAAGTATGGAGAATGTTATAGACATCAGTGGTGAGATAATGCTGGATCTTGACCAGCAAAACCATTGTTGTGTTGTTGAAATGCAAACAAAAATCTATATGATGTAAACTTTATTCTCAGCTAATCCCTTTGTCAAATGACAGATTCTGATGTTGGTTCCTGGAAAGCCTCCATTGTTGGAGGACGAGAAGCCGTATCCAATTGAAGCAGCATAGGCTTCTGCGATGACTGTGGAAACCACTGCTTATGCCTTGCTTCAAGCGTTGTCAAGGAATGATATTGACTATGCAACACCGATTGCGAGGTGGCTAACGATGCAACAGAACTGTGGTGGTGGATTTCACTCGACGCAGGTAAATGCTTGAGATCACAACAACAGGCATTCAGATATTTCCATTGATCATGTTACTAACTGGTGGTTGTTGCTGTTTGCAATCAAACTGGACACTGCATTTTCATCGTAGATAATGGGAACTGCAGATGCTGGAGATTCCAAGATAATAAAATGTGAGGCTGGATGAACACAGCAGGCCAAGCAGCATCTCAGGAGCACAAAAGCTGACGTTTCGGGCCTAGACCCTTCATCAGAGAGGGGGATGGGGGGAGGGAACTGGAATAAATAGGGAGAGAGGGGGAGGCGGACCGAAGATGGAGAGTAAAGAAGATAGGTGGAGAGAGTGTAGGTGGGGAGGTAGGGAGGGCATAGGTCAGTCCAGGGAAGACGGACAGGTCAAGGAGGTGGGATGAGGTTAGTAGGTAGATGGGGGTGCGGCTTGGGGTGGGAGGAAGGGATGGGTGAGAGGAAGAACCGGTTAGGGAGGCAGAGACAGGTTGGACTTGTTTTGGGATGCAGTGAGTGGGGGGGGAAGAGCTGGGCTGGTTGTGTGGTGCAGTGGGGGGAGGGGATGAACTGGGCTGGTTTAGGGATGCAGTGGGGGAAGGGGAGATTTTGAAACTGGTGAAGTCCACATTGATACCATATGGCTGCAGGGTTCCCAGGCGGAATATGAGTTGCTGTTCCTGCAACCTTCGGGTGGCATCATTGTGGCAGTGCAGGAGGCCCATGATGGACATGTCATCAAGAGAATGGGAGGGGGAGTGGAAATGGTTTGCGACTGGGAGGTGCAGTTGTTTGTTGCGAACTGCATTTTCATCTGCAGGTTTGGTGCAGTGGCACAAATTCCAGTTCTCCAATGGTGTTAATCCTTGGTTAAATTCTTACATGCACTTTGTCTGTGCATCAGTTTTCCTTTTGGCATTGTCCTTGAAAACTACCTGTTTCTGGAAACCTTCACTTACTTGTCACAGGATCATTGAGGGACAGCATAATAGAGTGCTGTGGCAATGGAACAGACCCTTCAGCAAATTGTATGTGCCCTCACAAGAAGCAAGTCCCGAACTATTCTCATCACATTTCCCAGCACTCGACCCAGAGCCTTGTATGCCTTGGCATCGCAAATGCCCAATCAAAGACTTGTTAAATGTTATCATGGTTTCTGCCTCTACCACCCACACAGTCGGTGCGTTCCACGTTCTCACCACAGGTTGGGTGCAAAAACAAGGAAGTTTCCTCAGAGGTAGTAGGAGAATCTGAGGGAACAAGGTGCAGAACTGGATGAACACAGCGGGCCGAGCAGCATCAGAGAAGGAAGAAAGCTGACGTTTCAGATTGAGACCCTTCTTGAAAACCGGGGGAGGAGAAGGGGATTCTGTAAAACATAGGGAGAAGTGGGGAGGCAGACAGAAGATGGAGAAAGGAGAAGATAGGTGAACTGTCCCGTGCTGTCCCCTGCTCCAGAATCAGAGAATTCTACAGAATTGAACAGGCACTTCATTCCATTGTGTCTGTAACCACTGAAGCCACACTAAGTTGACATTCGGCTCATGTTCCAGCAATAGGCCAATTGCCTTGAATGTTATTTCATTTTAAGTGCTGTACCAACCCTTTTTCTTTAATGTGAAAAGATTATCCACCACCTCAACTAAAGTCCCAGACAATGAATTCCAAACACCCAGCACCTTCTGGGTGTCTTTTCTTTCCTGAAATTCCTTCTGAGCTTTTAACTGAAATGTATGTATCTCTTCCTCTACCACCACCGCCCCCCCGCCACCGACCCCATTATGAACCTTCTTTTTACCTCGCCTATACCCATATTAATCCAAACAATTTTTTCAGGACCTCCTTCAACCCTCTCTTGGCCGAGTAGCCCAAGATCACACCATTCCTCTCACCTTCCTAGTGTCCTGGCATTTCTTTGAATGATTCCTTGCCTTGTTCGTTTGTCCAAATTGCATTACCTGACTGATCAGGGTTAACATTCCATCTACCACTGACCTGCCCATTTGACCAATCTGTAACTTTGGATTCAACTTGCTGTATTTTCCTGGACCCCATGAGCTTTACCTTCTTTGCCACGCTCCCATTTGGGACCCTGTCCAAGTCTTTGCTGAAATCTATTTTCACCACATCAACTCCCATCTGCACACTCCGTCACCTCTTTGAAAGGATCATCTCGGTTTGTGAGGCATGACCTCCGTCTGACAAAGCTACGCTGACCGTCGCTGATCAAACCCTGCTTCTTTCAAAGGAAATTAAGCCTGCCGTTCAGAATTTTCTCCAATATTTTCCTATCTACTGATGTGATACTCACTGGTCTGTAATACTCTGCTTTATGTTTGTCACGCATTTTGATAAGTGGAACTATGTTACCTGTTCTCCAGTCCCTTGGTACTTGTGAAAGCTCTGTATGAGGGCGAGTGGAATTTTTTCTCTCATCTCCCTGGGCATCGTGGCATACACTTCATCCAAACCTGGGATTTGTCCAATTTTAAATTCACCAAAACACCTAACATCTCCCCAGTCTCTGTTAATTCTGCTCGGGAATTGTGTGCTCCTTCTCACATGTAAAAGCTGATGTGAAGTTCTCGTTTAACACCTGACAATTGCTCTCCAGTTCAAACCATTGATTTGCCTCTTCATCCCTAATGAGACTTGGTTTTCCCTCGGTTTTCTCTTTCCCTCTGAGACACTTGTAGAAGATTTTGAGATTCTCCCTAATCCTAATCTTGGTCACCAGCGTTCTGTTGCCCTGTATTTGTTCTCTGAATTGCTATGACAAGATGCCCCTGCACACTATACATCATGATCATGGTGGTTTCTCGCAGATATGGATGACACTCTGACACTCTCCCACTCTCAGGCTGAATTGATCGGCGGCTGTACAGACCGATGCAGCTACCGTAGGCTCTGTTGCACTCGGGGCAGAAGGCAGTCGTGGGAAGGGGTGAGGGAGGTTTGGTATGGCTGCATGGCTTCCACTGCTTCCAAAGGCAAGCCTCGAGGTGTTTGATGCCTTCCCAGGTGCTCTTCAGGCCTTGGACCGTCTTAGGCTGGCGATTCCCAGGTGTCTGCAGGAATGTTGCACTTGACCATTGAGGCCTTGAGTTTATCAGCGAGTGCTTCCTCTGCACATCTGGGTCTCGCCTGCTGTTTTGAAGCTCGGATGAGAACGTGGGGAGAGTCTTGTGTCAGTCATACAGATGAAGTGTCCAGCCCATTGTAGCTGATCGAGGATGGTTAGTGCCTCAGTGCTGGGGATGTTGGCCTGGTTGACGTTAGTGCGTCTACAGGGACTCTTGTTCCCTTGATGACTGTTATACACCTCCCTTTTCCTTTTTATCTGGTCAAAGAACAAAGAAAATTACAGCACAGGAACAGGCCCTTCGGCCCTCCAAGCCTGCGCCAGATCCTATTGAAAGTAGTGTGTTGATGCAATTGTGTCATGATTGTGTTTTGTTTGAGCCCTAACATTGAAAGCAGTGTAAGAATGTCTTTGTGCAGCAGGCAAGGTGTCATGAGATTGAGCCTTCATACACTTGCAAGATAGAACATAGAACAGTACAGCACAGAACAGGCCCTTCAGCCCACAATGTTGTGCCGACCATTGATCCTCATGGATGCACCCTCAAATTTCTGTGACCATATGCATGTCCAGCAGTCTCTTAAATGACCCCAATGACCTTGCTTCCACAACTGCTGCTGGCAACGCATTCCATGCTCTCACAACTCTCTGCGTAAAGAACCTGCCTCTGACATCCCCTCTATACTTTCCACCAACCAGCTTAAAACTATGACCCCTCGTGCTAGCCATTTCTGCCCTGGGAAATAGTCTCTGGCTATCGACTCTAAGATGTTGAAAATTTGCCATGATTTATGAAAACGGTGATAAATGTCCATGATCAACATTTCTGTTACACTGCAATGATGATCCCGTGGCATGTAAAATCAGAAAGATACGATAAAATGAGACTGGGTCATGCCCTCGTCTTGCGGACTTGGGTCAGCATGCAGAGGGAATGTTTGCCTTTCATGTATATGGAAGTACTGAAATATTTCCATGAATCTAAAAGTCACATTTCCCTTCATTGATGGACACAATCATTGCCTTGGAAGCTTCATCACGATGCGACATTGCATTTCTGAAGCGGGAAGAAGAAATCAATATGCAAATTCAATTCCATGTTTTTGGAAGTCCCATTGAGAAAACGATTCATTTGCGCCAGCATAATGCTCTGACTGAGAAAGAATTGAAGGTGAGTTTGTTGTTTAGAAGATCACAGCAATTTATGCATCAACGTCTTCATCAATAATGTTCCTTTGCTTTCAAACTGCATTTTCCACTCTGCAAGGTAATAACTGTTAGAACAAGCAAGAGTATTGGTAGATGGCCTATGGGGAATGCAATGTTACAAAACCCAATCCATTCAACAACATAGTGAAATGTGAGGCTGGATGAACACAGCAGGCCCAGCAGCATCTCAGGAGCACAAAAGCTGACGTTTCGGGCCTAGACCCTTCATCAGAGAGGGGGATGGGGTGAGGGTTCTGGAATAAACAGGGAGAGAGGGGGAGGCGGACCGAAGATGGAGAGAAAAGAAGATAGGTGGAGAGGAGAGTATAGGTGGGGAGGTAGGGAGGGGATAGGTCAGTCCAGGGAAGACGGACAGATCAAGGAGGTGGGATGAGGTTAGTAGGTAGGAGATGGAGGTGCGGCTTGGGGTGGGAGGAAGGGATGGGTGAGAGGATGAACAGGTTAGGGAGGCAGAGACAGGTTGGACTGATTTTAGGATGCAGTGGGGGGAAGGGACGAGCTGGGCTGGTTTAGGGATGCGGTGGGGGAAGGGGAGATTTTGAAGCTGGTGAAGTCCACATTGATGCCATTGGGCTGCAGGGTTCCCAAGTGGAATATGAGTTTATTATCACCATTCAACAACATATTTCAGATATGTCGACAAATTAAATATTCCAGCACAGGATAAAACAAGGAAGATGAGAGTGAGGAGGCAATAGTTTTGATGACAAAAGAACACCAATTTACCTTTATCCATTTGAGCAATAAAGCAGGCACACACAAATAATCAGCTAACAATGCACATGTGCAACGGAGGCTACAGGAGGACTAAGAATGCCGAATTGTTGTCATGCGTGTTGCTGAAAGGATGATTGAAACAGAATCTGTGGTAAATTTGAAGAAATACAGATAATACATCTCAGGATGTTCGAGAAAGAACATTATGGACTGAGGCAAATTGTATTGCCCTTTTCAGGAGTTATTAGGTTCATAATGAATTGAAAGACTTTCTTCCGTGCTGAAAGCTTTAGTTTAGTTGCAGCTGGATGACAATTTCTGTTCCTGGTAGTATTTAGCAAACTGTTAAAAGTGAATGTCACTGCACAGAATTCCAAACATGACTCCAATCAGTAGAGAAAATATCCAAGGGGTATGATGAGTTGTATCCTCTCATGTTGAACAATGCAGCTACAGATACAATGGAGGCACTGATGATAATCTTCCAAGAATCCTTAGATTGTGGAAAATTCTCAGAGGATTGAAAGATTGTGAACAGAACACCATTATTACAAAGATACTTGGACAAAATAGTAAGCCAGTATTGCCAATTTAGGTCAACTTGGGTAGATGTTCATGCCGGCAATAAAAGATGAAATAATAGGGTACTGAGTGTGCTATAACATCCTACAGAGTTAACATCCTTTCATAAAGGGGAAATAATACTTGACAAACTTGCTACAGTGCTTTGAGAAGGAAACAAACATTACTGATGAAGGACCACCAGTTGATGTCGTACATTGAGATTTCAACAAAGCATTTGATAAGGTACAGCTCATAAGGTGTCTCAAAAGAAAAGAGCCCATGTGTTCAAGGGTAGTATGTTACGATGAACAGAGGACTGCATCGTAAATGGAAGTAGAGTCGCAGCAGCAGGATGGTAACTTACAAGTCATGTACGGCCACAGAGCGAATGCTGCGGAGGCCGTACGCCTCATGTTGACTGGGTTGATTTCAGAAATGGCGCAGGGGATTGCTGTGCTTATGAATGTTGGGCAGGGTGGGACTACGTTCATTGGCGTTTATAAGATTGAAAAAAATCTTATTTTTTGGACATTTAAGATTCTTAAGAGGCTTGATGGTGCATATCCGGAGAGATTACTCCCATTTGTGAAAGATTATATGACCAGAGGCCACATTTTCAAATTGGTGCCCATTATTTCAGGGAAGAATTACTTCTTTCAGGTTGTAGCAATTTCTTGAACACTTTAGCCAAGAAGATTTTAGAGGTAATGCCATTAATTATATGCTAGGCTGTAACGGCCAGGTTAATTTTTAAATCAAGAAACAATGATAATGAGAAAGGGGCCTAGGCCTGAAACGTCAGCTTTTGTGCTCCTGAGATGCTGCTGGGCCTGCTGTGTTCATCCAGCCTCACATTTTGTTATCTTGGATTCTCCAGCATCTGAGCTTCCCATTATCAGTGATAATGAGAAAAGGGTACTCTTTACAGTGGAAGATACTTCAAGGATCCCCTTATTACTACAGAATACAGGGAGGAATTAAGCCCGTCACTACCACACCATCAGTACCATGAGAGAAGTAGCAGTAGACAATCCGATGGAGTGAAAGCAGATTAGACTCTTTGCCGTGATGGTTTACTTTCTAAGATTCTCAACAATGAGCTTCAGAGTCGGTGTATGCATTGATTGTAATTTCCCAAACAGGTTTAGATTCGAGAGAAGCATCCGAGGGCTGGAAAAATGCTGATGTGACATCCCTATTTAAAAAGGAGAGAGGCAAAAAGAAGATAACTACAATCGAAACAGCCTAACATCTCTTGTTGGAAATATGTGGCAATCAACTATGAAGAAAATAATAGCAGGACATTTGGAAAATCAGAATCTAATCAGACAGAATCACCATACATAATGGGAACTGCAGATGCTGGAGAATCCAAGATAATAAAATGTGAGGCTGGATGAACAGAACAGGCCCAGCAGCATCTGAGGAGCACAAAAGCTGACGTTTCGGGCCTAGACCCTTCATCAGAGAGGGGGATGGGGAGAGGGTTCTGAAATAAATAGGGAGAGAAGGGGAGGCGGACCGAAGATGGAGAGAAAAGAAGATAGGTGGAGAGAGTATAGGTGGGGAGGTAGGGAGGGGATAGGTCAGTCCAGGGAAGACGGACAGGTCAAGGAGGTGGGATGAGGTTAGTAGGTAGATGGGGGTGCGGCTTGGGGTGGGAGGAAGGGATGGGTGAGAGGAAGAACAGGTTAGGGAGGCAGAGACAGGTTGGACTGGTTTTGGGATGCAGTGGGTGGAGGGGAAGAGCTGGGCTGGTTGTGTGGTGCAGTGGGGGGAGGGGACGAATTGGACTGGTTTAGGGATGCGGTGGGAGAGATTTTGAAACTGGTGAAGTCCACGTTGATACCATTATGCTGCAGGGTTCCCAGGCGGAATATGAGTTGCTGTTCCTGCAACCTTTGGGTGGCATCATTGTGGCACTGCAGGAGGCCCATGATGGACATGTCATCTAAAGAATGGGAGGGGGAGTGGAAATGGTTTGCGACTGGGAGGTGCAGTTGTTTGTTGCGAACTAAGCGGAGGTGTTCTGCACAGCGGTCCCCAAGCCTCCGCTTGGTTTTCCCACTGTGAAGGAAGCCACACCGGGTACAGTGGATGCAGTATACCACATTGGCAGATGTGCAGGTGAACCTCTGCTTAATGTGGAATGTCATCTTGGGGCCTGGGATAGGGATGAGGGAGGTGGTGTGGGGGCAAGTGTAGCATTTCCTGCGGTTGCAGGGGAAAGTGTCGGGTGTGGTGGGGTTGGAGGGCAGTATGGAGTGAACAAGGGAGTCATGGAGAGAGTGGTCTCTCCGGAAAGCAGACAGGGGTGGGGATGGAAAAATGTGTTGGGTGGTGGGGTCGGATTGTAGATGGCGGAAGTGTCAGAGGATGATGCGTTGTATCCGGAGGCTGGTGGGGTGGTGTGTGAGAACGAGGGGAATCCTCTTTGGGCGGTTGTGGCGGGGGCGGGGTGTGAGGGATGTGTTGCGGGAAATACGGGAGATGCGGTCAAGGGCGTTCTCGATCACTGTGGGGGGGAAGTTGCGGTCCTTGAAGAACTTGGACATCTGGGATGTGCGGGAGTGGAATGTCTTATCGTGGGAGCAGAAGCGGCGGAGGCGGAGGAATTGGGAATAGGGGATGGAATTTTTGCAGGATGGTGGGTGGGAGGAGGTGTATTCTAGGTAGCTGTGGGAGTTGGTGGGCTTGAAATGGACATCAGTTACAAGCTGGTTGCCTGAGATGGAGACTGAGTGGTCCAGGAAGGTGAGGGATGTGCTGGAGATGGCCCAGGTGAACTGAAGGTTGGGGTGGAAGGTGTTGGTGAAGTGGATGAACTGTTTGAGCTCCTCTGGGGAGCAAGAGGCGGCGCCGATAGAGTCATCAATGTACCGGAGGAAGAGGTGGGGTTTGGGGCCTCCAGTGACAGTGCAGCACTCCCTTAATATTGTGAAAGATTTTACGACCAGAGGCCACATTTTCAAATTGGTTGCCTATTAATTTAGGGGAAGAATTACTTCTTTCAGGTTGTCGCAATCTATTGAACACTTTAGCAGAGAAGGTTTTAGAGGTAATGCCATGAATTATATGCTCGGCTGAGATGGCCAGGTTAATTTTTAAATCAAGGAACAACAACAATGAGAAAAGGGTAGCCTTTACAGTGGAAGATACTTCAAGGATCCCCTTATTACTGAAGAATACAGGGAGGAATTAAACACATCACTACCACACCATCACTACCATGAGAGAAGTAGCTGTAGACAATCTAATGGAGTGAAAGCAGATTAGACTCTTTGCCGTGATGGTTTACTTTCTAAGATTCTAAACAATGAGCTTCAGCGTCGTTATATGCATTGACTGTAATTTCCCAAAAAGGTTCAGATTCTCGAGAAGCTTCTGAGGGCTGGAAAAATGCTGATGTGACGTCCCTATTTAAAAAGGAGAGAGGCAAAAAGAAGATAACTACAACCGAACCAGCCTAACATCTATTGTTGGAAATATGTGGCAATCAACTATGAAGAAAATAATAGCAGGACATTTGGAAAATCATAATCTAATCAAACAGAATCAGCATAGCCTGATGAAAGAGAAATTATGTCTGGCTAATTTGTTTGGGTTTTTGGAGGAAGTTTTGGGAGGAGAATTAATAGAGGAAAACCAGTAAATGTGTTGTGTTTGGACTTGGAGAAAGCGTTGAGAATGTATTCAAAAGTAATAAGCGAAGAGCTGAGGTTTTGAAGGTAGTATATTGCTATGGATCAGTATGCTTTGCACGGTCTGGAAGAAGAGATCACATCTCGAGTGAAATGCACCAAGTGAATATATATTTTGGGGAACTTGGTGGCAACGCGGTAAGTCAGTGCAGAGTGTAAGAGGTGCCATTTGCTTGCTTTTTTTGCCTGATAGTTTGGAAGCATTTTTTTTTTGAGACAGGGTGAATTGAAGCCAGAATCAGGGACCGAGAGGGTGAACCAGGTTCATTGGTTGGTGATCGCTACTGGTTTAAGAATCTATCATCGGTAGCTTTCAGATTGAAAGTAAATCGGAGAAATATTTACAGGCTACAAACTAAAAGACCAGAATGTTTTCAAATCAAATTAAGATCGAAATAATTGAAATGGAGATGCCAGGCCAGATGATGATTTGTACCTACATGACGGCGGAGTGGTCAGGCCCCAGACTCCAGCTTACGGTTGATGAACTGGAATCTCAGTTTCGACCAATCAACAAATCATGTGGGGCAGAGTTACCAGGGAATGCTGTGTTTCAGGAGGCAGTCACACACCTTAGATTAACTAGCTGAAACTTGCTCAGTGGCCAATGACAAAGAACAGGGCAGGTGGAAGGATCCAGAATGTAGTGCAGAAGGAACCTTGGTCTTTGATCTTATCTAACAGGTTTGAGATTCTTTCTTCCTGTGTGGATGAGAGTGCAGGGTATAGGGAAGATGAGTAAACTGACTGTAGCACTGTGGTACAGGGGGGACATTCAGGAGGGGATAAAAAGTGAAATGTGGTTATAATCAGAGGTAGTGTAGTTAGGGGAATGAACACTGTTCGTTGTGACCAGGATCGAGAGTCTCGAAAGTAGTGTTGCCTGCCTGGTGCCCAGGTTCAGGATATTCCATCTTGGCTACAAAGGAACTTGAAGTGGGAGGAGTAGAAATCCAGCTATCGTGGTCCACACAGGTACCATTGATATGGAAGAAAGAGGAAAGAGGTTCTCCTGAGGGATTATGAGCACCGAGGTGCTGAGGTGAGAAAGCAGAACCAGAATGGTAATAATCTCTAGATTATTATCTGAGCACTTTGGCACGGTGTGAACATAATTATAGATGTACATTGTTCAAATGGTGGCATGGCAGAAATGTGTTTGAATTCATGGGACATTGGCATCGGTATGGGGAAGGAGGGAGTCGTTCTGGTGTTATAGGCTCGACGAGAATCATATTGGGACAAGTATCCTCGCAAAATACAGAGCTAGGCCTGGGGCTAGGGCGTCGTAATTAAAAGTGTGGAGTGGGTGAGCTCAGTTGCATGGAAAATTGTGGAAAAAGTTAGAAGCTGGTAAGTGCTCAGCAAAGTTTCCAGAGCAAGTAATAGGACAAAAAGTATGGAAATGGTCAGGAGTCTCACTTCAGCTGCAGCAGATAAGAAGGGTGGCTGTAAATGCCAGACTGAAGATCTTGTGTTGAATTGCAGGGAGTGTATGAAACAAAGTGAATGAGTTTGTGGAGCAGATTGAAATTGACAGATACATCACTCTGGGTATCACAGAGAGGTGGTTGTTAGGGGATAAGTGTTGGGAACGAAATAGCCAATGATTCATGTCCGATAGAAAGAACAGGCAAATGGACAGAGATAACAAAGTGTGGAGCTGGATGAGCACAGCAGACCAAGCAGCATCTCAGGAGCGTAAAAGCTGACGTTTTGTGCCGAGACCCTTCTACTTCTGTGTGTTCATCCTGCTGTGTTCATCCAGATCCACACTTTGTTATCTTGGATTCTGAAGCATCTGCAGTTCCCATTATCTCCGATACAAATGGACAGAGATGCCAGGGTTGGCTTGTCAGTCAGAAATGAGGTCGCGCTGAAGGAACCACAGCTCTTGTGCTTGTTTATTAATGACTTGGAGGAAAGAAGTGCATGTGCTGTGGCTAAATTTGTAGATGACTGAAAAAATATTTAGAAAGACAAGGCATGGCACAGAAACAGAGATTTACCAGGATGTTACTTGGATCGGAATGTATTAGCTATAAGGAGGGTTTGGTGGAAATGCTGTGTCATGATAAATGTAATGAGATCAACCATGATCTCACCGAATGATGGAGGAATATTCAATGGGCCAAATGGCTTTTTTTGTGAGCCTTCTTGTTTGACAATGCATTCATGAAGGTGTTTTTTTTTCACTCTTGGATAAGATGTGAAAATGAAATGTATACGAGATAATGGGAACTGCAGATGCTGAAGAATCCCAGACAACAAAATGTGAGGCTGGATGAACACAGCAGGCCAAGCAGCATCTCAGGAGGACAAAAGTGCTCCTGAGATGCTGCTTGGCCTGCTGTGTTCATCCAGCCTCACATTTTGTTGTCATGAAATGTATACACTTCCTTTTCATCTGGGAATAAATAATTGTTCTGAACGATTTCCATTGACTAATAGTAATCTGACAAGCTTCGCAATGTAAAGAGATTTTTAGCTTTTTAATTGTAAAGGTATTCTTTGGAATTAATTTGGCATATATTATTTGCATCTCAGGAACTATGTTCATCACTGCATCTCAAAAAGTGCTCTGTTGTATGACAACAGCTTTTTAAAGATCACTTCAATGGTTGTGATTTTGAGTTGCCATAACACACATTAAATTACACTGTTGGCCAATCTGTCCATGATTATTTCATTATCTTATGCTTCAAACAGACAAGGAAATATTGGTGATGCAATGAAGTGTTTGACTCTCAAATATAATTGCTGTTATAGTTTCCACTTGGAAGAAAGATTCACATCAAATTGACTGGTCAAGGAAATGGGACACTGACTGTGAGTACTTTGAATGTTCGAGTTATTCCTAAAATGAAAGTTATGACCTTGATGATTTCTCTTTCACGCAGATATGAAGAGACTCTTTTAAAATACCCTCTAGGTTAGTGGTTCAGGCATAAAAGTGCAATATGTATATTTATGTATATACATGTACATGCGTCATCTGAAAAGATAATGAGTATAAATCACTTGTGACAAGGTGAGAATGAGTTCTCCAGATAGTAAGAACTGCCAATGTTGGTGTCTGAGATAACACATTGTGGAGCTGGAGGAACAGTCAGGCGCATAAACACAGGTTGATGCAGTCACTGTTAAAACACGGTATTGAAGGAGAATTTGTGATCTTTGGAGTTTCATTCCAGTGTCTGAAGGAGTGCACCATCAAGCCACTTCAGAGCACTACTGGCGACGAATTGTTGCAAGTTTTCAAGTGTTACCGATGGTCACATAAAATATGGCCTTTTTGTTGTTGCGCTATTCATCTTAACTGCACCATATCTAGTGTTTAGGCTTGGAAACTATTTCAAGTTTTTTGATTTACTTGTTCAAAATCATTTATGATTGTTGTCATGATATCTACAAGATGTTATTTTGATAGGACATAGAGGATTGGATCTGTCTTAATGGAAATAATGTATGCGCTTATAAAACCCCTTCTGGGCAAGGTAGTTGCTCAGTGGTTAGAGCTGCTCATGCACTGGGGAGCCAATTGAGATTCCATTCTTGGGTAACTATCTGTGTGGAATTGACACGTCCTCCCCGCGTCTGCGAGGGGCTTCTGCCAGGTGCTGCAGTTTCCTCCCATTGTTCAAAGATGTGCAGGTCCTTATATGTGATTTGTGAAGCATTTCTTAAATGTTTCAATCCTGCCAGCATCCAGTGCCTTGGACAAAATAACTGGAGATGAATAAAAGATACTGTGCCTTTTGACACCATTTCCTGCTGGATTTTCATCAATCCTGCTTTATAACGGTGACAACTTCCATGACCTTTATTGATGCTATGTCTGAATTGACAGTCTAGTTCCAAATATTTGTTGTGCAGTATTTCAAGGTCTCTGTTACAGCATACCCATGAATGTCCACTTCAAAAGATACTTCCATATCATAGAATCCCTACGGTGTGGAAACAAGCCCCTTTTGACCCAAGAAGTCCACGGCCACGCTCCAAAGAGCATCTCACCCTGACTCATCCCCCGACCCTTTCCTCAGTAACCCTGCATTTCCCATGACTAACAGACCTAATCTACACATCCCTAAACACAATGGGCAAGTTTGGCATGGCCCGTACACCGAGCCTGCACATCTTTGGACTGTGGGAGGAAACCAGAGCACCCAGCAGGAACCCATGCAGGCATGGGCAGAATGTACAAACTCCGCACAGAAAATCGTCCAACGGTGGGATCGAACCTGGGTCCCTGGCGCTGTGAGTCAGCAGTGCTAACCACTGAGCCACCGTGCTGCCCTTGGAGTTAGACAGAGCTTGCTTGTTCCTGGGTGGCCTCAAACTGCCAACCTCCACTTAGTGGGAAAAGTGCTGACCAACTGCACTCATCTTCACTGGTTTTTGCTTTGTATCATTGAATTCAATCCTTCAAACTCTATGATAAATATTTAAATTTCCATTGATATGTGAGCGTTGTTTTTCGTACGCAGTATTGGTTTATTATGTTTCATTGGTACATAATGAATATTTTATGTATATGCAAATGGGCAAGTTGGTAACGATGCAGTCCGCAGACCTGGAGGATAATAACACTGTCCTTCAATCGCCCACGATGCCCTCTGCAAATTGGTAGAAAACAAAAATTTCTATAAAATTCATCTCTCCTCCCGTCAGTCAATCAAAATTAATTCAGGATTTTGTACAGGCCAATAAGCGTAAGATTACACGAGCCTAAACAAAACTACTGGCTCATATTAGTTCAGTGAAGTGAAAGGGCAACAATAGAGGTAGTAGGAACTGCAGATGCTGGAGAATCTGAGATAAGAAGGTGTAAAGCTGGATGAACACAGCAGGCCAAGCAGTATCATCCGGCTCTACACCTTGTTATCTCAGATTCTCCAGCGCCAATTTTCTGAAGCAGGGTCTCGTCCCGAAACATTAGCTTTCTTGCTTCTCTGATGCTGCTTGACCTGCTGTGTTCATCCAGCTCTCCACCTTGGGCAACAATAGAGTATGCTTTAAGTCACTAGGTATGTTACGTGGGTTTGTCTTCCTTAGGGTGGAGTTAGTGGAACCGAAAAAGATGTCTCCCTCACAGCGTTTTTGACACAAGAATTGCATCGTTCCTTGGCGGCCTTTCAACAGAAGAATATTCAGAGATTTCACGAGTGGTAAGAATGTAACTTCTTTTACTTCTCTTTATCTCACTTTTTCCAACAATTGGAACATAGATTTTAGAAATCACGTCGAGCTGATGAAGTGTGAAAAGAAGAATAATTCCAAGCTGTGGTGGGAGTTGGTCAGTGAGGTGGGAGGAGTGGATAGGTGGGAGAGAAGGCGGACAGGTCATGGAGGCGGGGATGAGGGGAGGAACTAGTCTTGGGATGAGGCTGGCGGGTGGGGAGATTTTGAGGGTGGCCAAGTCCACATTGAGGCTGTTGAGTTGGAAGCTCCCGAGGCGGAATATGAGGTGCTGCTCCTCCAGTTTCTGGGTGGTTTGGTTGTGACACTGGAAGAGGCCCAGGATGGACATGTCATTCAGGGAGTGGGAGGGGGAGTTGAAGTGATGCAATGATTTGGACATGAAAATAGAAGGTGTGGTTAGTAAGTTTCCCAATGATTGAAGGTGTAGTAGCCAGCCAAGAAGGTCACCTCAGAATACAATGGGACATTGACAAGGGCCAATAAACTGAGGAATGGCAGGTGGTGTTGAGGTTAGACAAATTTGAGGTGCTACATTTTGGAAAGGCTAATCAGGGCAGCACGTTTACACTGAAGGTTGTGGGGAGTGTTGCTTAATAAAGAGACGCTGGAGTGCAGTTTCGTAGTTCCATCAAAGTACAGCCACCGGTAGAAAGGATATGAAGGAGACATTTGGTGTGCTCGCCTTTATCGGTCAGTGCATTGAGTATAGGAGTTGGGAGATCACTTAGCAGCCATGTAGGACGTTGGTTCGGCTGCTTTTGGAATACTGCAATCGATTTTGGTCTCCTTGCGAGAGGAAGGATGTCGGCGCAACATTGAGGGCCGAAGGGCCTGTTCTGCGCTGTATTCTTGTATGTTGTCAACTTGAAAGGGTTCAGAGAAGCTCTAAAAGGATGTTACCAGCATCGGAGGTTGGAGGTATACCGTGGGATTGAACAGGCAGCTATTTCTTGGTACTTTGGAGTTCAGGGCTGACCATATAGAAGTTTATACAATTACGAGGGACGTGGATAGAGCGAACAGCCAAGATCTTTTCCCCGGATTGCTGGAAGCCAAAACTGGAGGGAATAGGTTAAAAATGAGAGAGGGAAGATTTAAAATGGACCGGATTTTTTTCATAGTGGTGCATGTATGGAGTGAGCTGCCAGAGGAAGTGGTGGAGGCTTGTACATTTAAAAGGCATGTGGATGGGTATATGAATAGGATGGGTTGAGAGGAATATGGGCCAAATGCTGGCAAATGGGACTAAATTAATTTAGGATATCTGGTCAACATAGACATATTGGGCCAAAGGATCTGTTTCCCGACTGTACATCTCTGTGATTCTAAGTGTCTTTTTTCTTAACCACGTGGCCCATAATTAGAAAAACGTGAATCAGGATTTGGGAATGTGACAATTCTAATTGGATCTGTTTGATGAAATTAACTCTGTAGGTAATGGTGGTTGAATTATGATTCGTCAAATTTGAGTTTATTGCAGCATCTTATAGAATAGAGGAAACACATGAAATCAAAATTGAAAATCAAAACTTGGTAAAATTTTGCATTGGAAATACATGACCAACCATTGGAGGAGATTCATGACCATTGCATTCAAGTGAGAACAACAAATGTGATTCAGTGACTCAGTGAAACGGGATGCAGTGACTCAGTGAAATTGGATGCAGTGACTGAGTGAAATGGGATGCAGTGACTGAGTGAAATGGGATGCAGTGACTGAGTGAAGTGGGATGCAGTGACTGAGTGAAGTGGGATGCAGTGACTGAGGGTAATGGGATGCAGTGACTGAGGGTAATGGGATGCAGTGACTGAGGACAATGGGATGCAGTGACTGAGGACAATGGGATGCAGTGACTGAGGGTAATGTGATGCAGTGACTGAGGGAAATGGGATGCAGTGACTGGGAAATGGGATGCAGTGATTGATGGAAATGGGACGCAGTGACTGAGGGAAATGGGATGCAGTGACTGAGGGAAATGGGATGCAGTGACTGAAAGAAATGAGATGCCGAGACTGAGTGAACTGGGATGCAGTGACTGATGGAAATGGTATGCAGTGTCTGTTGGAAATGGGATCCTGCGACTGAAGGTAATGGGATGCAGTGACTGAGGGTAATGGGATGCAGTGACTGAGTGAAATGGGATGCAGTGACTGAGGGTAATGGGATGCAGTGACTGAGTGAAATGGGATGCAGTGACTGAGGGTAATGGGATGCAGTGACTGAGGGTAATGGGATGCAGTGTCTGAGGGTAATGGGATGCAGTGACTGAGGGTAATGGGATGCAGTGACTGAGGGTAATGGGATGCAGTGACTGAGGGAAATGGGATGCAGTGACTGAGGGAAATGGGATGCAGTGACTGAAAGAAATGAGATGCCGAGACTGAGTGAACTGGGATGCAGTGACTGATGGAAATGGTATGCAGTGTCTGTTGGAAATGGGATCCTGCGACTGAAGGTAATGGGATGCAGTGACTGAGGGTAATGGGATGCAGTGACTGAGTGAAATGGGATGCAGTGACTGAGGGTAATGGGATGCAGTGACTGAGTGAAATGGGATGCAGTGACTGAGGGTAATGGGATGCAGTGTCTGAGGGTAATGGGATGCAGTGACTGAGGGTAATGGGATGCAGTGACTGAGGGTAATGGGATGCAGTGACTGAGTGAAATGGGATGCAGTGACTGAGTGAAATGGGATGCAGTGACTGAGGGAAATGGGATGCAGTGACTGAGGGAAATGGGATGCAGTGACTGAGGGGAATCGGATGCAGTGAATGAGGACAATGGGATGCAGTGACTGAGTGAAATGGGATTGCCGTGACTGTGGAAAGGAGATGCAGTGACTGAGGAAATGGGACGCAGTGACAGATGGAAATGGGATGCCCTGACTGAGTGTAAAGTGAAGCATTGAGTGAAATGGGATGCAGTGGCTGTGTGAACTGGGATGCAGTGGCTGTGTGAACTGGGATGCAGTGACTGTGTGAATAGGGAAGCAGTGACTGAGGGAAAGGAGATGCAGTGTCTGTTTGAAATGGGATGCTGCGACTCAAGTGAATGGGATGCCATGACTGTGGGGAATGGGATGCAGTGACTGAGATAAATGGGATGCAGTGACTAATGGAAATGGGATGCAGTGAATGTGGGAAATGGGATTCAGTGACTGTGGGGAATGGGATGCAGTGTCTGAGGGAAATGGAATTCAGTGACTGAGATAAATGGGATGCAGTAATTGGTGGAAATGGGATGCAGTGACTGAGGGAAATGGGATGCAGTGACTGTGTCAAATGGATGCAGTGACTGAGTGGAATGGGATGCAGTGACTGATCAAAATGGGATGCAGTGACTGACAGTAATTGGATGGAGTGACGGACGGTAATGGGATGCAGTGACTGAGGGAAACGGGACGCAGTATCAGAGTGAAATAGGATGCGTTCAATGAGTGAAATGGCCTGCAGTGATTGAGTGAAGTGGGATGCAGTGACTGAGGGAATTGGGATACAGTGGCTGAGTGAAATGGGATGCAGTGACTGATGGAAATGGGATGCTGTGAGTGAGTGAAATGGGCTGCTGTGACTGAGCGTAATGGGATACAGTGACTGAGGGAAAGGAGATGCAGTGACTGAGACAAATGGATGCAGTGACTGATGTAAATGGGTGCAGTGACTGATGGAAATGGGATGCATTGACTGATGGAAATGGGATGCATTGACTCAGGGAAAGGAGATTGCGTGACTGTGGAAACAGGATGCTGTGACTGAGCGAAATGGGATGCAGTGACTGAGTGAAATGGGATGCTGTGACTGAGGGAAAGGAGATGCCGTGACTGAGGGAAAGGAGATGCAGTGTCTGTGGGAAATGGGATACTGTGACTCAGGGTAATGGGAAGCAGTGACTGAGGGGAATGAGATGCAGTGACTGAGTGAAATGGGATGCAGTGACTCGGTGAAATGGGATGCAGTGACTGTGTGAAATGGGCTGCAGTGTCTGTGTGAACTGTAATGCAGTGACTGTGTGATCTAGGATGCGGTGGCCGAGTAAAATGGGATGCAGTGGCTGAGTGAAATGGGATGCAGTGGCTGAGTGAAATGGGATGCAGTGGCTGAGTGAAATGGGATGCAGTAATTGGTGGAAATGGGATGCAGTGACTGAGGGAAATGGGATGCAGTGACTGTGTCAAATGGATGCAGTGACTGAGTGTAATGGGATGCAGTGACTGATCAAAATGGGATGCAGTGACTGACAGTAATTGGATGGAGTGACGGACGGTAATGGGATGCAGTGACTGAGGGAAACGGGACGCAGCGTCAGAGTGAAATAGGATGCAGTCAATGAGTGAAATGGCCGGCAGTGATTGAGTGAAGTGGGATGCAGTGACTGAGTTAAATGTGATGCAGAGGCTGAATGAAATGGGATGCAGTGACTGCTTGAAATGGGATGCAGTGACTGAGTGAAATGGGCTGCTGTGACTGAGCGTAATGGGATGCAGTGACTGAGGGAAATGGGATGCAGTGACTGAGGGAAATGAGATGCAGTGTCTGTTTCAAATGGGATCCTGCGACTGAAGTTAATGGGATGCAGTGACTGAGTGAAATGGGATGCAGTGACTGACTGAAATGGGATGCAGTGACTGAGTGAAGTGGGATGCAGTGACTGAGGGTAATGGGATGCAGTGACTGAGGACAATGGGATGCAGTGACTGAGGGTAATGGGATGCAGTGACTGAGGACAATGGGATGCAGTGACTGAGGGATATGGGATGCAGTGACTGGGAAATGGGATGCAGTGATTGATGGAAATGGGACGCAGTGACTGAGGGAAATGGGATGCAGTGACTGAGGGAAATGGGATGCAGTGACTGAGTGAAATGGGATTGCCGTGACTGTGGAAAGGAGATGCAGTGACTGAGGAAATGGGATGCAGTGACAGATGGAAATGGGATGCAGTGACTGCGTGAAATGGGATGCAGTGACTGCGTGAAATGGGACGCAGTGACTAAGTGAAATGTGATTCAGTCACTGAGTGAAATGTGATTCTGTAACTGAGTGAAATATGATGCACTCACTGAGTGTACTGTGATTCAGTCACTGAGTGAACTGTGATGCAGTCACTGAGTGAAATGGGATATAATGGCTGAGTGAAATGAGATGCAGTGACTGAGGGACATGGGATGCCGTGACTGAGGGACATGGGATGCCGTGACTGAGGGACATGGGATGCCGTGATTGAGGGAAATGGGATGCCGTGACTGTAGGAAATGGGATGCAGTGACTGAGCGAAATGGGATGCACTGTTTGATGGAAATATGATGCAGTAACTGACGGAAATGAGATGCAGTGACTGAGGGAAATGGGATGCAGTGACTAAGGGAAATGGGATGCAGTGACCGAGCGAAATGGGATGCACTATTTTTGGGAAGGAGGATGCAATCACTTATTGAAATGAGATGCAGAGACTGTGGGAAAGGAGATGCTGTGACGATGGGAAATGGGATGCAGTGACTGTGTGAAATGGGATGCAGTGACTCAGTGAAATGTGATTCAGTCACTGAGTGAAATGTGATTCCGTCACTGAGTGAAATAGGATGCACTCACTGAGTGTACTGTGATTCAGTCACTGATTGAACTGTGATGCAGTCACTGAGTGAACTGTGATGCAGTCACTGAGTGAACTGTGATGCAGTCGCTGAGTGAAATGGGATGCAGTGGCTGAGGGAAATGGGATGCAGTGACTGAGAAAATGGGATGCAGTGACAGAGTGACATGAGCTGCAGTGTCTGATGGAAATGTGATGCAGTACCTGAGGGAAATGGGAGGCAGTGACTGAGGTAGTGGGAATGAGTGACTGAGTTCATGGCGATGCAGTGCCCGAGCGGACTTGGGGTGCAGTGAGTGAGGGAGATGGGATACAGTGCCTTAGTGAAATGAGATGCAGTGACTGAGTGAAATGAGATGCAGTGACTAAGGGAAATGGGATGCAGTGACTGAGTGACATGGGATGCAGTGACTGAGGGACATGGGAAGCACTGACTGAGTGAAATGCGATGCAGAGACTGAGTGAAATGGGATGCAGTGACTGAGTGAAATGGGATGCAGTGACTGAGTGAAATGGGATGCAGTGACTGAGTGAAATGGGATGCAGTGACTGTGGTGAAGGAGATGCAGTGATTGAGTGAAATGGGATGCAGTGACTGAGTGAAATGAGATGCAGTGACTGAGGGAAATGGGATGCAGTGACTGTGGTGAAGGAGATGCAGTGATTGAGTGAAATGGGATGCAGTGACTGAGTGAAATGCGAAGCAGTGACGGCGTTAAATGGGATGCAGTGACTGCGAGAAATGGGACGCAGTGACTGAGTGAAATGGGATGCAGTAACTGAGTGAAATGGGATGAAGTGAATGAGTGAAATGAGATGCAGTGACTGTGGGACGTGGGATGCAGTGACTGAGGGAAATGGGATGCAGTGACAGAGTGAAATGGGATGCAGTGACTGAGGGACGTGGGATGCAGTGAATGAGGGACGTGGGATGCAGTGAATGAGGGACCTGGGATGCAGTGAATGAGGGACATGGGATGCAGTGACTGAGGAACATGGGATGCAGTGACTGCGTGTAATGGGATGCAGAGACTGAGGGAAAGGTGATGCTGTCACTGTGGAAAATGGGATGCAGTGAGTGTTGGAAATTGAATGCAGCGTCTATGAGATACGGGAAACAGTGACTGTTGGAAATGGGATGCAGTGACTCTGGTGAAGGAGATGCAATGAATGAATGAAATGGGATGCACTGACTGAGTGAAATGGGATGCACTGACTGAGTTAAATGTGATGCAGAGGCTGAATGAAATGGGATGCAGTGACTGTTTGAAATGGGATGCAGTGACTGAGTGAAATGTGATTCAGTCACTGATTGAAATGGGATCCAGTCAGTGAGTGAAATGTGTTGCAGTGACTGAGTGAAATGGGATGCATTGACTGAGGGAAATGGGATGCAGTGACTGAGGGAAATGGGATGCAGTGACTGAGGGGAATGGGATGCAGTGAGTGTGGGAAATTGAATGCAGCGTCTGAGTGAAATGAGGTGCAGTGACTGAGGGAAATGGGATGCAGTGACTGTGGTGAAGGAGATGCTGTGACTGAGTGAAATGCGAAGCAGTGATGGCGATAAATGGGATGCAGTGACTGAGTGAAATGGGATGCAGTGACTGTGGGACGTGGGATGCATTGACTGAGGGAAATGGGATGCGGTGACTGAGGGAAATGGGATGCGGTGACTGAGGGAAATGGGATGCGGTGACTGAGGGATATGGGATGCAGTGACTGAGGGATATGGGATGCAGTGACTGAGGGACATGGGATGCATCGACTGAGTGAAATGCGATGCAGAGACTGAGGAAAAGGAGATGCAGTGAGTGTGGGAAATTGAATGCAGCGTCTGTGAGATACGGGAAACAGTGACTGTTGGAAATGGGATGCAGTGACTCTGGTGAAGGAGATGCAATGATTGAGTGAAATGTGATGCACTGACTGAGTGTACTGTGATTCAGTCACTGAGTGAACTGTGATGCAGTCAGTGAGTGAAATGGGATGCAGTGGCTGAGTGAAATGGGATGCAGTGGCTGAGTGAAATGAGATGCAGTGACTGAGTGAAATGAGATGCAGTGACTGAGTGAAATGAGATGGAGTGACTGAGTGAAATGGGCTGCAGTGACTGAGAGAAATGGGCTGCAGTCACTGAGTGTAATCTGTTGCTGTCTCTGAGTGAAATGTGATGCATCACTGAGTTGAATGGGATGCAGGGACTGAGTGAAATGAGATGCAGTGACTGAGGGAAAAGGGATTCAGTATTTTTGGCAAGTAGGATGCAATCACTGAGTGAAATGCGATGCAGAGACTGAGGGAAAGGAGATGCTGTGACGATGGGAAACGGTATGCAGTGAGTGTGGGAAATTGAAAGCTGCGTCTGTGACATACGGGGTACAGTGCGTGATGAAAATGGGATGCAGTGACTGTGGTGAAGGAGATGCAGTGATTGAGTGAAATGGGATGCAGTGTCTGCGTGAAATGCGGTGCAGTGACAACATGAAATGCGGTGCAGTGACTGCGTGAAATGGGATGCATCACTGAGTGAAATGGGATGCAGTGACTGACGGAAATGGGATGCAGTGACAGATGGAAATGGGATGCAGTGACTGAGTGAAATGTGATGCAGTGACTGAGTGAAATGCGATGCAGTGACTGAGTGAAATGCGATGCAGTGACTGAGTGAAATGCGGTGCAGTGACTGAGTGAAATGCGGTGCAGTCAATGAGTGAAATGCGATGCAGTCAATGAGTGAAATGAGATGCACTGACTGATGGAAATTGGATGCAGTGACAGAGTGACATGAGCTGCAGTGACTGAATGGAATGTGATGCATTGTTTGATGGAAGTATGATGCAGTAACTGACGGAAATGAGATGCAGTGACTGAGGGAAATTGGATGCAGTGACCGAGGGAAATGGGATGCAGTGACCGAGTGAAATGAGATGCAGTGAGTGAGCGAAATGGGATGCAGTATTTTTGGGAAGTAGGATGCAATCACGGATTGAAATGAGATGCAGAGACTGTGGGAAAGGAGATGCTGCGTCTTTGGGAAATGGGATACAGTGAGTGTCGGAAATTGAATGCAGTGTCTGTGAGATACGGGAACCAGTGACTGATGGAAATGGGATGCTGTGACTGTGGAGAAGGAGATGCAGTGATGGAGTGAAATGTGATGCAGTGACTGAGTGAAATGTGATGCAGTGACTGAGTGAAATGTGATGCAGTGACTGAGTGAAATGGGATGCAGCGACTGCGTGAAATGGGATGCAGTGACTGCGTGAAATGGGACGCAGTGACTGCGTGAAATGGGACGCAGTGACTGCATGAAATGTGATGCACTGGCTGAGTGAAATGGGATGCAGTGACTGAGGGACATGGGATGCAGTGACTGAGGGAAATGGGATGCAGTGACTGAGGGAAATGGGATGCAGTGACTGAGGGACATGGGATGCAGTGACTGAGGGACATGGGATGCAGTGACTGAGGGAAATGGGATGCAGTGACTGAGGGAAATGAGATGCAGTGACTGAGTCAAGTGGGATGCAGTGACTGAGAACAATGGGATGCTGCGACTGAGGGCAATGGGATGCAGTGACTGATGGAAATGGGATGCAGTAACTGTGGGACATGGGATGCAATGATTGAGTGAAATGCGATGCAGTGACTGAGTGAAATGCGTTGCAGTGACTGAGTGAAATGCGTTGCAGTGACTGAGTGAAATGCGTTGCAGTGACTGAGTGAAATGCGATGCAGTGACTGAGTGAAATGGGCTGCAGTGACTGTTGGAAATGGGATGCAGTGACTGTGGTGAAGGAGATGCAGTGATTGAGTGAAATGGGATGCAGTGACTGAGGGAAATGGGATGCAGTGACTGTCGTGAAGGAGATGCAGTGATTGAGTGAAATGGGATGCAGTGACTGAGTGAAATGCGAAGCAGTGACGGCGAAAATGGGATGCAGTGACTGCGAGAAATGGGATGCAGTGACTGAGTGAAATGGGATGCAGTGACTGACTGAAATGGGATGAAGTGAATGAGTGAAATGGGATGCAGTGACTGTGGGACGTGGGATGCAGTGACTGTGGGACGTGGGATGCAGTGACTGAGGGAAATGGGATGCAGTGACTGAGGGAAATGGGATGCAGTGACAGAGTGAAATGGGATGCAGTGACTGAGGGACGTGGGATGCAGTGACTGTGGGACGTGGGATGCAGTGACTGTGGGACGTGGGATGCAGTGACTGAGGGAAATGGGATGCAGTGACTGAGGGAAATGGGATGCAGTGACAGAGTGAAATGGGATGCAGTGACTGAGGGACGTGGGATGCAGTGACTGTGGGACGTGGGATGCAGTGACTGTGGGACGTGGGATGCAGTGACTGAGGGAAATGGGATGCAGTGACTGAGGGAAATGGGATGCAGTGACAGAGTGAAATGGGATGCAGTGACTGTGGGACGTGGGATGCAGTGACTGTGGGACGTGGGATGCAGTGACTGTGGGACGTGGGATGCAGTGACTGAGGGAAATGGGATGCAGTGACTGAGAGAAATGGGATGCAGTGACAGAGTGAAATGGGATGCAGTGACTGAGGGACGTGGGATGCAGTGAATGAGGGACATGAGATGCAGTGACTGAGGGACATGGGATGCAGTGACTGAGGGAAATGATATGCGGTGACTGAGGGACATGGGATGCAGTGACTGAGGGACATGGGATGCAGTGACTGAGGGACATGGGATGCATCGACTGAGTGAAATGCGATGCAGAGACTGAGGGAAAGGTGATGCTGTCACTGTGGAAAATGGGATGCAGTGAGTGTGGGAAATTGAATGCAGCGTCTATGAGATACGGGAAACAGTGACTGTTGGAAATGGGATGCAGTGACTCTGGTGAAGGAGATGCAATGAATGAGTGAAATGGGATGCAGTGATTGAGTGAAATGGGAAGCACTGACTGTGTGAAATGGGATTCAGTCACTGATTGAAATGGGATCCAGTCACTGAGTGAAATGTGTTGCAGTCACTGAGTGAAATGGGATGCAGTGACTGAGGGAAATGGGATGCAGTGACTGAGGGGAATGGGATGCAGTGAGTGTGGGAAATTGAATGCAGCGTCTGAGAAATACGGGAAACAGTGACTGTTGAAAATGGGATGCAGTGACTGTGGGACATGGGATGCAGTGACTGAGTGAAATGTGATGCAGTGACTGAGTGAAATGGGATGCAGTGACTGAGTGAAATGCGATGCAGTGACTGAGTGAAATGGGCTGCAGTGACTGTTGGAAATGGGATGCAGTGACTGTGGTGAAGGAGATGCAGTGATTGAGTGAAATGGGATGCAGTGACTGAGTGAAATGAGATGCATTGACTGAGGGAAATGTGTTGCAGTCACTGAGTGAAATGGGATGAAGTGACTGAGGGAAATGCGATGCAGTGACTGAGGGAAATGCGATGCAGTGACTGAGGGAAATGTGATGCAGTGACTGAGGGAAATGTGATGCAGTGACTGAGGGAAATGAGATGCCAAGACTGAGTGAACTGGGATACAGTGACTGATGGAAATGGGATGCAGTGACTGTGGTGAAGGAGATGCAGTGATTGAGTGAAATGGGATGCAGTGACTGAGTGAAATGCAAAGCAGTGACGGTGTTAAATGGGATGCAGTGACTGCGAGAAATGGGACGCAGTGACTGAGTGAAATGGGATGCAGTGACTGACTGAAATGGGATGAAGTGAATGAGTGAAATGGGATGCAGTGACTGTGGGACGTGGGATGCAGTGACTGTGGGACGTGGGATGCAGTGACTGAGGGAAATGGGATGCAGTGACTGAGGGAAATGGGATGCAGTGACAGAGTGAAATGAGATGCAGTGACTGAGGGAAATGGGATGCAGTGACTGAGGGAAATGGGATGCAGTGACAGAGTGAAATGGGATGCAGTGACTGAGGGACGTGGGATGCAGTGACTGAGGGACATGGGATGCAGTGACTGAGGGACATGGGATGCATCGACTGAGTGAAATGCGATGCAGAGACTGAGGGAAAGGTGATGCTGTCACTGTGGAAAATGGGATGCAGTGAGTGTGGGAAATTGAATGCAGCGTCTATGAGATACGGGAAACAGTGACTGTTGGAAATGGGATGCAGTGACTCTGGTGAAGGAGATGCAATGAATGAGTGAAATGGGATGCAGTGATTGAGTGAAATGGGAAGCACTGACTGAGTGAAATGGGATGCACTGACTGAGTTAAATGTGATGCAGAGGCTGAATGAAATGGGATGCAGTGACTGTTTGAAATGGGATGCAGTGACTGAGTGAAATGTGTTTCAGTCACTGATTGAAATGGGATCCAGTCAGTGAGTGAAATGTGTTGCAGTCACTGAGTGAAATGGGATGCAGTGACTGAGGGAAATGGGATGCAGTGACTGAGGGGAATGGGATGCAGTGAGTGTGGGAAATTGAATGCAGCGTCTGAGAAATACGGGAAACAGTGACTGATGAAAATGGGATGCAGTGACTGTGGGACATGGGATACAGTGACTGAGTGAAATGCGATGCAGTGACTGAGTGAAATGCGATGCATTGACTGAGTGAAATGGGCTGCAGTGACTATTGGAAATGGGATGCAGTGACTGTGGTGAAGGAGATGCAGTGATTGAGTGAAATGGGATGCAGTGACTGAGTGAAATGAGATGCATTGACTGAGGGAAATGGGATGCAGTCAGTGAGTGAAATATGTTGCAGTCACTGAGTGAAATCGGATGAAGTGACTGAGGGAAATGCGATGCAGTGACTGAGGGAAATGCGATGCAGTGACTGAGGGAAATGTGATGCAGTGACTGAGTGAAATGGAATGCAGTGACTGAGTGAAGTGCGATGCAGTGACGGCGTTAAATGGGATGCAGTGACTGCGTGAAATGGGACGCAGTGACTGAGTGAAATGAGATGCATTGACTGAGGGAAATGGGATGCAGTCAGTGAGTGAAATGTGTTGCAGTCACTGAGTGAAATGCGATGCAGTGACTGAGGGAAATGCGATGCAGTGACTGAGGGAAATGCGATGCAGTGACTGAGTGAAATGGGATGCAGTGACTGAGTGAAGTGCGATGCAGTGACTGAGGACAATGGGATGCAGCGACTGAGGGCAATGGGATGCAGCGACTGAGGGCAATGGGATGCAGCGACTGAGGGACATGGGATGCAGCGACTGAGGGACATGGGATGCAGCGACTGAGGGACATGGGGTGCAGCGACTGAGGGAGATGGGATGCAGTGACTGATGGAAATGGGATGCAGTGACTGAGGGAAAGAAGATGCAGTGACTGTGGGAAATGGCATACTGTGACTCAGGGTAATGGGATGCAGTGACTGAGGGGAATGGGATGCAGTGAGTGTGGGAAATTGAATACAGCGTCTGAGAGATAGGGGAAACAGTGACTGATGGAAATGGGATGCAGTGACTGTGGGACATGGGATGCAATGATTGAGTGAAATGTGATGCAGTGACTGAGTGAAATGCGATGCAGTGACTGAGGGAAATGGGATGCAGTGACTGTGGTGAAGGAGATGCAGTGATTGAGTGAAATCGGATGCTGTGACTGAGTGAAATGCGAAGCAGTGACGGCGTTAAATGGGATGCAGTGACTGCGTGAAATGGGACGCAGTGACTGCGTGAAATGGGACGCAGTGACTGAGCGAAATGGGATGTGGTGACTGAGGGAAATGGGATGCAGTGACTGAGGGATATGGGATGCAGTGACTGAGGGACATGGGATGCATCGACTGAGTGAAATGCGATGCAGAGACTGAGGGAAAGGAGATGCTCTGACTGTGGGAAATGGGATGCAGCGAGTGTGGGAAATTGAATGCAGCGTCTGTGAGATACGGGAAACAGTGACTGTTGGAAATGGGATGCAGTGACTGTGGTGAAGGAGATGCAATGATTGAGTGAAATGTGATGCACTGACTGAGTGAAATGGGATGCACTGGCTGAGTTAAATGTGATGCAGAGGCTGAATGAAATGGGATGCAGTGACTGAGGGAAATGAGATGCACTGTCTGTTTGAAATGGGATCCTGCGACTGAAGTTAATGGGATGCAGTGACTGAGTGAAATGGGATGCAGTGACTGAGGGAAATAGGATGCAGTGACTGAGGGGAATGGGATGCAGTGACTGAGGGGAATGGGATGCAGTGACTGAGGGGAATGGGATGCAGTGACTGAGGACAATGGGATGCAGTGACTGAGGACAATGGGATGCAGTGACTGAGGGAAATGGGATGCAGTGACTGAGGGAAATGGGATGCAGTGACTGGGAAATGGGATGCAGTGATTGATGGAAATGGGACGCAGTGACTGAGTGAAATGGGACTCAGTGACTGAGTGAAATGGGATGCAGTGACTGCGTGAAATGGGATTGCCATGACTGTGGAAAGGAGATGCAGTGACTGAGGAAATGGGATGCAGTGACGGAGGGAAATGGGATGCAGTGACTGAGGGAAATGTGATGCAGTGACTGAGGGAAGTGGGATGCAGTGACTGATGGAAATGGTATGCAGTGACTGACGGAAATGGGATGCAGTGTCTGTTGGAAATGGGATCCTGCGACTGAAGTTAATGGGATGCAGTGACTGCGGATAATGGGATGCAGTGACTGAGGATAATGGGATGCAGTGACTGAGGGAAATGGGATGCAGTGACTGAGGGAAATGGGATGCAGTGACTGAGGGGAATGGGATGCAGTGACTGAGGGGAATGTGATGCAGTGACTGAGGGAAATGGGATGCAGTGACTGGGAATTGGGATGCAGTGACTATGGGAAATAGGACGCAGTGACTGAGTGAAATGGGACGCAGTGACTGATGGAAAGGAGATGCAGTGACTGAGTGAAATGGGATGCAGTGACTGTGGAAAGGAGATGCAGAGTCTGAGGAAATGGGATGCAGTGGCTGTGTGAAATGGGATGCAGTGGCTGTGTGAAATGGGATGCAGTGGCTGTGTGAAATGGGATGCAGTGACTGTGTGAATAGGGATGCAGTGACTGAGGGATGTGGGATGCAGTGACTGAGGGATGTGGGATGCAGTGACTGAGGGATGTGGGATGCAGTGAATGAGGGACGTGGGATGCAGCGACTGAGGGACATGGGATGCAGCGACTGAGGGACATGGGGTGCAGCGACTGAGGGAGATGGGATGCAGTGACTGATGGAAATGGGATGCAGTGACTGAGGGAAAGAAGATGCAGTGACTGTGGGAAATGGCATACTGTGACTCAGGGTAATGGGATGCAGTGACTGAGGGGAATGGGATGCAGTGAGTGTGGGAAATTGAATACAGCGTCTGAGAGATAGGGGAAACAGTGACTGATGGAAATGGGATGCAGTGACTGTGGGACATGGGATGCAATGATTGAGTGAAATGTGATGCAGTGACTGAGTGAAATGCGATGCAGTGACTGAGGGAAATGGGATGCAGTGACTGTGGTGAAGGAGATGCAGTGATTGAGTGAAATCGGATGCTGTGACTGAGTGAAATGCGAAGCAGTGACGGCGTTAAATGGGATGCAGTGACTGCGTGAAATGGGACGCAGTGACTGCGTGAAATGGGACGCAGTGACTGAGCGAAATGGGATGTGGTGACTGAGGGAAATGGGATGCAGTGACTGAGGGATATGGGATGCAGTGACTGAGGGACATGGGATGCATCGACTGAGTGAAATGCGATGCAGAGACTGAGGGAAAGGAGATGCTCTGACTGTGGGAAATGGGATGCAGCGAGTGTGGGAAATTGAATGCAGCGTCTGTGAGATACGGGAAACAGTGACTGTTGGAAATGGGATGCAGTGACTGTGGTGAAGGAGATGCAATGATTGAGTGAAATGTGATGCACTGACTGAGTGAAATGGGATGCACTGGCTGAGTTAAATGTGATGCAGAGGCTGAATGAAATGGGATGCAGTGACTGAGGGAAATGAGATGCACTGTCTGTTTGAAATGGGATCCTGCGACTGAAGTTAATGGGATGCAGTGACTGAGTGAAATGGGATGCAGTGACTGAGGGAAATAGGATGCAGTGACTGAGGGGAATGGGATGCAGTGACTGAGGGGAATGGGATGCAGTGACTGAGGGGAATGGGATGCAGTGACTGAGGACAATGGGATGCAGTGACTGAGGACAATGGGATGCAGTGACTGAGGGAAATGGGATGCAGTGACTGAGGGAAATGGGATGCAGTGACTGGGAAATGGGATGCAGTGATTGATGGAAATGGGACGCAGTGACTGAGTGAAATGGGACTCAGTGACTGAGTGAAATGGGATGCAGTGACTGCGTGAAATGGGATTGCCATGACTGTGGAAAGGAGATGCAGTGACTGAGGAAATGGGATGCAGTGACGGAGGGAAATGGGATGCAGTGACTGAGGGAAATGTGATGCAGTGACTGAGGGAAGTGGGATGCAGTGACTGATGGAAATGGTATGCAGTGACTGACGGAAATGGGATGCAGTGTCTGTTGGAAATGGGATCCTGCGACTGAAGTTAATGGGATGCAGTGACTGCGGATAATGGGATGCAGTGACTGAGGATAATGGGATGCAGTGACTGAGGGAAATGGGATGCAGTGACTGAGGGAAATGGGATGCAGTGACTGAGGGGAATGGGATGCAGTGACTGAGGGGAATGTGATGCAGTGACTGAGGGAAATGGGATGCAGTGACTGGGAATTGGGATGCAGTGACTATGGGAAATAGGACGCAGTGACTGAGTGAAATGGGACGCAGTGACTGATGGAAAGGAGATGCAGTGACTGAGTGAAATGGGATGCAGTGACTGTGGAAAGGAGATGCAGAGTCTGAGGAAATGGGATGCAGTGGCTGTGTGAAATGGGATGCAGTGGCTGTGTGAAATGGGATGCAGTGGCTGTGTGAAATGGGATGCAGTGACTGTGTGAATAGGGATGCAGTGACTGAGGGATGTGGGATGCAGTGACTGAGGGATGTGGGATGCAGTGACTGAGGGATGTGGGATGCAGTGAATGAGGGACGTGGGATGCAGTGACTGAGGGAAATGGGATGCAGTGACTGAGGGAAATGAGATGCCAAGACTGAGTGAACTGGGATGCAGTGACTGATGGAAATGTGATTCAGTGACTGCGTGAAATGGGATGCAGTGAATGAGTGAAATGAGATGCAGTGACTGATGGAAAGGTGATGCAGTAACTGAAGGAAATAGGATGCAGTGACTGAGGGAAATGAGATGCAGTATTGGTAGGAAGTAGGATGCAATCACTGAGTGCAATGCGATGCAGAGACTGAGGGAAAGGAGATGCTGTGACTGTGGGAAATGGGATGCAGTGCGTGTGGGAAATTGAATGCAGCGTCTGTGAGATACGGGAAACAGTGACTGATCGAAATGGATTGCAGTGACTATGGTGAAGGAGATGCAGTGACTGAGGGAAATGGGATGCAGTGACTGCATGAAATGGGATGCCGTCACTGAGTGAAATGTGTTTCAGTCACTGAGTGTAACGTGTTGCAGTCACTGAGTGAAATGGGATGCAGTGACTGAGGGAAATGGGATGCAGTGACTGATGGAAATGGGATGCAGTGTCTGACAGAAATTGAATGCAGCATCAGTGAGGAACGGGATGCAGTGACTGAGAAAAATGGGATCCAGCAACTGAGGGAAATGGAATGCCGTGACTGAGGGAAATGGGATGCAGTGACTTACGGAAATGGGATGCAGTGACTGACGGAAATGGGATGCAGTGACTGAGTGAGATGGGATGCAGTGACTGAGTGAGATGGGATGCAGTGTCTGAGTGAGATGGGATGCAGTGTCTGAGTGAAATGGGATGCAGTTAATGAGTGAAATGAGATGCAGTGACTGATGGAAATTGAATGCAGTGACAGAGTGACATGAGCTGCAGTGCCTGATGGAAATGCGATGCAGTTTCTGTGGGACATGGGATGCAATGTCTGAGGTCCTGGGAAGGAGTGACTGAGTTAATAGGGAGTCAGTGCCCGAGCGGGCTTGGGGTACAGTGACTGAGGGAAATGGGATACAGTGGCTGAGAGAAATGGGACGCACTGTCTTAGTGAAATGGGATGCAGTGAGTGAGGGACATGGGATGCACTAACTGAGGGAAGTTGGATGCAGTGACTGAGGGAAATCGGATGCAGTGACTGAGGGAAATGGGATGCAGTGACTGAGTGAAATGAGATGCAGTGACTGTTGTAAATGGGTTGCAGTGACCGATTGAAATGAGATGCAGTGACTGATGGAAATGGGATGCAGTATTTGTGGGAAGTAGGATACAATCACTGATTGAAATGAGATGCAGAGACTGAGGGAAAGGAGATGCTGTGTCTATGGGAAATGGGATGCAGTGAGTGTGGGAAATTGAAGGCAGCGTCTGTGAGATACGGGCACCAGTGACTGATGGAAATGGGATACAGTGACTGTGGTGAAGGAGATGCCATGATTGAGTGAAATGTGATGCAGTGACTGCGTGAAATGCGATGCAGTGACTGCGTGGAATGCGATGCAGTGACTGCGTGAAATGGGATGCAGTGACTGCGTGAAATCGGACGCAGTGACTGAGTGAAATGTGATTCAGTCACTGAGTGAAATGTGATTCAGACAGTGAGTGAAATGTGATTCAGACAGTGAGTGAAATGTGATGCAGTGACTGAGTGAAATGTGATGCAGTGACTGAGTGAAATGGGATGCAGTGACTGAGTGAAATGGGATGCAGTGACTGAGGGACATGAGATGCAGTGACTGAGTGAAATGGGACGCTTTGACTGAGTGAAATGGGACGCTTTGACTGAGGGAAATGGGACGCTTTGACTGAGGGAAATGGGACGCTTTGACTGAGGGAAATGGGACGCTTTGACTGAGGGAAATGGGACGCTTTGACTGAGGGAAATGGGATTCTTTGACTGAGGGAAATGGGACGCTTTGACTGAGGGAAATGGGATGCAGTGCCTGAGTGAAATGGGATGCAGTGCCTGAGTGAAATGGGATGCAGTGACTGAGTGAAATGGGATGCAGTGACTGAGTGAAATGGGATGCAGTGACTGAGTGAAATGTGTTGCAGTCACTGAGTGAAATGGGATGCAGTCACTGAGTGAAATGGGATGCATTACTGAGTTGAATGGGATGCAGTGACTGAGTGAAAAGGGATTCAGTATTTTTGGGAAGTAGGATGCAGTCACTGAGTGAAATGCGATGCAGAGACTGAGGGAAAGGAGATGCTGTGACTATGGGAAATGGGATGCAGTGAGTGTGGGAAATTGAATGCAGCGTGTGTAAGATACGGGGAACAGTAAGTGATGAAAATGGGATGCAGTGACTATGGTGAACGAGATGCAGTGATTGAGTGAAATGGGATGCAGTGATTGATGGAAATGGGACGCAGTGACTGAGGGAAATGGGATGCAGTGACTGAGGGAAATGGGATGCAGTGACTGAAAGAAATGAGATGCCGAGACTGAGTGAACTGGGATGCAGTGACTGATGGAAATGGTATGCAGTGTCTGTTGGAAATGGGATCCTGCGACTGAAGGTAATGGGATGCAGTGACTGAGGGTAATGGGATGCAGTGACTGAGTGAAATGGGATGCAGTGACTGAGGGTAATGGGATGCAGTGACTGAGTGAAATGGGATGCAGTGACTGAGGGTAATGGGATGCAGTGACTGAGGGTAATGGGATGCAGTGTCTGAGGGTAATGGGATGCAGTGACTGAGGGTAATGGGATGCAGTGACTGAGGGAAATGGGATGCAGTGACTGAGGGAAATGGGATGCAGTGACTGAGGGAAATGGGATGCAGTGACTGAAAGAAATGAGATGCCGAGACTGAGTGAACTGGGATGCAGTGACTGATGGAAATGGTATGCAGTGTCTGTTGGAAATGGGATCCTGCGACTGAAGGTAATGGGATGCAGTGACTGAGGGTAATGGGATGCAGTGACTGAGTGAAATGGGATGCAGTGACTGAGGGTAATGGGATGCAGTGACTGAGTGAAATGGGATGCAGTGACTGAGGGTAATGGGATGCAGTGACTGAGGGTAATGGGATGCAGTGTCTGAGGGTAATGGGATGCAGTGACTGAGGGTAATGGGATGCAGTGACTGAGGGTAATGGGATGCAGTGACTGAGTGAAATGGGATGCAGTGACTGAGTGAAATGGGATGCAGTGACTGAGGGAAATGGGATGCAGTGACTGAGGGAAATGGGATGCAGTGACTGAGGGGAATCGGATGCAGTGAATGAGGACAATGGGATGCAGTGACTGAGGGCAATGGGATGCAGTGACTGAGTGAAATGGGATTGCCGTGACTGTGGAAAGGAGATGCAGTGACTGAGGAAATGGGACGCAGTGACAGATGGAAATGGGATGCCCTGACTGAGTGTAAAGTGAAGCATTGAGTGAAATGGGATGCAGTGGCTGTGTGAACTGGGATGCAGTGGCTGTGTGAACTGGGATGCAGTGGCTGTGTGAACTGGGATGCAGTGACTGTGTGAATAGGGAAGCAGTGACTGAGGGAAAGGAGATGCAGTGTCTGTTTGAAATGGGATGCTGCGACTCAAGTGAATGGGATGCCATGACTGTGGGGAATGGGATGCAGTGACTGAGATAAATGGGATGCAGTGACTAATGGAAATGAGATGCAGTGAATGTGGGAAATGGGATTCAGTGACTGTGGGGAATGGGATGCAGTGTCTGAGGGAAATGGAATTCAGTGACTGAGATAAATGGGATGCAGTAATTGGTGGAAATGGGATGCAGTGACTGAGGGAAATGGGATGCAGTGACTGTGTCAAATGGATGCAGTGACTGAGTGGAATGGGATGCAGTGACTGATCAAAATGGGATGCAGTGACTGACAGTAATTGGATGGAGTGACGGACGGTAATGGGATGCAGTGACTGAGGGAAACGGGACGCAGTATCAGAGTGAAATAGGATGCGTTCAATGAGTGAAATGGCCTGCAGTGATTGAGTGAAGTGGGATGCAGTGACTGAGGGAATTGGGATGCAGTGGCTGAGTGATATGGGATACAGTGGCTGAGTGAAATGGGATGCAGTGACTGATGGAAATGGGATGCTGTGAGTGAGTGAAATGGGCTGCTGTGACTGAGCGTAATGGGATACAGTGACTGAGGGAAAGGAGATGCAGTGACTGAGACAAATGGATGCAGTGACTGATGTAAATGGGTGCAGTGACTGATGGAAATGGGATGCATTGACTGATGGAAATGGGATGCATTGACTCAGGGAAAGGAGATTGCGTGACTGTGGAAACAGGATGCTGTGACTGAGCGAAATGGGATGCAGTGACTGAGTGAAATGGGATGCTGTGACTGAGGGAAAGGAGATGCCGTGACTGAGGGAAAGGAGATGCAGTGTCTGTGGGAAATGGGATACTGTGACTCAGGGTAATGGGAAGCAGTGACTGAGGGGAATGAGATGCAGTGACTGAGTGAAATGGGATGCAGTGACTCGGTGAAATGGGATGCAGTGACTGTGTGAAATGGGCTGCAGTGTCTGTGTGAACTGTAATGCAGTGACTGTGTGATCTAGGATGCGGTGGCCGAGTAAAATGGGATGCAGTGGCTGAGTGAAATGGGATGCAGTGGCTGAGTGAAATGGGATGCAGTGGCTGAGTGAAATGGGATGCAGTAATTGGTGGAAATGGGATGCAGTGACTGAGGGAAATGGGATGCAGTGACTGTGTCAAATGGATGCAGTGACTGAGTGTAATGGGATGCAGTGACTGATCAAAATGGGATGCAGTGACTGACAGTAATTGGATGGAGTGACGGACGGTAATGGGATGCAGTGACTGAGGGAAACGGGACGCAGCGTCAGAGTGAAATAGGATGCAGTCAATGAGTGAAATGGCCGGCAGTGATTGAGTGAAGTGGGATGCAGTGACTGAGTTAAATGTGATGCAGAGGCTGAATGAAATGGGATGCAGTGACTGCTTGAAATGGGATGCAGTGACTGAGTGAAATGGGCTGCTGTGACTGAGCGTAATGGGATGCAGTGACTGAGGGAAATGGGATGCAGTGACTGAGGGAAATGAGATGCAGTGTCTGTTTCAAATGGGATCCTGCGACTGAAGTTAATGGGATGCAGTGACTGAGTGAAATGGGATGCAGTGACTGACTGAAATGGGATGCAGTGACTGAGTGAAGTGGGATGCAGTGACTGAGGGTAATGGGATGCAGTGACTGAGGACAATGGGATGCAGTGACTGAGGGTAATGGGATGCAGTGACTGAGGACAATGGGATGCAGTGACTGAGGGAAATGGGATGCAGTGACTGGGAAATGGGATGCAGTGATTGATGGAAATGGGACGCAGTGACTGAGGGAAATGGGATGCAGTGACTGAGGGAAATGGGATGCAGTGACTGAGTGAAATGGGATTGCCGTGACTGTGGAAAGGAGATGCAGTGACTGAGGAAATGGGATGCAGTGACAGATGGAAATGGGATGCAGTGACTGCGTGAAATGGGATGCAGTGACTGCGTGAAATGGGACGCAGTGACTAAGTGAAATGTGATTCAGTCACTGAGTGAAATGTGATTCTGTAACTGAGTGAAATATGATGCACTCACTGAGTGTACTGTGATTCAGTCACTGAGTGAACTGTGATGCAGTCACTGAGTGAAATGGGATATAATGGCTGAGTGAAATGAGATGCAGTGACTGAGGGACATAGGATGCCGTGACTGAGGGACATGGGATGCCGTGACTGAGGGACATGGGATGCCGTGATTGAGGGAAATGGGATGCCGTGACTGTAGGAAATGGGATGCAGTGACTGAGCGAAATGGGATGCACTGTTTGATGGAAATATGATGCAGTAACTGACGGAAATGAGATGCAGTGACTGAGGGAAATGGGATGCAGTGACTAAGGGAAATGGGATGCAGTGACCGAGCGAAATGGGATGCACTATTTTTGGGAAGGAGGATGCAATCACTTATTGAAATGAGATGCAGAGACTGTGGGAAAGGAGATGCTGTGACGATGGGAAATGGGATGCAGTGACTGTGTGAAATGGGATGCAGTGACTCAGTGAAATGTGATTCAGTCACTGAGTGAAATGTGATTCCGTCACTGAGTGAAATAGGATGCACTCACTGAGTGTACTGTGATTCAGTCACTGATTGAACTGTGATGCAGTCACTGAGTGAACTGTGATGCAGTCACTGAGTGAACTGTGATGCAGTCGCTGAGTGAAATGGGATGCAGTGGCTGAGGGAAATGGGATGCAGTGACTGAGAAAATGGGATGCAGTGACAGAGTGACATGAGCTGCAGTGTCTGATGGAAATGTGATGCAGTACCTGAGGGAAATGGGAGGCAGTGACTGAGGTAGTGGGAATGAGTGACTGAGTTCATGGCGATGCAGTGCCCGAGCGGACTTGGGGTGCAGTGAGTGAGGGAGATGGGATACAGTGCCTTAGTGAAATGAGATGCAGTGACTGAGTGAAATGAGATGCAGTGACTAAGGGAAATGGGATGCAGTGACTGAGTGACATGGGATGCAGTGACTGAGGGACATGGGAAGCACTGACTGAGTGAAATGCGATGCAGAGACTGAGTGAAATGGGATGCAGTGACTGAGTGAAATGGGATGCAGTGACTGAGTGAAATGGGATGCAGTGACTGAGTGAAATGGGATGCAGTGACTGTGGTGAAGGAGATGCAGTGATTGAGTGAAATGGGATGCAGTGACTGAGTGAAATGAGATGCAGTGACTGAGGGAAATGGGATGCAGTGACTGTGGTGAAGGAGATGCAGTGATTGAGTGAAATGGGATGCAGTGACTGAGTGAAATGCGAAGCAGTGACGGCGTTAAATGGGATGCAGTGACTGCGAGAAATGGGACGCAGTGACTGAGTGAAATGGGATGCAGTAACTGAGTGAAATGGGATGAAGTGAATGAGTGAAATGAGATGCAGTGACTGTGGGACGTGGGATGCAGTGACTGAGGGAAATGGGATGCAGTGACAGAGTGAAATGGGATGCAGTGACTGAGGGACGTGGGATGCAGTGAATGAGGGACGTGGGATGCAGTGAATGAGGGACCTGGGATGCAGTGAATGAGGGACATGGGATGCAGTGACTGAGGAACATGGGATGCAGTGACTGCGTGTAATGGGATGCAGAGACTGAGGGAAAGGTGATGCTGTCACTGTGGAAAATGGGATGCAGTGAGTGTTGGAAATTGAATGCAGCGTCTATGAGATACGGGAAACAGTGACTGTTGGAAATGGGATGCAGTGACTCTGGTGAAGGAGATGCAATGAATGAATGAAATGGGATGCACTGACTGAGTGAAATGGGATGCACTGACTGAGTTAAATGTGATGCAGAGGCTGAATGAAATGGGATGCAGTGACTGTTTGAAATGGGATGCAGTGACTGAGTGAAATGTGATTCAGTCACTGATTGAAATGGGATCCAGTCAGTGAGTGAAATGTGTTGCAGTGACTGAGTGAAATGGGATGCATTGACTGAGGGAAATGGGATGCAGTGACTGAGGGAAATGGGATGCAGTGACTGAGGGGAATGGGATGCAGTGAGTGTGGGAAATTGAATGCAGCGTCTGAGTGAAATGAGGTGCAGTGACTGAGGGAAATGGGATGCAGTGACTGTGGTGAAGGAGATGCAGTGATTGAGTGAAATGGGATGCTGTGACTGAGTGAAATGCGAAGCAGTGATGGCGATAAATGGGATGCAGTGACTGAGTGAAATGGGATGCAGTGACTGTGGGACGTGGGATGCATTGACTGAGGGAAATGGGATGCAGTGACTGAGGGAAATGGGATGCGGTGACTGAGGGAAATGGGATGCGGTGACTGAGGGAAATGGGATGCGGTGACTGAGGGAAATGGGATGCAGTGACTGAGGGATATGGGATGCAGTGACTGAGGGATATGGGATGCAGTGACTGAGGGACATGGGATGCATCGACTGAGTGAAATGCGATGCAGAGACTGAGGGAAAGGAGATGCAGTGAGTGTGGGAAATTGAATGCAGCGTCTGTGAGATACGGGAAACAGTGACTGTTGGAAATGGGATGCAGTGACTCTGGTGAAGGAGATGCAATGATTGAGTGAAATGTGATGCACTGACTGAGTGTACTGTGATTCAGTCACTGAGTGAACTGTGATGCAGTCAGTGAGTGAAATGGGATGCAGTGGCTGAGTGAAATGGGATGCAGTGGCTGAGTGAAATGAGATGCAGTGACTGAGTGAAATGAGATGCAGTGACTGAGTGAAATGAGATGGAGTGACTGAGTGAAATGGGCTGCAGTGACTGAGAGAAATGGGCTGCAGTCACTGAGTGTAATCTGTTGCTGTCTCTGAGTGAAATGTGATGCATCACTGAGTTGAATGGGATGCAGGGACTGAGTGAAATGAGATGCAGTGACTGAGGGAAAAGGGATTCAGTATTTTTGGCAAGTAGGATGCAATCACTGAGTGAAATGCGATGCAGAGACTGAGGGAAAGGAGATGCTGCGACGATGGGAAACGGTATGCAGTGAGTGTGGGAAATTGAAAGCTGCGTCTGTGACATACGGGGTACAGTGCGTGATGAAAATGGGATGCAGTGACTGTGGTGAAGGAGATGCAGTGATTGAGTGAAATGGGATGCAGTGTCTGCGTGAAATGCGGTGCAGTGACTACATGAAATGCGGTGCAGTGACTGCGTGAAATGGGATGCATCACTGAGTGAAATGGGATGCAGTGACTGACGGAAATGGGATGCAGTGACAGATGGAAATGGGATGCAGTGACTGAGTGAAATGTGATGCAGTGACTGAGTGAAATGCGATGCAGTGACTGAGTGAAATGCGATGCAGTGACTGAGTGAAATGCGGTGCAGTGACTGAGTGAAATGCGGTGCAGTGACTGAGTGAAATGCGGTGCAGTCAATGAGTGAAATGCGATGCAGTCAATGAGTGAAATGAGATGCACTGACTGATGGAAATTGGATGCAGTGACAGAGTGACATGAGCTGCAGTGACTGAATGGAATGTGATGCATTGTTTGATGGAAGTATGATGCAGTAACTGACGGAAATGAGATGCAGTGACTGAGGGAAATGGGATGCAGTGACCGAGGGAAATGGGATGCAGTGACCGAGTGAAATGAGATGCAGTGAGTGAGCGAAATGGGATGCAGTATTTTTGGGAAGTAGGATGCAATCACGGATTGAAATGAGATGCAGAGACTGTGGGAAAGGAGATGCTGCGTCTTTGGGAAATGGGATACAGTGAGTGTCGGAAATTGAATGCAGTGTCTGTGAGATACGGGAACCAGTGACTGATGGAAATGGGATGCTGTGACTGTGGAGAAGGAGATGCAGTGATGGAGTGAAATGTGATGCAGTGACTGAGTGAAATGTGATGCAGTGACTGAGTGAAATGTGATGCAGTGACTGAGTGAAATGGGATGCAGCGACTGCGTGAAATGGGATGCAGTGACTGCGTGAAATGGGACGCAGTGACTGCGTGAAATGGGACGCAGTGACTGCATGAAATGTGATGCACTGGCTGAGTGAAATGGGATGCAGTGACTGAGGGACATGGGATGCAGTGACTGAGGGAAATGGGATGCAGTGACTGAGGGAAATGGGATGCAGTGACTGAGGGACATGGGATGCAGTGACTGAGGGACATGGGATGCAGTGACTGAGGGAAATGGGATGCAGTGACTGAGGGAAATGAGATGCAGTGACTGAGTCAAGTGGGATGCAGTGACTGAGAACAATGGGATGCTGCGACTGAGGGCAATGGGATGCAGTGACTGATGGAAATGGGATGCAGTAACTGTGGGACATGGGATGCAATGATTGAGTGAAATGCGATGCAGTGACTGAGTGAAATGCGTTGCAGTGACTGAGTGAAATGCGTTGCAGTGACTGAGTGAAATGCGTTGCAGTGACTGAGTGAAATGCGATGCAGTGACTGAGTGAAATGGGCTGCAGTGACTGTTGGAAATGGGATGCAGTGACTGTGGTGAAGGAGATGCAGTGATTGAGTGAAATGGGATGCAGTGACTGAGGGAAATGGGATGCAGTGACTGTCGTGAAGGAGATGCAGTGATTGAGTGAAATGGGATGCAGTGACTGAGTGAAATGCGAAGCAGTGACGGCGAAAATGGGATGCAGTGACTGCGAGAAATGGGATGCAGTGACTGAGTGAAATGGGATGCAGTGACTGACTGAAATGGGATGAAGTGAATGAGTGAAATGGGATGCAGTGACTGTGGGACGTGGGATGCAGTGACTGTGGGACGTGGGATGCAGTGACTGAGGGAAATGGGATGCAGTGACTGAGGGAAATGGGATGCAGTGACAGAGTGAAATGGGATGCAGTGACTGAGGGACGTGGGATGCAGTGACTGTGGGACGTGGGATGCAGTGACTGTGGGACGTGGGATGCAGTGACTGAGGGAAATGGGATGCAGTGACTGAGGGAAATGGGATGCAGTGACAGAGTGAAATGGGATGCAGTGACTGAGGGACGTGGGATGCAGTGACTGTGGGACGTGGGATGCAGTGACTGTGGGACGTGGGATGCAGTGACTGAGGGAAATGGGATGCAGTGACTGAGAGAAATGGGATGCAGTGACAGAGTGAAATGGGATGCAGTGACTGAGGGACGTGGGATGCAGTGAATGAGGGACATGAGATGCAGTGACTGAGGGACATGGGATGCAGTGACTGAGGGAAATGATATGCGGTGACTGAGGGACATGGGATGCAGTGACTGAGGGACATGGGATGCAGTGACTGAGGGACATGGGATGCATCGACTGAGTGAAATGCGATGCAGAGACTGAGGGAAAGGTGATGCTGTCACTGTGGAAAATGGGATGCAGTGAGTGTGGGAAATTGAATGCAGCGTCTATGAGATACGGGAAACAGTGACTGTTGGAAATGGGATGCAGTGACTCTGGTGAAGGAGATGCAATGAATGAGTGAAATGGGATGCAGTGATTGAGTGAAATGGGAAGCACTGACTGTGTGAAATGGGATTCAGTCACTGATTGAAATGGGATCCAGTCACTGAGTGAAATGTGTTGCAGTCACTGAGTGAAATGGGATGCAGTGACTGAGGGAAATGGGATGCAGTGACTGAGGGGAATGGGATGCAGTGAGTGTGGGAAATTGAATGCAGCGTCTGAGAAATACGGGAAACAGTGACTGTTGAAAATGGGATGCAGTGACTGTGGGACATGGGATGCAGTGACTGAGTGAAATGTGATGCAGTGACTGAGTGAAATGGGATGCAGTGACTGAGTGAAATGTGATGCAGTGACTGAGTGAAATGGGCTGCAGTGACTGTTGGAAATGGGATGCAGTGACTGTGGTGAAGGAGATGCAGTGATTGAGTGAAATGGGATGCAGTGACTGAGTGAAATGAGATGCATTGACTGAGGGAAATGTGTTGCAGTCACTGAGTGAAATGGGATGAAGTGACTGAGGGAAATGCGATGCAGTGACTGAGGGAAATGCGATGCAGTGACTGAGGGAAATGCGATGCAGTGACTGAGGGAAATGTGATGCAGTGACTGAGCGAAATGTGATGCAGTGACTGAGGGAAATGAGATGCCAAGACTGAGTGAACTGGGATACAGTGACTGATGGAAATGGTATGCAGTGACTGAGGGAAATGGGATGCAGTGACTGTGGTGAAGGAGATGCAGTGATTGAGTGAAATGGGATGCAGTGACTGAGTGAAATGCAAAGCAGTGACGGCGTTAAATGGGATGCAGTGACTGCGAGAAATGGGACGCAGTGACTGAGTGAAATGGGATGCAGTGACTGACTGAAATGGGATGAAGTGAATGAGTGAAATGGGATGCAGTGACTGTGGGACGTGGGATGCAGTGACTGTGGGACGTGGGATGCAGTGACTGAGGGAAATGGGATGCAGTGACTGAGGGAAATGGGATGCAGTGACAGAGTGAAATGAGATGCAGTGACTGAGGGAAATGGGATGCAGTGACTGAGGGAAATGGGATGCAGTGACAGAGTGAAATGGGATGCAGTGACTGAGGGACGTGGGATGCAGTGACTGAGGGACATGGGATGCAGTGACTGAGGGACATGGGATGCATCGACTGAGTGAAATGCGATGCAGAGACTGAGGGAAAGGTGATGCTGTCACTGTGGAAAATGGGATGCAGTGAGTGTGGGAAATTGAATGCAGCGTCTATGAGATACGGGAAACAGTGACTGTTGGAAATGGGATGCAGTGACTCTGGTGAAGGAGATGCAATGAATGAGTGAAATGGGATGCAGTGATTGAGTGAAATGGGAAGCACTGACTGAGTGAAATGGGATGCACTGACTGAGTTAAATGTGATGCAGAGGCTGAATGAAATGGGATGCAGTGACTGTTTGAAATGGGATGCAGTGACTGAGTGAAATGTGTTTCAGTCACTGATTGAAATGGGATCCAGTCAGTGAGTGAAATGTGTTGCAGTCACTGAGTGAAATGGGATGCAGTGACTGAGGGAAATGGGATGCAGTGACTGAGGGGAATGGGATGCAGTGAGTGTGGGAAATTGAATGCAGCGTCTGAGAAATACGGGAAACAGTGACTGATGAAAATGGGATGCAGTGACTGTGGGACATGGGATACAGTGACTGAGTGAAATGCGATGCAGTGACTGAGTGAAATGCGATGCAGTGACTGAGTGAAATGGGCTGCAGTGACTATTGGAAATGGGATGCAGTGACTGTGGTGAAGGAGATGCAGTGATTGAGTGAAATGGGATGCAGTGACTGAGTGAAATGAGATGCATTGACTGAGGGAAATGGGATGCAGTCAGTGAGTGAAATATGTTGCAGTCACTGAGTGAAATCGGATGAAGTGACTGAGGGAAATGCGATGCAGTGACTGAGGGAAATGCGATGCAGTGACTGAGGGAAATGTGATGCAGTGACTGAGTGAAATGGAATGCAGTGACTGAGTGAAGTGCGATGCAGTGACGGCGTTAAATGGGATGCAGTGACTGCGTGAAATGGGACGCAGTGACTGAGTGAAATGAGATGCATTGACTGAGGGAAATGGGATGCAGTCACTGAGTGAAATGTGTTGCAGTCACTGAGTGAAATGCGATGCAGTGACTGAGGGAAATGCGATGCAGTGACTGAGGGAAATGCGATGCAGTGACTGAGTGAAATGGGATGCAGTGACTGAGTGAAGTGCGATGCAGTGACTGAGGACAATGGGATGCAGCGACTGAGGGCAATGGGATGCAGCGACTGAGGGCAATGGGATGCAGCGACTGAGGGACATGGGATGCAGCGACTGAGGGACATGGGATGCAGCGACTGAGGGACATGGGGTGCAGCGACTGAGGGAGATGGGATGCAGTGACTGATGGAAATGGGATGCAGTGACTGAGGGAAAGAAGATGCAGTGACTGTGGGAAATGGCATACTGTGACTCAGGGTAATGGGATGCAGTGACTGAGGGGAATGGGATGCAGTGAGTGTGGGAAATTGAATACAGCGTCTGAGAGATAGGGGAAACAGTGACTGATGGAAATGGGATGCAGTGACTGTGGGACATGGGATGCAATGATTGAGTGAAATGTGATGCAGTGACTGAGTGAAATGCGATGCAGTGACTGAGGGAAATGGGATGCAGTGACTGTGGTGAAGGAGATGCAGTGATTGAGTGAAATCGGATGCTGTGACTGAGTGAAATGCGAAGCAGTGACGGCGTTAAATGGGATGCAGTGACTGCGTGAAATGGGACGCAGTGACTGCGTGAAATGGGACGCAGTGACTGAGCGAAATGGGATGTGGTGACTGAGGGAAATGGGATGCAGTGACTGAGGGATATGGGATGCAGTGACTGAGGGACATGGGATGCATCGACTGAGTGAAATGCGATGCAGAGACTGAGGGAAAGGAGATGCTCTGACTGTGGGAAATGGGATGCAGCGAGTGTGGGAAATTGAATGCAGCGTCTGTGAGATACGGGAAACAGTGACTGTTGGAAATGGGATGCAGTGACTGTGGTGAAGGAGATGCAATGATTGAGTGAAATGTGATGCACTGACTGAGTGAAATGGGATGCACTGGCTGAGTTAAATGTGATGCAGAGGCTGAATGAAATGGGATGCAGTGACTGAGGGAAATGAGATGCACTGTCTGTTTGAAATGGGATCCTGCGACTGAAGTTAATGGGATGCAGTGACTGAGTGAAATGGGATGCAGTGACTGAGGGAAATAGGATGCAGTGACTGAGGGGAATGGGATGCAGTGACTGAGGGGAATGGGATGCAGTGACTGAGGGGAATGGGATGCAGTGACTGAGGGGAATGGGATGCAGTGACTGAGGACAATGGGATGCAGTGACTGAGGGAAATGGGATGCAGTGACTGAGGGAAATGGGATGCAGTGACTGGGAAATGGGATGCAGTGATTGATGGAAATAGGACGCAGTGACTGAGTGAAATGGGACTCAGTGACTGAGTGAAATGGGATGCAGTGACTGCGTGAAATGGGATTGCCATGACTGTGGAAAGGAGATGCAGTGACTGAGGAAATGGGATGCAGTGACGGAGGGAAATGGGATGCAGTGACTGAGGGAAATGTGATGCAGTGACTGAGGGAAGTGGGATGCAGTGACTGAGGGAAATGAGATGCCGAGACTGAGTGAACTGGGATGCAGTGACTGATGGAAATGGTATGCAGTGACTGACGGAAATGGGATGCAGTGTCTGTTGGAAATGGGATCCTGCGACTGAAGTTAATGGGATGCAGTGACTGCGGATAATGGGATGCAGTGACTGAGGATAATGGGATGCAGTGACTGAGGGAAATGGGATGCAGTGACTGAGGGAAATGGGATGCAGTGACTGAGGGGAATGGGATGCAGTGACTGAGGGGAATGTGATGCAGTGACTGAGGGAAATGGGATGCAGTGACTATGGGAAATAGGACGCAGTGACTGAGTGAAATGGGACGCAGTGACTGATGGAAAGGAGATGCAGTGACTGAGTGAAATGGGATGCAGTGACTGTGGAAAGGAGATGCAGTGTCTGAGGAAATGGGATGCAGTGGCTGTGTGAAATGGGATGCAGTGGCTGTGTGAAATGGGATGCAGTGGCTGTGTGAAATGGGATGCAGTGACTGTGTGAATAGGGATGCAGTGACTGAGGGATGTGGGATGCAGTGACTGAGGGATGTGGGATGCAGTGACTGAGGGATGTGGGATGCAGTGAATGAGGGACGTGGGATGCAGTGACTGAGGGAAATGGGATGCAGTGACTGAGGGAAATGAGATGCCAAGACTGAGTGAACTGGGATGCAGTGACTGATGGAAATGTGATTCAGTGACTGCGTGAAATGGGATGCAGTGAATGAGTGAAATGAGATGCAGTGACTGATGGAAAGGTGATGCAGTAACTGAAGGAAATAGGATGCAGTGACTGAGGGAAATGAGATGCAGTATTGGTAGGAAGTAGGATGCAATCACTGAGTGCAATGCGATGCAGAGACTGAGGGAAAGGAGATGCTGTGACTGTGGGAAATGGGATGCAGTGCGTGTGGGAAATTGAATGCAGCGTCTGTGAGATACGGGAAACAGTGACTGATCGAAATGGATTGCAGTGACTATGGTGAAGGAGATGCAGTGACTGAGGGAAATGGGATGCAGTGACTGCATGAAATGGGATGCCGTCACTGAGTGAAATGTGTTTCAGTCACTGAGTGTAACGTGTTGCAGTCACTGAGTGAAATGGGATGCAGTGACTGAGGGAAATGGGATGCAGTGACTGATGGAAATGGGATGCAGTGTCTGACAGAAATTGAATGCAGCATCAGTGAGGAACGGGATGCAGTGACTGAGAAAAATGGGATCCAGCAACTGAGGGAAATGGAATGCCGTGACTGAGGGAAATGGGATGCAGTGACTGACGGAAATGGGATGCAGTGACTGAGTGAGATGGGATGCAGTGTCTGAGTGAGATGGGATGCAGTGTCTGAGTGAGATGGGATGCAGTGTCTGAGTGAAATGGGATGCAGTTAATGAGTGAAATGAGATGCAGTGACTGATGGAAATTGAATGCAGTGACAGAGTGACATGAGCTGCAGTGCCTGATGGAAATGCGATGCAGTTTCTGTGGGACATGGGATGCAGTGTCTGAGGTCCTGGGAAGGAGTGACTGAGTTAATAGGGAGTCAGTGCCCGAGCGGGCTTGGGGTACAGTGACTGAGGGAAATGGGATACAGTGGCTGAGAGAAATGGGACGCACTGTCTTAGTGAAATGGGATGCAGTGAGTGAGGGACATGGGATGCACTAACTGAGGGAAGTTGGATGCAGTGACTGAGGGAAATCGGATGCAGTGACTGAGGGAAATGGGATGCAGTGACTGAGTGAAATGAGATGCAGTGACTGTTGTAAATGGGTTGCAGTGACCGATTGAAATGAGATGCAGTGACTGATGGAAATGGGATGCAGTATTTGTGGGAAGTAGGATACAATCACTGATTGAAATGAGATGCAGAGACTGAGGGAAAGGAGATGCTGTGTCTATGGGAAATGGGATGCAGTGAGTGTGGGAAATTGAAGGCAGCGTCTGTGAGATACGGGCACCAGTGACTGATGGAAATGGGATACAGTGACTGTGGTGAAGGAGATGCCATGATTGAGTGAAATGTGATGCAGTGACTGCGTGAAATGCGATGCAGTGACTGCGTGAAATGCGATGCAGTGACTGCGTGAAATGGGATGCAGTGACTGCGTGAAATCGGACGCAGTGACTGAGTGAAATGTGATTCAGTCACTGAGTGAAATGTGATTCAGACAGTGAGTGAAATGTGATTCAGACAGTGAGTGAAATGTGATGCAGTGACTGAGTGAAATGTGATGCAGTGACTGAGTGAAATGGGATGCAGTGACTGAGTGAAATGGGATGCAGTGACTGAGGGACATGAGATGCAGTGACTGAGTGAAATGGGACGCTTTGACTGAGGGAAATGGGACGCTTTGACTGAGGGAAATGGGACGCTTTGACTGAGGGAAATGGGACGCTTTGACTGAGGGAAATGGGATTCTTTGACTGAGGGAAATGGGACGCTTTGACTGAGGGAAATGGGATGCAGTGCCTGAGTGAAATGGGATGCAGTGCCTGAGTGAAATGGGATGCAGTGACTGAGTGAAATGGGATGCAGTGACTGAGTGAAATGGGATGCAGTGACTGAGTGAAATGTGTTGCAGTCACTGAGTGAAATGGGATGCAGTCACTGAGTGAAATGGGATGCATTACTGAGTTGAATGGGATGCAGTGACTGAGTGAAAAGGGATTCAGTATTTTTGGGAAGTAGGATGCAGTCACTGAGTGAAATGCGATGCAGAGACTGAGGGAAAGGAGATGCTGTGACTATGGGAAATGGGATGCAGTGAGTGTGGGAAATTGAATGCAGCGTGTGTGAGATACGGGGAACAGTAAGTGATGAAAATGGGATGCAGTGACTATGGTGAACGAGATGCAGTGATTGAGTGAAATGGGATGCAGTGACAGAGTGAAATGGGTTGCAGTGTCTGCGTGAAATGCGGTGCAGTGTCTGCGTGAAATGCGGTGCAGTGACTGCGTGAAATGCGGTGCAGTGACTGCGTGAAATGCGGTGCAGTGACTGCGTGAAATGGGATGCAGTGACTGCTTCAAATGGGATGCAGTGACTGAGTGCAATGGGATGCAGTGACTGAGTGAAATGGGATGCATCACTGAGTGAAATGGGATGCAGTGACTGCGTGAAATGGGATGCAGTGACTGCGTGAAATGGGATGCTGTGACTGAGTGAAATGAGATGTACTGACTGATGGAAATTGGATGCAGTGACAGAGTGACATGAGCTGCAGTGACTGAGTGAAATGAGATGCATTGTTTGATGGAAGCATGATGCAGTAACTGACGGAAATGAGATGCAGTGACTGAGGGAAATGGGATGCAGTGACCGAATGAAATGAGATGCAGTGACTGAGGGAAAGGAGATGCTGTGTCTTTGGGAAATGGGATACAGTGAGTGTCGGAAATTGAATGCAGCGTCTGTGAGATACGGGAACCCGTGACTGATGGAAATGGGATGCTGTGACTGTGGAGAAGGAGATGCAGTGATGGAGTGAATTGGGATGCAGTGACTGAGTGAAATGTGATGCAGTGACTGAGTGAAGTGTGATGCAGTGACTGAGTGAAGTGTGATGCAGTGACTGAGTGAAATGGGATGCAGTGACTGCGTGAAATGGGATGCAGTGACTGCGTGAAATGGGATGCAGTGACTGAGGGAAAGGAGATGCTGTGACTATGGGAAATGGGATGCAGTGCGTGTGGGAAATTGAATGCAGCGTCTGTGAGATACGGGAAACAGTGACTGATCGAAATGCATTGCAGTGACTATGGTGAAGGAGATGCAGTGACTGAGGGAAATGGGATGCAGTGACTGAGGGAAATGGGATGCAGTGACTGAGGGAAATGGGATGCAGTGACTGCATGAAATGGGATGCCGTCACTGAGTGAAATGTGTTTCAGTCACTGAGTGTAACGTGTTGCAGTCACTGAGTGAAATGGGATGCAGTGACTGAGGGAAATGGGATGCAGTGACTGATGGAAATGGGATGCAGTGTCTGACGGAAATTGAATGCAGCATCAGTGAGAAACGGGTTGCAGTGACTGAGGAAAATGGGATCCAGCGACTGAGGGAAATGGAATGCCGTGACTGAGGGAAATGGGATGCAGTGACTTACGGAAATGGGATGCAGTAACTGACGGAAATGGGATGAACTGACTGATGGAAATGGGATGCAGTGACTGAGTGAGATGGGATGCAGTTAATGAGTGAAATGAGATGCAGTGACTGATGGAAATTGAATGCAGTGACAGAGTGACATGAGCTGCAGTGCCTGATGGAAATGCGATGCAGTTACTGTGGGACATGGGATGCAGTGGCTGAGGTCCTGGGAAGGAGTGACTGAGTTAAAAGGGATTCAATGCCCGAGCGGGCTTGGGGTACAGTGACTGAGGGAAATGGGATACAGTGGCTGAGAGAAATGGGACGCACTGTCTTAGTGAAATGGGATGCAGTGAGTGAGGGACATGGGATGCAGTGAGTGAGGGACATGGGATGCACTGACAGCCTCTGACCCGCTCACAGGGACCCTGGCCCCGCCGCCCTGACCCGCTCACAGCGGCCTGGGCCCCGCAGCCCTGTCCCGCTCACAGGGACCCTGGCCCCGCCGCCCTGACCCGCTCGCAGTGGCCTGGGCCCCGAAGCCCTGACCCGCTCACGGCGTATTGCCCCCTCAGTCCTGACCCGCTGGCAGGGACTGGGCCCCGGCGCCCTGACCCGCTTGCTGCGGCCTGGGCCCCGGCGCCCTGACCCGCTCGTAGCCGCCTGCCCCCGCCGCCCTGACAGGCTCGCAGCGGCCTGCCCCCGCCGCCCTGACCCGCTGGCAGGGACTGGGCCCCGCTGCCCTGACCCGCTGGCAGGGACTGGGCCCCGCCGCCCTGACCCGCTCACAGTGGCCTGGGCCCCGCAGCCCTCACCCGCTCACAGCAACTTGCCTCCTGCAGCCCTGACCCGCTCACAGCGACTTGCCCCCTGCAGCCCTGAACCGCTCACAGGGACTGCGCTCCGCAGCCCTGTCCCGCTCACAGCGGCCTGCCCCCGCCGCCCTGACCCGCTCACAGTGACCTGCCCCTGCCGCCCTGACCCGCTCACAGCGGCCTGCCCCCGCCGCCCTGACCCGCTCACAGTGGCCTGCCCCCGCCGCCCTGACCCGCTCACAGCGGCTTGCCCCTGCAGCCCTGTCCCTCTGACAGGGACTGGGTCGCCCAGCCCTATCCCGCTCACAGGGACTGGGCCCCGCTGCCCTGTCCTGCTCACAGCGTATTGCCCCCTGCAGTCCTGTCCTGCTCAAAGCGACTTGCCCCCGCCGCCCTGTCCCGCTCACAGCGTACTGACCCTGCAGCCTTGTCCCGCTCACAGGGACTGGGCCCCGGAGCACTGTCCCGCTCACAGCGACTGGCCCCCGCAGCCCTGACCCACTAACAGGGACTGGCCCCCGCAGCCCTGACCCGCTCACAGCGTACTGCCCCCGACAGCCGAGTCCCGCTCACAGCGGACTGGGCCCTGCAGCGCTGTCCCGCTGACAGTGTTCTGCCCCCGGCAGTCCTGTCCCGCTCACATGGACTAGCCACCGCAGACATTTCCCGCTCACAGGGTCTGGCCCCCGCAGCCCTGACCCGCTCACAGGGACTGGGCCCAACAGCCCTGACCCGCTCACAGGGACTGGGCCCTGCAGCCCTGTCCCACTCACAGCGTACTGCCCCCCGCAGTGTCCCGCTTACAGGTCTGGCTCCCGGAGCCCTGACCCACTCACAGGGCTTTTGCCCCGCAGTCCTGACCCGCTCACAGCGTACTGCCCCCTGCAGTCCTGACCCGCCCACAGGGACTGGCGCGCGCAGCCCTGTCCCGCTCACAGCGGACTGGGCCCCGCAGCCCTGTCCCACTCACAAGGTATTTACCCCTGCAGCCGTATCCCGCTCACAGGGCCTGGCCCCCAGCAGTCCTGACCCGCTCACAGCGACTTGCCACCCGCAGTCCTGTCCCGCTCACAGCGTACTGCCCCCCGCAGCCGTGTCCCGCTTACAGGGTCTGGCCCCCGCAGCCCTGACCCACTCACAGGGACTTGGCCCCGCAGCCCTGTCCCACTGACAGGGATGGGCCCCGCAGCCCTGTCCCGCACACTGGGACTGGCCCCCGCAGCCCTGTCGCGCTGACAGGGACTGGGCCCCGCCTCCTTGTCCCGCTCAAAGTTACTTGCCCCCGCAGCCCTGACCCGCTCACAGCGACTTGCCCCCTCAGTCCTGACCCCCTCACAGGGACTGTCCCCCGCAGCCCTGACCCGCTCACAGGGACTGTGTCCCGCAGCCCTGACCCGCTCACAGCGACTTGCCCCCTGCAGCCCTGAACCGCTCACAGGGACTGCGCTCCGCCGCCCTCACCCGCTCACAGTGGCCTGCCCCCGCCGCCCTGACCTGCTTACAGCGGCCTGCCCCCGCCGCCCTGACCTGCTTACAGCGGCCTGCCCCCGCCGCCCTGACCCGCTCACAGTGGCCTGCCCCTGCCGCCTTGTCCCGCTCACAGCGTATTGCCCGCCGCAGCCCTGTTCCGCTCCCAGCGTATTGCCCCCTGCAGTCCTGTCGTGCTGACAGGGAGCGGGGCCCCGCTGCCCTGACCCGCTCACAGCGGCTTGCCCCTGCAGCCCTGTCCCTCTGACAGGGACTGGGTCCCCCAGCCCTATCCCGCTCACGGGGACTGGGCCCCGCTGCCCTGTCCTGCTCACAGCGTATTGCCCCCTGCAGTCCTGTCCTGCTCAAAGCGACTTGCCCCTGCTGCCCTGTCCCGCTCACAGCGTACTGACCCTGCAGCCTTGTCCCGCTCACAGGGACTGGGCCCCGGAGCACTGTCCCGCTCACAGCGACTGGCCCCCGCAGCCCTGACCCACTAACAGGGACTGGCCCCCGCAGCCCTGACCCACTAACAGGGACTGGCCCCCGCAGCCCTGACCCGCTCACAGCGTACTGCCCCCGACAGCCGTGTCCCGCTCACAGCGGACTGGGCCCTGCAGCGCTGTCCCGCTGACAGTGTACTGCCCCCGGCAGTCCTGTCCCGCTCACATGGACTAGCCCCCGCAGACATTTCCCGCTCACAGGGTCTGGCCCCCGCAGCCCTGACCCGCTCACAGGGACTGGGCCCAACAGCCCTGACCTGCTCACAGGGACTGGGCCCTGCAGCCCTGTCCCGCTCACAGCGTACTGCCCCCGGCAGCCGTGTCCCGCTCAGAGCAGATTGGGCCCCCGCAGCCCGGACCCGCTCACAGCTTACTGCCCCCCGCAGCCGTGTCCCGCCCACAGGGACTGGCCCGCGCAGCCCTGTCCCGCTCACAGGTACTGGGCCCCGCAGCCCTGTCCCACTCACAAGGTATTGCCCCCTGCAGCCGTGTCCCGCTCACAGGGACGGGCCCCTGCAGTCCTGACCCGCTCACAGGGCCTGGCCCCCAGCAGTCCTGATCCGCTCACAGCGTACTGCCCCCCGCAGCCGTGTCCCGCTTACAGGGTCTGGCCCCCGGAGCCCTGACCCACTCACAGGGCCTTTGCCCCGCAGTCCTGACCGGCTCACAGCGACTTGCCCCCTGCAGTCCTGACCCGCTCACAGTGACTGGCCCCCGCAGCCCTGTCCCACTCACAAGGTATTTACCCCTGCAGCCGTGTCCCGCTCACAGGGCCTGGCCCCCAGCAGTCCTGACCCACTCACAGCGACTTGCACCCCGCAGTCCTGTCCCGCTCACAGCGTACTTCCCCCCGCAGCCGTGTCCCGCTTACAGGGTCTGGCCCCCGGAGCCCTGACCCACTCACTGGGACTTGGCCCTGCAGCCCTGTCCCACTGACAGGGATGGGCCCCGCAGCCTTGTCCCGCACACAGGGACGGGCCCCGCAGCCCTGTCCCGCTCCCGGACTGGCCCCCGCAGGCCTGTCGCGCTGACAGGGACTGGGCCCCGCCTCCTTGTCCCGCTCAAAGTTACTTGCCCCCGCAGCCCTGACCCGCTCACAGCGACTTGCCCCCTCAGTCCTGACCCCCTCACAGGGACTGTCCCCCGCAGCCCTGACCCGCTCCCGGACAGGCCCCCGCAGCCCTGTCGCGCTGACAGGGACTGGGCCCCGCCGCCCTGTCCCGCTCACAGGGACCCTGGCCCCGCCGCCCTGACCCGCTCACAGCGGCCTGCCCCCTCAGTCCTGACCCGCTCGCAGTGGCCTGGGCCCCGAAGCCCTGACCCGCTCACAGCGGCCTTCCCCCGCCGCCCTGACCCGCTCCCCGCGGCCTGGGCCCCGCAGACCTGTCCCGCTCACAGCAGCCTGACCCCTGCGCCTTGACCCGCTCACAGCGGCCTGCCCCCGCCGCCCTGACCCGCTGACAGGGACTGGGCCCCGCAGCCGTGAGCCGCTCACAGCGGCCTGGGCCCCGCAGACCTGTCCCGCTCACAGCGGCCTGACCCCTGCGCCTTGAGCCGCTCACAGCGGCCTGCCCCCGCCGCCCTGGCCCGCTGACAGGGACTGGGCCCCGCAGCCGTGAGCCGCTCACAGCGGCCTGGGCCCCGAAGCCCTGACCCGCTCACAGCGGCTTGCCCCTGCAGCCCTGCCCCTCTGACAGGGACTGGGCCCCCCAGCCCTGTCCCGCTCACAGGGACTGCTTCCCGCAACCCTGTCCCGCTCACAGGGACTGGGCCCCGCAGCCCTGACCCGCGCACAGCAACTTTGTCCCTGCAGCCCTGACCCGCTCACAGCGACTTGCCCCCTGCAGCCCTGTACCGGTCACAGATTATTGCCCCCTGCAGTCCAGACCCACTGACAGCGACTTGCCCCCGCAGCCCTGTCCCGCTCACAGGGATTGGCCCCCGCAGCCCTGTCCCGCTCACAGGGACCCTGGCCCCGCCGCCCTGACCCGCTCACAGCGGCCTGGGCCCCGAAGCCGTGACCCGCTCACAGCGTATTGCCCCCTCAGTCCTGACCCGCTCACAGGGACTGGCCCCCGCAGCCCTGTCCCGCTTACAGGGACATGGCCCCGCAGCACTGACCCGCTCACAGGGACTGGCCCCCGCAGCCCTGACCCGCTCACAGCGATTTGCCCCCGCAGTCCTGTCCCGCTGACAGGGCCTCGCCCCTGCAGTCCTGTCCCGCTGACAGGGACTGGCCCCCGCAGCCCTGTCCCGCTGACAGGGACTGGCCCCCGCAGCCCTGTCCCGCTGACAGGGACTGGCCCCCGCAGCCCTGTCCCGCTGACAGGGACTGGCCCCCGCAGCCCTGACCCGCTGACAGGGACTGGCCCCCGCAGCCCTGTCCCGCTGACAGGGACTGGCCCCCGCAGCCCTGTCCCGCTGACAGGGACTGGCCCCCGCAGCCCTGTCCCGCTGACAGGGACTGGCCCCCGCAGCCCTGTCCCGCTGACAGGGACTGGCCCCCGCAGCCCTGTCCCGCTGACAGGGACTGGCCCCCGCAGCCCTGTCCCGCTGACAGGGACTGGCCCCCGCAGCCCTGTCCCGCTGACAGGGACTGGCCCCCGCAGCCCTGTCCCGCTGACAGGGACTGGCCCCCGCAGCCCTGTCCCGCTGACAGGGACTGGCCCCCGCAGCCCTGTCCCGCTGACAGGGACTGGCCCCCGCAGCCCTGTCCCGCTGACAGGGACTGGCCCCCGCAGCCCTGTCCCGCTGACAGGGACTGGCCCCCGCAGCCCTGTCCCGCTGACAGGGACTGGCCCCCGCAGCCCTGTCCCGCTGACAGGGACTGGCCCCCGCAGCCCTGTCCCACTCACAGGGACTGGCACCCGCAGCCCTGACCCGCTCACAGCGATTTGTCCCCTGCAGTCCTGTCCTGCAGACAGGGACTGGCCCCCGCAGTCCTGTCCCGCTGACAGGGACTTGCCCCCGCAGCCCTGTCCTGCTGACAGCGATTTGCCCGCGCAGCCCTGTCCTGCTGACAGCGATTTGCCCCCGCACTCCTGTCCCGCTCACAGTGGTTTGCCCCCGCACTCCTGTCCCGCTCACAGCGGTTTGCCCCATGCAGTCCAGTCACGCTCACAGCGACTTGCTCCCTCAGTCCTGACGCGCTCATCGGGACTGACCCCCGCAGCCCTGACCCGCTCACAGCGACTTGCCCCCCGCAGCCCTGTCCCGCTGACAGCGACTTTCCCCCGCAGCCCTGTCCCACTGACAGCGGCTCGCACCCGCAGCCCTGACCCGCTCACAGGGACTGGCCCCAGCAGCCCTGACCCGCTCGCAGCGACTTGCCCCCTCCAGTCCTGTCGTGCTCGCAGCGACTTGCCCCGCAGCCCTGACCTGCTCACAGGAACTGGCCCCCACAGCCCTGTCGCGCTCACAGCGACTTGCCCCCTGCAGTCCTGTCGCGCTCACAGTGACTTGCCCCGTCATTCCTGTCCCACTGACGGGGGCCGGCCCCCGCAGCCCTGTCGCGCTGACGGCGTCCGGCCCCCGAAGCCCTGTCGCGCGGACAGGGACTGGCCCCCATAGCCCTGTCCCACTCATCGGGACTGGCCCCCGCAGCCCAGTCCCGCTCACAGGGATGGCCCCCGCAGCCCAGACCTGCTCACAGGGACTGGCCCCCGGAGTCTTGACCCGCTCACAGCGGCCTGCCCCCGCCGCCCTGGCCCGCTGACAGGGACTGGGCCCCGCAGCCGTGAGCCGCTCACAGCGGCCTGGGCCCCGAAGCCCTGACCCGCTCACAGCGGCCTGGGCCCTGAAGCCCTGACCCGCTCACAGCGGCTTGCCCCTGCAGCCCTGCCCTGCTGACAGGGACTGGGCCCCCCAGCCCTGTCCCGCTCACAGGGACTGCTTCCCGCAGCCCTGTCCCGCTCACAGGGACTGCTTCCCGCAGCCCTGTCCCGCTCACAGGGACTGGGCCCCGCAGCCCTGACCCGCGCACAGCGACTTGCCCCCTGCAGCCCTGGCCTGCTCACAGCGACTTGCCCTCGCAGCCCTGTACCGCTCACAGATTATTGCCCCCTGCAGTCCAGACCCGCTGACAGCGACTTGCCCCCGCAGCCCTGTCCCGCTCACAGGGATTGGCCCCCGCAGCCCTGTCCCGCTCACAGGGACCCTGTCCCCGCCGCCCTGACCCGCTCACAGCGGCCTGGGCCCCGAAGCCGTGACCCGCTCACAGCGTATTGCCCCCTCAGTCCTGACCCGCTCACAGGGACTGGCCCCCGCAGCCCTGTCCCGCTTACAGGGACATGGCCCCGCAGCACTGACCCGCTCACAGGGACTGGCCCCCGCAGCCCTGACCCGCTCACAGCGATTTGCCCCCGCAGTCCTGTCCCGCTGACAGGGCCTCGCCCCCGCAGCTCTGTCCCGCTGACAGGGACTGGACCCCGCAGCCCTGTCCCACTGACAGGGACTGGCCCCCGCAGCCCTGTCCCGCTGACAGGGACTGGACGCCGCAGCCCTGTCCCGCTGACAGGGACTGGACCCCGCAGCCCTGTCCCGATGACAGGGACAGGCCCCCGCAGCCCTGTCCCACTGACAGGGACTGGCCCCCGCAGCCCTGTCCCGCTGACAGGGACTGGCCCCCGCAGCCCTGTCCCGCTGACTGGGACTGGCCCCCGCAGCCCTGTCCCGCTGACAGGGACTGGCCCCCGCAGCCCTGTCCCGCTGACAGGGACTGGCCCCCGCATCCCTGACCCGCTCACAGGGACTGGCACCCGCAGCCCTGACCCGCTCACAGCGGTTTGTCCCCTGCAGTCCTGTCCTGCAGACAGGGACTGGCCCCCGCTGCCCTGTCCCACTGACAGTGACTGGCCCCCGCAGCCCTGTCCCGCTGACAGGGAATCGCCCCCGCAGCGCTGTCCCGCTGACAGGGACTGGACCCCGCAGCCCTGTCCCGATGACAGGGACTGGCCCCCGCAGCCCTGTCCCGCTGACAGGGACTGGCCCCCGCAGCCCTGTCCCGCTGACAGGGACTGGCCCCCGCAGCCCTGTCCCGCTGACAGGGACTGGCCCCCGCAGCCCTGTCCCGCTGACAGGGAATGGCCCCCGCAGCCCTGTCCCGCTCACAGGGACTGGCACCCGCAGCCCTGACCCGCTCACAGCGATTTGTCCCCTGCAGTCCTGTCCTGCAGACAGGGACAGGCCCCCGCAGTCCTGTCCCGCTGACAGGGACTTGCCCCCGCAGCCCTGTCCCGCTGACAGGGACTTGCCCCCGCAGCCCTGTCCTGCTGACAGAGATTTGCCCGCGCAGCCCTGTCCCGCTGACAGCGATTTGCCCCCGCACTCCTGTCCCGCTCACAGGGGTTTGCCCCCGCACTCCTGTCCCGCTCACAGCGGTTTTCCCCATGCAGTCCAGTCATGCTCACAGCGACTTGCTCCCTCAGTCCTGACCCGCTCATCGGGACTGACCCCCGCAGCCCTGACCCGCTCACAGTGATTTGTCACCCGCAGCCCTGACCCGCTCACAGGGACTGGCAGCCGGAGCTGTGACCCGCGAACAGGTACTGGCCCCCACAGCCCTGACCCGCTCACAGCGGCTGGCCCCCACAGTCCTGACCCGCTCACAGCGACTTGCCCCCAGCAGCCCTGTCCCGCTGACAGCGACTGGCCCCCGCATTGCTGTCGCTGTCACAGCAGCTGGCCCCCGCAGGCCTGACTGGCTCACAGCGATTTGCCCCCTGCAGTCCTGTCGCGCTCTCAGGAACTGCCCCCTGCAGCCCTGTCCAGCTGACAGCAACGGGCCCCCGCAGCCCTGACCCGCTCCCGGCATGTCCCCCGCACCCTGTCGCGCTGACAGGGAGTGGGCCCCGCCTCCCTGACCCGCTCACAGCGGCCTGTGCCCCGCAAATCTGTCCCGCTTGCAGTGGCCTGGGCCCCGCAGCCCTGACCCGCTCACAGCGGCCTGGGCCCCGAAGCCCTGACCCGCTCACAGCGGCTTGCCCCTGCAGCCCTGTCCCACTGACAGGGACTGGGTCCCCCAGCCCTGTCCCGCTCACAGGGACTGGGTCCCGAGGCCCTTTCCGCTCACAGGGACTGGGCCCCGCAGCCCTGACCCGCTCACAGCAACTTGCCCACTGCAGCCCTGACCCGCTCACAGTGACTTGCCCCCTGCAGCCCTGACCCGCTGACAGGGACTGGCCCCCGCAGCCCTGTCCCGCTGACAGGGACTGGCCCCCGCAGCCCTGTCCCGCTGACAGGGACTGGCCCCCGCAGCCCTGTCCCGCTGACAGGGACTGGCCCCCGCAGCCCTGTCCCGCTGACAGGGACTGGCCCCCGCAGCCCTGTCCCGCTGACAGGGACTGGCCCCCGCAGCCCTGTCCCGCTGACAGGGACTGGCCCCCGCAGCCCTGTCCCGCTGACAGGGACTGGCCCCCGCAGCCCTGTCCCGCTGACAGGGACTGGCCCCCGCAGCCCTGTCCCGCTGACAGGGACTGGCCCCCGCAGCCCTGTCCCGCTGACAGGGACTGGCCCCCGCAGCCCTGTCCCGCTGACAGGGACTGGCCCCCGCAGCCCTGTCCCGCTGACAGGGACTGGCCCCCGCACTCCTGTCCCGCTGACAGGGACTGGCCCCCGCAGCCCTGTCCCACTCACAGGGACTGGCACCCGCAGCCCTGACCCGCTCACAGCGATTTGTCCCCTGCAGTCCTGTCCTGCAGACAGGGACTGGCCCCCGCAGTCCTGTCCCGCTGACAGGGACTTGCCCCCGCAGCCCTGTCCTGCTGACAGCGATTTGCCCGCGCAGCCCTGTCCTGCTGACAGCGATTTGCCCCCGCACTCCTGTCCCGCTCACAGTGGTTTGCCCCCGCACTCCTGTCCCGCTCACAGCGTTTGCCCCATGCAGTCCAGTCACGCTCACAGCGACTTGCTCCCTCAGTCCTGACGCGCTCATCGGGACTGACCCCCGCAGCCCTGACCCGCTCACAGCGACTTGCCCCCCGCAGCCCTGTCCCGCTGACAGCGACTTTCCCCCGCAGCCCTGTCCCACTGACAGCGGCTCGCACCCGCAGCCCTGACCCGCTCACAGGGACTGGCCCCAGCAGCCCTGACCCGCTCGCAGCGACTTGCCCCCTCCAGTCCTGTCGTGCTCGCAGCGACTTGCCCCGCAGCCCTGACCTGCTCACAGGAACTGGCCCCCACAGCCCTGTCGCGCTCACAGCGACTTGCCCCCTGCAGTCCTGTCGCGCTCACAGTGACTTGCCCCGTCATTCCTGTCCCACTGACGGGGGCCGGCCCCCGCAGCCCTGTCGCGCTGACGGCGTCCGGCCCCCGAAGCCCTGTCGCGCGGACAGGGACTGGCCCCCATAGCCCTGTCCCACTCATCGGGACTGGCCCCCGCAGCCCAGTCCCGCTCACAGGGACTGGCCCCCGCAGCCCAGACCTGCTCACAGGGACTGGCCCCCGGAGTCTTGACCCGCTCACAGCGGCCTGCCCCCGCCGCCCTGGCCCGCTGACAGGGACTGGGCCCCGCAGCCGTGAGCCGCTCACAGCGGCCTGGGCCCCGAAGCCCTGACCCGCTCACAGCGGCCTGGGCCCTGAAGCCCTGACCCGCTCACAGCGGCTTGCCCCTGCAGCCCTGCCCTGCTGACAGGGACTGGGCCCCCCAGCCCTGTCCCGCTCACAGGGACTGCTTCCCGCAGCCCTGTCCCGCTCACAGGGACTGCTTCCCGCAGCCCTGTCCCGCTCACAGGGACTGGGCCCCGCAGCCCTGACCCGCGCACAGCGACTTGCCCCCTGCAGCCCTGGCCTGCTCACAGCGACTTGCCCTCGCAGCCCTGTACCGCTCACAGATTATTGCCCCCTGCAGTCCAGACCCGCTGACAGCGACTTGCCCCCGCAGCCCTGTCCCGCTCACAGGGATTGGCCCCCGCAGCCCTGTCCCGCTCACAGGGACCCTGTCCCCGCCGCCCTGACCCGCTCACAGCGGCCTGGGCCCCGAAGCCGTGACCCGCTCACAGCGTATTGCCCCCTCAGTCCTGACCCGCTCACAGGGACTGGCCCCCGCAGCCCTGTCCCGCTTACAGGGACATGGCCCCGCAGCACTGACCCGCTCACAGGGACTGGCCCCCGCAGCCCTGACCCGCTCACAGCGATTTGCCCCCGCAGTCCTGTCCCGCTGACAGGGCCTCGCCCCCGCAGCTCTGTCCCGCTGACAGGGACTGGACCCCGCAGCCCTGTCCCACTGACAGGGACTGGCCCCCGCAGCCCTGTCCCGCTGACAGTGACTGGCCCCCGCAGCCCTGTCCCGCTGACAGGGACTGGACCCCGCAGCCCTGTCCCGATGACAGGGACAGGCCCCCGCAGCCCTGTCCCACTGACAGGGACTGGCCCCCGCAGCCCTGTCCCGCTGACAGGGACTGGCCCCCGCAGCCCTGTCCCGCTGACTGGGACTGGCCCCCGCAGCCCTGTCCCGCTGACAGGGACTGGCCCCCGCAGCCCTGTCCCGCTGACAGGGACTGGCCCCCGCATCCCTGACCCGCTCACAGGGACTGGCACCCGCAGCCCTGACCCGCTCACAGCGGTTTGTCCCCTGCAGTCCTGTCCTGCAGACAGGGACTGGCCCCCGCTGCCCTGTCCCACTGACAGTGACTGGCCCCCGCAGCCCTGTCCCGCTGACAGGGAATCGCCCCCGCAGCGCTGTCCCGCTGACAGGGACTGGACCCCGCAGCCCTGTCCCGATGACAGGGACTGGCCCCCGCAGCCCTGTCCCGCTGACAGTGACTGGCCCCCGCAGCCCTGTCCCGCTGACAGGGACTGGCCCCCGCAGCCCTGTCCCGCTGACAGGGACTGGCCCCCGCAGCCCTGTCCCGCTGACAGGGACTGGCCCCCGCAGCCCTGTCCCGCTGACAGGGACTGGCCCCCGCAGCCCTGTCCCGCTGACAGGGACTGGCCCCCGCAGCCCTGTCCCGCTGACAGGGAATGGCCCCCGCAGCCCTGTCCCGCTCACAGGGACTGGCACCCGCAGCCCTGACCCGCTCACAGCGATTTGTCCCCTGCAGTCCTGTCCTGCAGACAGGGACAGGCCCCCGCAGTCCTGTCCCGCTGACAGGGACTGGCCCCCGCAGCCCTGTCCCGCTGACAGGGAATGGCCCCCGCAGCCCTGTCCCGCTCACAGGGACTGGCACCCGCAGCCCTGACCCGCTCACAGCGATTTGTCCCCTGCAGTCCTGTCCTGCAGACAGGGACAGGCCCCCGCAGTCCTGTCCCGCTGACAGGGACTTGCCCCCGCAGCCCTGTCCCGCTGACAGGGACTTGCCCCCGCAGCCCTGTCCTGCTGACAGAGATTTGCCCGCGCAGCCCTGTCCCGCTGACAGCGATTTGCCCCCGCACTCCTGTCCCGCTCACAGGGGTTTGCCCCCGCACTCCTGTCCCGCTCACAGCGGTTTTCCCCATGCAGTCCAGTCATGCTCACAGCGACTTGCTCCCTCAGTCCTGACCCGCTCATCGGGACTGACCCCCGCAGCCCTGACCCGCTCACAGTGATTTGTCACCCGCAGCCCTGACCCGCTCACAGGGACTGGCAGCCGGAGCTGTGACCCGCGAACAGGTACTGGCCCCCACAGCCCTGACCCGCTCACAGCGGCTGGCCCCCACAGTCCTGACCCGCTCACAGCGACTTGCCCCCAGCAGCCCTGTCCCGCTGACAGCGACTGGCCCCCGCATTGCTGTCGCTGTCACAGCAGCTGGCCCCCGCAGGCCTGACTGGCTCACAGCGATTTGCCCCCTGCAGTCCTGTCGCGCTCTCAGGAACTGCCCCCTGCAGCCCTGTCCAGCTGACAGCAACGGGCCCCCGCAGCCCTGACCCGCTCCCGGCATGTCCCCCGCACCCTGTCGCGCTGACAGGGAGTGGGCCCCGCCTCCCTGACCCGCTCACAGCGGCCTGTGCCCCGCAAACCTGTCCCGCTTGCAGTGGCCTGGGCCCCGCAGCCCTGACCCGCTCACAGCGGCCTGGGCCCCGAAGCCCTGACCCGCTCACAGCGGCTTGCCCCTGCAGCCCTGTCCCACTGACAGGGACTGGGTCCCCCAGCCCTGTCCCGCTCACAGGGACTGGGTCCCGAGGCCCTTTCCGCTCACAGGGACTGGGCCCCGCAGCCCTGACCCGCTCACAGCAACTTGCCCACTGCAGCCCTGACCCGCTCACAGTGACTTGCCCCCTGCAGCCCTGACCCGCTGACAGGGACTGGCCCCCGCAGCCCTGTCCCGCTGACAGGGACTGGCCCCCGCAGCCCTGTCCCGCTGACAGGGACTGGCCCCCGCAGCCCTGTCCCGCTGACAGGGACTGGCCCCCGCAGCCCTGTCCCGCTGACAGGGACTGGCCCCCGCAGCCCTGTCCCGCTGACAGGGACTGGCCCCCGCAGCCCTGTCCCGCTGACAGGGACTGGCCCCCGCAGCCCTGTCCCGCTGACAGGGACTGGCCCCCGCAGCCCTGTCCCGCTGACAGGGACTGGCCCCCGCAGCCCTGTCCCGCTGACAGGGACTGGCCCCCGCAGCCCTGTCCCGCTGACAGGGACTGGCCCCCGCACTCCTGTCCCGCTGACAGGGACTGGCCCCCGCAGCCCTGTCCCACTCACAGGGACTGGCACCCGCAGCCCTGACCCGCTCACAGCGATTTGTCCCCTGCAGTCCTGTCCTGCAGACAGGGACTGGCCCCCGCAGTCCTGTCCCGCTGACAGGGACTTGCCCCCGCAGCCCTGTCCTGCTGACAGCGATTTGCCCGCGCAGCCCTGTCCTGCTGACAGCGATTTGCCCCCGCACTCCTGTCCCGCTCACAGTGGTTTGCCCCCGCACTCCTGTCCCGCTCACAGCGGTTTGCCCCATGCAGTCCAGTCACGCTCACAGCGACTTGCTCCCTCAGTCCTGACGCGCTCATCGGGACTGACCCCCGCAGCCCTGACCCGCTCACAGCGACTTGCCCCCCGCAGCCCTGTCCCGCTGACAGCGACTTTCCCCCGCAGCCCTGTCCCACTGACAGCGGCTCGCACCCGCAGCCCTGACCCGCTCACAGGGACTGGCCCCAGCAGCCCTGACCCGCTCGCAGCGACTTGCCCCCTCCAGTCCTGTCGTGCTCGCAGCGACTTGCCCCGCAGCCCTGACCTGCTCACAGGAACTGGCCCCCACAGCCCTGTCGCGCTCACAGCGACTTGCCCCCTGCAGTCCTGTCGCGCTCACAGTGACTTGCCCCGTCATTCCTGTCCCACTGACGGGGGCCGGCCCCCGCAGCCCTGTCGCGCTGACGGCGTCCGGCCCCCGAAGCCCTGTCGCGCGGACAGGGACTGGCCCCCATAGCCCTGTCCCACTCATCGGGACTGGCCCCCGCAGCCCAGTCCCGCTCACAGGGACTGGCCCCCGCAGCCCAGACCTGCTCACAGGGACTGGCCCCCGGAGTCTTGACCCGCTCACAGCGGCCTGCCCCCGCCGCCCTGGCCCGCTGACAGGGACTGGGCCCCGCAGCCGTGAGCCGCTCACAGCGGCCTGGGCCCCGAAGCCCTGACCCGCTCACAGCGGCCTGGGCCCTGAAGCCCTGACCCGCTCACAGCGGCTTGCCCCTGCAGCCCTGCCCTGCTGACAGGGACTGGGCCCCCCAGCCCTGTCCCGCTCACAGGGACTGCTTCCCGCAGCCCTGTCCCGCTCACAGGGACTGCTTCCCGCAGCCCTGTCCCGCTCACAGGGACTGGGCCCCGCAGCCCTGACCCGCGCACAGCGACTTGCCCCCTGCAGCCCTGGCCTGCTCACAGCGACTTGCCCTCGCAGCCCTGTACCGCTCACAGATTATTGCCCCCTGCAGTCCAGACCCGCTGACAGCGACTTGCCCCCGCAGCCCTGTCCCGCTCACAGGGATTGGCCCCCGCAGCCCTGTCCCGCTCACAGGGACCCTGTCCCCGCCGCCCTGACCCGCTCACAGCGGCCTGGGCCCCGAAGCCGTGACCCGCTCACAGCGTATTGCCCCCTCAGTCCTGACCCGCTCACAGGGACTGGCCCCCGCAGCCCTGTCCCGCTTACAGGGACATGGCCCCGCAGCACTGACCCGCTCACAGGGACTGGCCCCCGCAGCCCTGACCCGCTCACAGCGATTTGCCCCCGCAGTCCTGTCCCGCTGACAGGGCCTCGCCCCCGCAGCTCTGTCCCGCTGACAGGGACTGGACCCCGCAGCCCTGTCCCACTGACAGGGACTGGCCCCCGCAGCCCTGTCCCGCTGACAGTGACTGGCCCCCGCAGCCCTGTCCCGCTGACAGGGACTGGACCCCGCAGCCCTGTCCCGATGACAGGGACAGGCCCCCGCAGCCCTGTCCCACTGACAGGGACTGGCCCCCGCAGCCCTGTCCCGCTGACAGGGACTGGCCCCCGCAGCCCTGTCCCGCTGACTGGGACTGGCCCCCGCAGCCCTGTCCCGCTGACAGGGACTGGCCCCCGCAGCCCTGTCCCGCTGACAGGGACTGGCCCCCGCATCCCTGACCCGCTCACAGGGACTGGCACCCGCAGCCCTGACCCGCTCACAGCGGTTTGTCCCCTGCAGTCCTGTCCTGCAGACAGGGACTGGCCCCCGCTGCCCTGTCCCACTGACAGTGACTGGCCCCCGCAGCCCTGTCCCGCTGACAGGGAATCGCCCCCGCAGCGCTGTCCCGCTGACAGGGACTGGACCCCGCAGCCCTGTCCCGATGACAGGGACTGGCCCCCGCAGCCCTGTCCCGCTGACAGTGACTGGCCCCCGCAGCCCTGTCCCGCTGACAGGGACTGGCCCCCGCAGCCCTGTCCCGCTGACAGGGACTGGCCCCCGCAGCCCTGTCCCGCTGACAGGGACTGGCCCCCGCAGCCCTGTCCCGCTGACAGGGACTGGCCCCCGCAGCCCTGTCCCGCTGACAGGGACTGGCCCCCGCAGCCCTGTCCCGCTGACAGGGACTGGCCCCCGCAGCCCTGTCCCGCTGACAGGGAATGGCCCCCGCAGCCCTGTCCCGCTCACAGGGACTGGCACCCGCAGCCCTGACCCGCTCACAGCGATTTGTCCCCTGCAGTCCTGTCCTGCAGACAGGGACAGGCCCCCGCAGTCCTGTCCCGCTGACAGGGACTTGCCCCCGCAGCCCTGTCCCGCTGACAGGGACTTGCCCCCGCAGCCCTGTCCTGCTGACAGAGATTTGCCCGCGCAGCCCTGTCCCGCTGACAGCGATTTGCCCCCGCACTCCTGTCCCGCTCACAGGGGTTTGCCCCCGCACTCCTGTCCCGCTCACAGCGGTTTTCCCCATGCAGTCCAGTCATGCTCACAGCGACTTGCTCCCTCAGTCCTGACCCGCTCATCGGGACTGACCCCCGCAGCCCTGACCCGCTCACAGTGATTTGTCACCCGCAGCCCTGACCCGCTCACAGGGACTGGCAGCCGGAGCTGTGACCCGCGAACAGGTACTGGCCCCCACAGCCCTGACCCGCTCACAGCGGCTGGCCCCCACAGTCCTGACCCGCTCACAGCGACTTGCCCCCAGCAGCCCTGTCCCGCTGACAGCGACTGGCCCCCGCATTGCTGTCGCTGTCACAGCAGCTGGCCCCCGCAGGCCTGACTGGCTCACAGCGATTTGCCCCCTGCAGTCCTGTCGCGCTCTCAGGAACTGCCCCCTGCAGCCCTGTCCAGCTGACAGCAACGGGCCCCCGCAGCCCTGACCCGCTCCCGGCATGTCCCCCGCACCCTGTCGCGCTGACAGGGAGTGGGCCCCGCCTCCCTGACCCGCTCACAGCGGCCTGTGCCCCGCAAACCTGTCCCGCTTGCAGTGGCCTGGGCCCCGCAGCCCTGACCCGCTCACAGCGGCCTGGGCCCCGAAGCCCTGACCCGCTCACAGCGGCTTGCCCCTGCAGCCCTGTCCCACTGACAGGGACTGGGTCCCCCAGCCCTGTCCCGCTCACAGGGACTGGGTCCCGCAGCCCTGACCCGCTCACAGCAACTTGCCCACTGCAGCCCTGACCCGCTCACAGTGACTTGCCCCCTGCAGCCCTGTCCCGCTCACAGGGACTGCGCCCCGCAGCCCTGTCCCACTCACAGCGGCCGGCCCCCACCGCCCTGACCCGCTCACAGCAGCCTGCCCCCACCGCCCTGACCTGCTCACAGTGTATTGCCCCCCGCAGCCCTGTCCTGCTCTCAGCGTGTTGCCCCCGCCGCCCTGACCCGCTCACAGCGGCCGGCCCCCGCCGCCCTGACCCGCTCACAGCGTATTGCCCCCTGCAGTCCTGTCCTGCTCAAAGCGACTTGCCCCTGCTGCCCTGTCCCGCTGACAGGGACTGGACCCCGCAGCCCTGTCCCGCTGACAGGGACTGGCCCCCGCATCCCTGACCCGCTCACAGGGACAGGCACCCGCAGCCCTGACCCGCTCACAGCGATTTTCCCCCGCAGTCCTGTCCCGCTGACAGGGACTTGCCCCCGCAGCCCTGTCCTGCTGACAGCGATTTGCCCGCGCAGCCCTGTCCCGCTGACAGCGATTTGCCCCCGCACTCCTGTCCCGCTCACAGCGGTTTGCCCCCGCACTCCTGTCCCGCTCACAGCGGTTTGCCCCATGCAGTCCAGTCACGCTCACAGCGACTTGCTCCCTCAGTCCTGACCCGCTCATCGGGACTGACCCCCGCAGCCCTGACCCGCTCACAGCGATTTGTCACCCGCAGCCCTGACCCGCTCACAGGGACTGGCAGCCGCAGCTGTGACCCGCTAACAGGTACTGGCCCCCACAGCCCTGACACGCTCACAGCGGCTGGCCCCCACAGCCCTGACCCGCTGACAGCGACTTTCCCCCGCAGCCCTGTCCCGCTGACAGTGGCTCGCTCCCGCAGCCCTGACCCGCTCACAGGGACTGGCCCCGTCAGCCCTGACACGGTCACAGCGGCTTGCCCCCCCGCAGCCCTGTCCCGCTGACAGCGACTTTCCCCCGCAGCCCTGTCCCGCTGACAGCGACTTTCCCCCGCAGCCCTGTCCCGCTGACAGCGGCTCGCTCCCGCAGCCCTGACCCGCTCACAGGGACTGGCCCCAGCAGCCCTGACCCGCTCACAGCGACTTGCCCCCTCCAGTCCTGTCGTGCTCGCAGCGACTTGCCCCGCAGCCCTAACCTGCTCACAGGGACTGGCCCCCACAGCCCTGTCGCGCTCACAGTGACTTGCCCCGTCATTCCTGTCCCACTGACGGGGTCCGGCCCCCGCAGCCCTGTCCCACTCACAGGGACTGGCCCCCGCAGCCCTGACCGGCTCACAGGGACTGGCCCCCGCAGCCCTGTCCCGCAGACAGGGACTGGCCCCCTCAGCCCTGTCCCGCTGACAGGGACTGGACCCCGCAGCCCTGTCCCGCTGACAGGGACTGGACCCCGCAGCCCTGTCCCGCTGACAGGGACTGGACCCCGCAGCCCTGTCCCGCTGACAGGGACTGGACCCCGCAGCCCTGTCCCGCTGACAGGGACTGGACCCCGCAGCCCTGTCCCGCTGACACGGACTGGACCCCGCAGCCCTGTCCCGCTGACACGGACTGGACCCCGCAGCCCTGTCCCGCTGACAGGGACTGGCCCCCGCAGCCCTGTCCCGCTGACAGGGACTGGCCCCCGCAGCCCTGTCCCGCTGACAGGGACTGTCCCCCGCAGCCCTGTCCCGCTGACAGGGACTGTCCCCCGCAGCCCTGTCCCGCTGACAGGGACTGGCACCCGCAACGCTGTCCCGCTGACAGGGACTGGCCCCCGCATCCCTGACCCGCTCACAGGGACTGGCACCAACAGCCCTGACCCGCTCACAGCGATTTGTCCCCTGCAGTCCTGTCCTGCAGACAGGGACTGGCCCCCGCTGCCCTGCCCCACTGACAGTGACTGGCCCCCGCAGCCCTGACCCGCTCACAGCGATTTTCCCCCGCAGTCCTGTCCCGCTGACAGGGACTTGCCCCCGCAGCCCTGTCCCGCTGACAGCGATTTGCCCGCCCAGCCCTGTCCCGCTGACAGCGATTTGCCCCCGCACTCCTGTCCCGCTCACAGCGGTTTGCCCCTGCACTCCTGTCCCGCTCACAGCGGTTTTCCCCATGCAGTCCAGTCATGCTCACAGCGACTTGCTCCCTCAGTCCTGACCCGCTCATCGGGACTGACCCCCGCAGCCCTGACCCGCTCACAGGGACTGGCAGCCGCAGCTGTGACCCGCTAACAGGTACTGGCCCCCACAGCCCTGACCCGCTCACAGCGGCTGGCCCCCACAGCCCTGACCCGCTCACAGCGACTGGCCCCCGCAGCCCAGTCCCGCTCACAGGGACTGGCCCCCGCAGCCCAGACCTGCTCACAGGGACTGGCCCCCGGAGTCTTGACCCGCTCACAGCGGCCTGCCCCCGCCGCCCTGGCCCGCTGACAGGGACTGGGCCCCGCAGCCGTGAGCCGCTCACAGCGGCCTGGGCCCCGAAGCCCTGACCCGCTCACAGCGGCCTGGGCCCTGAAGCCCTGACCCGCTCACAGCGGCTTGCCCCTGCAGCCCTGCCCCTCTGACAGGGACTGGGCCCCCCAGCCCTGTCCCGCTCACAGGGACTGCTTCCCGCAGCCCTGTCCCGCTCACAGGGACTGCTTCCCGCAGCCCTGTCCCGCTCACAGGGACTGGGCCCCGCAGCCCTGACCCGCGCATAGCGACTTGCCCCCTGCAGCCCTGGCCTGCTCACAGCGACTTGCCCTCGCAGCCCTGTACCGCTCACAGATTATTGCCCCCTGCAGTCCAGACCCGCTGACAGCGACTTGCCCCCGCCGCCCTGACCCGCTGACAGGGACTGGGCCCCGCAGCCGTGAGCCGCTCACAGCGGCCTGGGCCCCGAAGCCCTGACCCGCTCACAGCGGCCTGGGCCCCGAAGCCCTGACCCGCTCACAGCGGCCTGGGCCCCGAAGCCCTGACCCGCTCACAGCGGCCTGGGCCCTGAAGCCCTGACCCGCTCACAGCGGCTTGCCCCTGCAGCCCTGCCCCTCTGACAGGGACTGGGCCCCCCAGCCCTGTCCCGCTCACAGGGACTGCTTCCCGCAGCCCTGTCCCGCTCACAGGGACTGCTTCCCGCAGCCCTGTCCCGCTCACAGGGACTGGGCCCCGCAGCCCTGACCCGCGCACAGCGACTTGCCCCCTGCAGCCCTGGCCTGCTCACAGCGACTTGCCCTCGCAGCCCTGTACCGCTCACAGATTATTGCCCCCTGCAGTACAGACCCGCTGACAGCGACTTGCCCCCGCAGCCCTGTCCCGCTCACAGGGATTGGCCCCCGCAGCCCTGTCCCGCTCACAGGGACCCTGGCCCCGCCGCCCTGACCCGCTCACAGCGGCCTGGGCCCCGAAGCCGTGACCCGCTCACAGCGTATTGCCCCCTCAGTCCTGACCCGCTCACAGGGACTGGCCCCCGCAGCCCTGTCCCGCTTACAGGGACATGGCCCCGCAGCACTGACCCGCTCACAGGGACTGGCCCCCACAGCCCTGACCCGCTCACAGCGATTTGCCCCCGCAGTCCTGTCCCGCTGACAGGGCCTCGCCCCCGCAGCTCTGTCCCGCTGACAGGGACTGGACCCCGCAGCCCTGTCCCACTGACAGGGACTGGCCCCCGCAGCCCTGTCCCGCTGACAGTGACTGGCCCCCGCAGCCCTGTCCCGCTGACAGGGACTGGACCCCGCAGCCCTGTCCCGATGACAGGGACAGGCCCCCGCAGCCCTGTCCCACTGACAGGGACTGGCCCCCGCAGCCCTGTCCCGCTGACAGGGACTGGCCCCCACAGCCCTGTCCCGCTGACTGGGACTGGCCCCCGCAGCCCTGTCCCGCTGACAGGGACTGGCCCCCGCAGCCCTGTCCCGCTGACAGGGACTGGCCCCCGCATCCCTGACCCGCTCACAGGGACTGGCACCCGCAGCCCTGACCCGCTCACAGCGGTTTGTCCCCTGCAGTCCTGTCCTGCAGACAGTGACTGGCCCCCGCTGCCCTGTCCCACTGACAGTGACTGGCCCCCGCAGCCCTGTCCCGCTGACAGGGACTCGCCCCCGCAGCGCTGTCCCGCTGACAGGGACTGGACCCCGCAGCCCTGTCCCGATGACAGGGACTGGCCCCCGCAGCCCTGTCCCGCTGACAGTGACTGGGCCCCGCAGCCCTGTCCCGCTGACAGTGACTGGCCCCCGCAGCCCTGTCCCGCTGACAGGGACTGGCCCCCGCAGCCCTGTCCCGCTGACAGGGACTGGCCCCCGCAGCCCAGTCCCGCTGACAGGGACTGGCCCCCGCAGCCCTGTCCCGCTGACAGGGACTGGCCCCCGCAGCCCTGTCCCGCTGACAGGGACTGGCCCCCGCAGCCCTGTCCCGCTGACAGGGACTGGCCCCCGCAGCCCTGTCCCGCTGACAGGGACTGGCCCCCGCAGCCCTGTCCCGCTGACAGGGACTGGCCCCCGCAGCCCTGTCCCGCTGACAGGGACTGGCCCCCGCAGCCCTGTCCCGCTGACAGGGAATGGCCCCCGCAGCCCTGTCCCGCTCACAGGGACTGGCACCCGCAGCCCTGACCCGCTCACAGCGATTTGTCCCCTGCAGTCCTGTCCTGCAGACAGGGACAGGCCCCTGCAGTCCTGTCCCGCTGACAGGGACTTGCCCCCGCAGCCCTGTCCCGCTGACAGGGACTTGCCCCCGCAGCCCTGTCCTGCTGACAGAGATTTGCCCGCGCAGCCCTGTCCCGCTGACAGCGATTTGCCCCCGCACTCCTGTCCCGCTCACAGGGGTTTGCCCCCGCACTCCTGTCCCGCTCACAGCGGTTTTCCCCATGCAGTCCAGTCATGCTCACAGCGACTTGCTCCCTCAGTCCTGACCCGCTCATCGGGACTGACCCCCGCAGCCCTGACCCGCTCACAGTGATTTGTCACCCGCAGCCCTGACCCGCTCACAGGGACTGGCAGCCGGAGCTGTGACCCGCGAACAGGTACTGGCCCCCACAGCCCTGACCCGCTCACAGCGGCTGGCCCCCACAGTCCTGACCCGCTCACAGCGACTTGCCCCCAGCAGCCCTGTCCCGCTGACAGCGACTGGCCCCCGCATTGCTGTCGCTGTCACGGCAGCTGGCCCCCGCAGGCCTGACTGGCTCACAGCGATTTTCCCCCTGCAGTCCTGTCGCGCTCTCAGGAACTGGCCCCTGCAGCCCTGTCCAGCTGACAGCAACGGGCCCCCGCAGCCCTGACCCGCTCCCGGCATGTCCCCCGCACCCTGTCGCGCTGACAGGGAGTGGGCCCCGCCTCCCTGACCCGCTCACAGCGGCCTGTGCCCCGCACCCCTGTCCCGCTTTCAGTGGCCTGGGCCCCGCAGCCCTGACCCGCTCACAGCGGCCTGGGCCCCGAAGCCCTGACCCGCTCACAGCGGCTTGCCCCTGCAGCCCTGCCCCACTGACAGGGACTGGGTCCCCCAGCCCTGTCCCGCTCACAGGGACTGGGTCCCGAGGCCCTTTCCGCTCACAGGGACTGGGCCCCGCAGCCCTGACCCGCTCACAGCAACTTGCCCACTGCAGCCCTGACCCGCTCACAGTGACTTGCCCCCTGCAGCCCTGTCCCGCTCACAGGGACTGCGCCCCGCAGCCCTGTCCCACTCACAGCGGCCGGCCCCCACCGCCCTGACCCGCTCACAGCAGCCTGCCCCCACCGCCCTGACCTGCTCACAGTGTATTGCCCCCCGCAGCCCTGTCCTGCTCTCAGCGTGTTGCCCCCGCCGCCCTGACCCGCTCACAGCGGCCGGCCCCCGCCGCCCTGACCCGCTCACAGCGTATTGCCCCCTGCAGTCCTGTCCTGCTCAAAGCGACTTGCCCCTGCTGCCCTGTCCCGCTGACAGGGACTGGACCCCGCAGCCCTGTCCCGCTGACAGGGACTGGCCCCCGCATCCCTGACCCGCTCACAGGGACTGGCACCCGCAGCCCTGACCCGCTCACAGCGATTTTCCCCCGCAGTCCTGTCCCGCTGACAGGGACTTGCCCCCGCAGCCCTGTCCTGCTGACAGCGATTTGCCCGCGCAGCCCTGTCCCGCTGACAGCGATTTGCCCCCGCACTCCTGTCCCGCTCACAGCGGTTTGCCCCCGCACTCCTGTCCCGCTCACAGCGGTTTGCCCCATGCAGTCCAGTCACGCTCACAGCGACTTGCTCCCTCAGTCCTGACCCGCTCATCGGGACTGACCCCCGCAGCCCTGACCCGCTCACAGCGATTTGTCACCCGCAGCCCTGACCCGCTCACAGGGACTGGCAGCCGCAGCTGTGACCCGCTAACAGGTACTGGCCCCCACAGCCCTGACACGCTCACAGCGGCTGGCCCCCACAGCCCTGACCCGCTGACAGCAACTTTCCCCCGCAGCCCTGTCCCGCTGACAGTGGCTCGCTCCCGCAGCCCTGACCCGCTCACAGGGACTGGCCCCGACAGCCCTGACACGGTCACAGCGACTTGCCCCCCCGCAGCCCTGTCCCGCTGACAGCGACTTTCCCCCGCAGCCCTGTCCCGCTGACAGCGGCTCGCTCCCGCAGCCCTGACCCGCTCACAGGGACTGGCCCCAGCAGCCCTGACCCGCTCACAGCGACTTGCCCCCTCCAGTCCTGTCGTGCTCGCAGCGACTTGCCCCGCAGCCCTAACCTGCTCACAGGGACTGGCCCCCACAGCCCTGTCGCGCTCACAGTGACTTGCCCCGTCATTCCTGTCCCACTGACGGGGGCCGGCCCCCGCAGCCCTGTCCCACTCACAGGGACTGGCCCCCGCAGCCCTGACCGGCTCACAGGGACTGGCCCCCGCAGCCCTGTCCCGCAGACAGGGACTGGCCCCCTCAGCCCTGTCCCGCTGACAGGGACTGGACCCCGCAGCCCTGTCCCGCTGACAGGGACTGGACCCCGCAGCCCTGTCCCGCTGACAGGGACTGGACCCCGCAGCCCTGTCCCGCTGACAGGGACTGGACCCCGCAGCCCTGTCCCGCTGACACGGACTGGACCCCGCAGCCCTGTCCCGCTGACACGGACTGGACCCCGCAGCCCTGTCCCGCTGACAGGGACTGGCCCCCGCAGCCCTGTCCCGCTGACACGGACTGGACCCCGCAGCCCTGTCCCGCTGACACGGACTGGACCCCGCAGCCCTGTCCCGCTGACAGGGACTGGCCCCCGCAGCCCTGTCCCGCTGACAGGGACTGTCCCCCGCAGCCCTGTCCCGCTGACAGGGACTGGCACCCGCAACGCTGTCCCGCTGACAGGGACTGGCCCCCGCATCCCTGACCCGCTCACAGGGACTGGCACCAACAGCCCTGACCCGCTCACAGCGATTTGTCCCCTGCAGTCCTGTCCTGCAGACAGGGACTGGCCCCCGCTGCCCTGCCCCACTGACAGTGACTGGCCCCCGCAGCCCTGACCCGCTCACAGCGATTTTCCCCCGCAGTCCTGTCCCGCTGACAGGGACTTGCCCCCGCAGCCCTGTCCCGCTGACAGCGATTTGCCCGCCCAGCCCTGTCCCGCTGACAGCGATTTGCCCCCGCACTCCTGTCCCGCTCACAGCGGTTTGCCCCTGCACTCCTGTCCCGCTCACAGCGGTTTTCCCCATGCAGTCCAGTCATGCTCACAGCGACTTGCTCCCTCAGTCCTGACCCGCTCATCGGGACTGACCCCCGCAGCCCTGACCCGCTCACAGCGATTTGTCACACGCAGCCCTGACCTGCTCACAGGGACTGGCAGCCGCAGCTGTGACCCGCTAACAGGTACTGGCCCCCACAGCCCTGACCCGCTCACAGCGGCTGGCCCCCACAGCCCTGACCCGCTCACAGCGACTTGCCCCCAGCAGCCCTGTCCCGCTGACAGCGACTTTCCCCCGCAGCCCTGTCCTGCTGACAGCGACTTACCCCTGCAGCCCTGACCCGCTGACAGGGACTGGCCCCCGCATTGCTGTCGCTGTCACAGCAGCTGGCCCCCGCAGGCCTGACCGGCTCACAGCGATTTGCCCCCTGCAGTCCTGTCGCGCTCTCAGGAACTGGCCCCTGCAGCCCTGTCCAGCTGACAGCAACGGGCCCCCGCAGCCCTGACCCGCTCCCGGACTGTCCCCCGCACCCCTGTCCCGCTCGCAGTGGCCTGGGCCCCGAAGCCCTGACCCGCTCACCGCGGCCTGGGCCCCGCCGCCCTGACCCGCTGACAGGGACTGGGCCCCGAAGCCCTGACCCGCTCACAGCGGCTTGCCCCTGCAGCCCTGTCCCTCTGACAGGGACTGGGTCCCCCAGCCCTGTCCCGCTCACAGGGACTGGGTCCCGAGGCCCTTTCCGCTCACAGGGACTGGGCCCCGCAGCCCTGACCCGCTCACAGGGACTGGGTCCCGCAGCCCTGACCCGCTCACAGCAACTTGCCCACTGCAGCCCTGACCCGCTCACAGTGACTTGCCCCCTGCAGCCCTGTCCCGCTCACAGGGACTGCGCCCCGCAGCCCTGTCCCACTCACAGCGGCCGGCTCCCAACGCCCTGACCCGCTGACAGCGGCCAGCCCCCGCCGCCCTGACCCGCTCACAGCGGCCGGCCCCCGCAACCCGGTCCCGCTCACAGCGTATTGCCCCCTGCAGTCCTGTCCCGCTCACAGGGACTGGGCCCCGCTGCCCTGTCCCGCTCACAGCGTATTGCTCCCTGCAGTCCTGTCCTGCTCAAAGCGACTTGCCCCCTGCAGCCCTGTCCCGCTCACAGCGACTTGCCCCCGCAGCTCTGTCCCGCTCACAGCGGCTTGCCCCCGCAGCCCTGTCCTGCTCACAGCGGCAGGCCCCCGCAGCCCTGTCCCGCTCACAGCGGATTGCCCCCGCAAATCTGCCCCGCTGACAGCGCTTTGCCCCCGCAGCCCTGTCCCGCTCACAGCGTATTGCCCCCCACAGCCCTGACCCGCTCACAGCGACTTGCCCCCTGCAGCCCTGTCCCGTTCACAGCGACTTGCCCCCTCAGTCCTGATCCGCTCACGGGGTCTGGACCCGCAGCCCTGACCCGCTCCCGGACTGGCCCCCGCAGCCCTGTCGCGCTGACAGGGACTGGGCCCCGCCTCCCTGACCCGCTCACAGCGGCCTGGGCCCCGCAGCCCTGTCCTGCTCACAGGGACCCTGGCCGCACTGCCCTGACCCGCGCACAGTGGCCTGGGCCCCGAAGCCCTGACCCGCTCACAGCGTATTGCCCCCTGCAGTCCTGACCCGCTCACAGCGGCCTGCCCCCGCTGCCCTGACCCGCTGGCAGGGACTGGGCCCTGCCTCCCTGACCCGCTCACAGCGGCCTGCCCCCGCCGCCCTGACAGGCTCGCAGCGGCCTGCCCCCGCTGCCCTGACCCGCTGGCAGGGACTGGGCCCCGCCTCCCTGACCCGCTCACAGCGGCCTGGGCCCTGCAGCCCTGACCCGGTCACAGCGTATTGCCCCCTGCAGTCCTGACCCACTCAGAGCGGCCTGCCCGCTCAGTCCTGACCCGCTGGCAGGGACAGGGCCCCGGCACCCTGACCCGCTCACAGCAGCCTGCCCCCGCCGCCCTGACCCGCTTGCAGCGGCCTGGGCCCAGCTGCCCTGACCCGCTCACAGCGGCGTGGGCCCCGCAGCCCTGTCCCGCGCACAGCGACTTGCCCCCTCCAGTCCTGTCGTGCTCGCAGCGACTTGCCCCGCAGCCCTGACCTGCTCACAGGGACTGGCCCCCACAGCCCTGTCGCGCTCACCGCGACTTGCCCCCTGCAGTCCTGTCGCGCTCACAGTGACTTGCCCCGTCATTCCTGTCCCACTGACGGGGGCCGGCCCCCGCAGCCCTGTCCCACTCACAGGGACTGGCCCCCGCAGCCCTGACCGGCTCACAGGGACTGGCCCCCGCAGCCCTGTCCCGCAGACAGGGACTGGCCCCCTCAGCCCTGTCCCGTTGACAGGGACTGGCCCCCTCAGCCCTGTCCCGTTGACAGGGACTGACCCCGCAGCCCTGTCCCGCTGACAGGGACTGGACCCCGCAGCCCTGTCCCGCTGACAGGGACTGGACCCCGCAGCCCTGTCCCGCTGACAGGGACTGGACCCCGCAGCCCTGTCCCGCTGACAGGGACTGGACCCCGCAGCCCTGTCCCGCTGACAGGGACTGGACCCCGCAGCCCTGTCCCGCTGACAGGGACTGGACCCCGCAGCCCTGTCCCGCTGACAGGGACTGGACCCCGCAGCCCTGTCCCGCTGACAGGGACTGGACCCCGCAGCCCTGTCCCGCTGACAGGGACTGGACCCCGCAGCCCTGTCCCGCTGACAGGGACTGGACCCCGCAGCCCTGTCCCGCTGACAGGGACTGGACCCCGCAGCCCTGTCCCGCTGACAGGGACTGGCCCCCGCAGCCCTGTCCCGCTGACAGGGACTGGCCCCCGCAGCCCTGTCCCGCTGACAGGGACTGGCCCCCGCAGCCCTGTCCCGCTGACAGGGACTGTCCCCCGCAGCCCTGTCCCGCTGACAGGGACTGGCACCCGCAACGCTGTCCCGCTGACAGGGACTGGCCCCCGCATCCCTGACCCGCTCACAGGGACTGGCACCAACAGCCCTGACCCGCTCACAGCGGTTTGTCCCCTGCAGTCCTGTCCTGCAGACAGGGACTGGCCCCCGCTGCCCTGACCCGCTCACAGCGATTTTCCCCCGCAGTCCTGTCCCGCTGACAGGGACTTGCCCCCGCAGCCCTGTCCCGCTGACAGCGATTTGCGCCCCCAGCCCTGTCCCGCTGACAGCGATTTGCCCCCGCACTCCTGTCCCGCTCACAGCGGTTTGCCCCCGCACTCCTGTCCCGCTCACAGCGGTTTGCCCCATGCAGTCCAGTCACGCTCACAGCGACTTGCTCCCTCAGTCCTGACCTGCTCATCGGGACTGATCCCCGCAGCCCTGACCCGCTCACAGCGATTTGTCACACGCAGCCCTGACCCGCTCACAGGGACTGGCAGCCGCAGCTGTGACCCGCTAACAGGTACTGGCCCCCACAGCCCTGACCCGCTCACAGCGGCTGGCCCCCACAGCCCTGACCCGCTCACAGCGACTTGCCCCCAGCAGCCCTGTCCCGCTGATAGCGACTTTCCCCCGCAGCCCTGTCCCGCTGACAGCGACTTTCCCCCGCAGCCCTGTCCTGCTGACAGCGACTTACCCCTGCAGCCCTGACCCGCTGACAGGGACTGGCCCCCGCATTGCTGTCGCTGTCACAGCAGCTGGCTCCCGCAGGCCTGACCGGCTCACAGCGATTTGCCCCCTGCAGTCCTGTCGCGCTCTCAGGAACTGGCCCCTGCAGCCCTGTCCAGCTGACAGCAACGGGCCCCCGCAGCCCTGACCCGCTCCCGGACTGTCCCCCGCACCCCTGTCCCGCTCGCAGTGGCCTGGGCCCCGAAGCCCTGACCCGCTCACAGCGGCCTGCCCCCTGCGCCCTGACCCGCTCACCGCGGCCTGGGCCCCGCAGCCCTGTCCCGCACACAGCTGCCTGACCCCTGCGCCTTGACCCGCTCACAGCGGCCTGCCCCCGCCGCCCTGACCCGCTGACAGGGACTGGGTCCCGAAGCCCTGACCCGCTCACAGCGGCTTGCCCCTGCAGCCCTGTCCCTCTGACAGGGACTGGGTCCCCCAGCCCTGTCCCGCTCACAGGGACTGGGTCCCGAGGCCCTTTCCGCTCAAAGGGACTGGGCCCCGGAGCCCTGACCCGCTCACAGGGACTGGGTCCCGCAGCCCTGACCCGCTCACAGCAACTTGCCCACTGCAGCCCTTACCCGCTCACAGTGACTTGCCCCCTGCAGCCCTGTCCCGCTCTCAGGGACTGCGCCCCGCAGCCCTGTCCCACTCACAGCGGCCGGCCCCCACCGCCCTGACCCGCTGACAGCGGCCGGCCCCCGCCGCCCTGACCCGCTCACAGCGGCCGGCCCCCGCAACCCGGTCCTGCTCAAAGCGACTTGCCCCCTGCAGCTCTGTTCCGCTCACAGCGACTTGCCCCCGCAGCTCTGTCCTGCTCAAAGCGACTTGCCCCCCGCAGCTCTGTCCCGCTCACAGCGGCAGGCCCCCGCAGCCCTGTCCCGCTCACAGCGGATTGCCCCCCACAGCCCTGTCCCGCTCACAGCGGCAGGCCCCCGCAGCCCTGTCCCGCTCACAGCGTATTGCCCCCCACAGCCCTGACCCGCTCACAGCGACTTGCCCCCTGCAGCCCTGTCCCGTTCACAGCGACTTGCCCCCTCAGTCCTGACCCGCTCACGGGGTCTGGCCCCCGCAGCCCTGACCCGCTCCCGGACTGGCCCCCGCAGCCCTGTCGTGCTGACAGGGACCCTGGCCCCACTGCCCTGACCCGCGCACAGTGGCCTGGGCCCCGAAGCCCTGACCCGCTCACAGCGTATTGCCCCCTGCAGTCCTGACCCGCTCACAGCGGCCTGCCCCCGCCGCCCTGACAGGCTCGCAGCGGCCTGCCCCCGCTGCCCTGACCCGCTGGCAGGGACTGGGCCCCGCCTCCCAGACCCGCTCACAGCGGCCTGCCCCCGCCGCCCTGACAGGCTCGCAGCGGCCTGCCCCCGCTGCCCTGACCCGCTGGCAGGGACTGGGCCCCACCTCCCTGACCCGCTCACAGCGGCCTGCGCCCTGCAGCCCTGACCCGGTCACAGCGTATTGCCCCCTGCAGTCCTGACCCACTCACAGCGGCCTGCCCGCTCAGTCCTGACCCGCTGGCAGGGACAGGGCCCCGGCACCCTGACCCGCTCACAGCAGCCTGCCCCCGCCGCCCTGACACGCTTGCAGCGGCCTGGGCCCAGCCGCCCTGACCCGCTCACAGCGGCCTGGGCCCCGCCGCCCTGTCCCGCGCACAGGGACTGGGCCCCGGCGCCCTGACAGGCTCGCAGCGGCCTGCCCCCGCCGCCCTGACCCGCTGGCAGGGACTGGGCCCCGCCGGCCTGACGCGCTCACAGCGGCCTGGGCCCCGCAGCCCGGACCCGCTCACAGGCACTGGGTCCCGCAGCCCTGACGCGCTCACAGGAACTGCCCCCGCCGCCCTGACCCGCTCACAGCGTTCTGGGCCCCGCAGCCCTGTCCTGCTCACAGGGACCCTGGCCCCGCCGCCCTGACCCGCTCGCAGTGGCCTCAGCCCCGAAGCCCTGACCCGCTCACAGCGTATTGCCCCCTGCAGTCCTGACCCGCTCACAGCGGCCTGCCCCCGCCGCCCTGACAGGCTCGCAGCGGCCTGCCCCCGCCGTCCTGTACCGCTTGCAGCGGTCTGGGCCCCGCCGCCCTGACCCGCTTGCAGCGACTTGCCCCCGCAGCCCTCTCCGCTGACAGCGACTTGCCCCGCAGCCCTGTCCCGCTGAGCAACTTGCCCCTGCAGCCCTGACCCGCTAACAGGGACTGGCCCCCGCAGTCCTGACCCTCTCTCAGGGACTTGACCCGCAGCCCTGTCCCACTCACAGCGTACTGCCCCCCACAGCCGTGTCCCACTTACAGGGTCTGGCCCCCGGAGCGCTGACCCGCTCACAGCGTACTGGCCCCCACAGCCGTGTCCCGCTTACAGGGTCTGGCCCCCGGAGTGCTAACCCGCTCACAGGGACTTGGCCCCGCAGCCCTGTCCCGCTCACAGGGACTGGCCCTCAGCAGTCCTGACCCGCTCACATTGACTTGCCCCCCGCAGTCCTGTCCCGCTCACAGCGGACTCTGCCTCGCAGCCATGTCCTGCTCACAGGGACTGGGCTCCAGAGCTCTGTCCCGCTCACAGCAACTGGCCCCCGCAGCCCTGACCCGCTCACAGTGGACTGGGCCCCGCAGCCCTGTCCCGCTCACAGGGACTGGCCACCGCAGCCCTGTCCCGCTCACAGGGACTGGGCCCCGCAGCCCTGTCCCACTGACAGGGATGGGCCCCGCAGCCCTGTCCTGCTCACAGGGACTTTCCCCCGCAACCCTGTCCCGCTCACAGGGCCTGGCCCCCAGCAGTCCTGACCCGCTCACAGCGACTTGCCCCCCGCAGTCCTCTCCCGCTCACAGCGTACTGCCCCCTGCAGCCGTGTCCCGCTCACAGCGTCTGGCCCCCGGAGCCCTGACCCGCTCACAGGGACACTGGCCCCGCAGCCCTGTCCCGCTCACAGGGACTGGCTCCCGCAGGCCTGACCTGCTCACAGCGGCCTGGGCCCCGCCGCCCTGACCCGCTCACAAGGTATTGCCACCCGCAGCCGTGTCCCGCTCACAGGGACTTGACCCCGCAGTCCAGACCCGCTCACAGCGACTTGCCCCCCGCAGTCCTCTCCCGCTCACAGCGTACTGCCCCCTGCAGCCGTGTCCCGCTCACAGTGTCTGGCCCCCGGAGCCCTGACCCGCTCACAGCGGCCTGGGCCCCGCAGCCCTGTCCTGCTCACAGGGACCCTGGCCCCACCGCCCTGACCTGCTCACAGTGGCCTGGGCCCCGAAGCCCTGACCCGCTCACAGCGGCTTGCCCCCGCCGCCCTGACAGGCTCGCAGCGGCCTGCCCCCGCCGCCCTGAACCGCTTGCAGCGGCCTGGGCCCCGCCGTCCTGACCCGCTTGCAGCGGCCTGGGCCCCGCTGCCCTGACCCGCTCGCAGCGGCCTGCCCCCGCAGTCCTGTCCCTCTGACAGGGAATGGGCCCCGCCGCCCTGACCTGCTCACAGCAGCCTGCCCCCGCTGCACTGACCCGCTCGCAGCGGCCTGGGCCCCGCAGCACTGACCCGCTCGCAACGGCCTGCCCCCGCTGCCCTGACCCGCTGGCAGGGACAGGGCCCCGGCACCCTGACAGGCTCCCAGCGGCCTGGGCCCCGCAGCCCTGACCCGCTCACAGGGACTGGGTCCCGCAGCCCTGACGCGCTCACAGGAACTGCCCCCGAGGCCCTGTCCCGCTCACAGCGACCTGCCTCCGCCGCCCTGACCCGCTGGCAGGGACCGGGCCCGCTGCCCTGACCCGCTCACAGCGTTCTGGGCCCTGCAGCCCTGTCCTGCTCGCAGTAGCCTCGGCCCCGAAGCCCTGACCCGCTCACAGCGTATTGCCCCCTGCAGTCCTGACCCGCTCACAGCGGCCTGCCCCCGCCGCCCTGTACCGCTTGCAGCGACTTGACCCCGCAGCCCTCTCCGTTGACAGCGACTTGCCCCGCAGCCCTGTCCCGCTGACAGCGACTTGCCCCTGCAGCCCTGACCCGCTAACAGGGACTGGCCCCCGCAGTCCTGACCCTCTCTCAGGGACTGGCCCCCGCAGCCCTGACCCGCTCACAGCGTACTGCCCCCCACAGCCGTGTCCCGCTTACAGGGTCTGGCCCCCGGAGCGCTGACCCGCTCACAGGGACTTGGCCCCGCAGCCCTGTCCCGCTCACAGGGACTTGCCCCACTGCAGCCATGTCCCGCTCACAGGGACTGGGCCCCGGAGCTCTGTCCCGCTCACAGCGAGTGGCCCCCGCAGCCCTGACCCACTAACAGGGACTGCCCCCCGCAGCCGTGTCCCGCTCACAGTGGACTGTGCCCCGCAGCCCTGTCCCGCTCACAGGGACTGGGCCCCGCAGCCCTGTCCCGCTCACAAGGTATTGCCCTCCGCAGCCGTGTCCCGCTCACAGGGACTTTCCCCCGCAGCCCTGACCCGCTCACAGGGCCTGGCCCCCAGCAGTCCTCTCCGGCTCACAGCGTACTGCCCCCTGCAGCCGTGTCCCGCTCACAGGGACTTGGCCCCGCAGCCCTGTCCCGCTCACAGGGACCAGGCCACGCAGGCCTGACCCGCTCATCGGGGCCTGGCCCCGCCGCCCTGACCCGCTGACAGGGACCAGGCCCCCCAGCCTTGACCCGCTCACAGCGGCCTGGGCCCCGAAGCCCTGACCCGCTCACAGCGGCTTGCCCCTGCAGCCCTGTCCCTCTGACAGGGACTGGGGCTCCCAGCACTGTCCTGCTCACAGGGACTGGCCCCCGCAGCCGTGACCCACGCACAGCGTACTGCCCCCCGCAGCCCTGTCCCACTGACAGGGACTGGGCCCCGCAGCCGTGTCCCGCTGACAGGGACTTGCCCCCGCTGACAGCGACTTGCCCCCCGCAGTCCTCTCCCGCTCACAGCGTACTGCCCCCTGCAGCCGTGTCCCGCTCACAGCGTCTGGCCCCCGGAGCCCTGTCCCGCTCACAGGGACTGGCTCCCGCAGGCCTGACCTGCTCACAGCGGCCTGGGCCCCGCCGCCCTGACCCGCTCACAGCGTGTTGCCCCCTGCAGCCCTGTCCCGTTCACAGCGAGTTGACCCCTCAGTCCTGACCCGCTCACAGCGGCCTGCCCCCGCTGCCCTGACCCGCTCACAGCGGCCTGCCCCCGCAGCCCTGACCCGCTCACAGGGACTGGCCCCTGCAGCCCTGTCCCGGTGACAGGGACTGGCCCCCGCAGCCCTGTCCCGCTGACAGGGACTGGCCCCCGCAGCCCTGTCCCGCTGACAGGGACTGGCCCCCGCAGCCCTGTCCCGCTGACAGGGACTGGCCCCCGCAGCCCTGTCCCGCTGACAGGGACTGGCCCCCGCAGCCCTGTCCTGCTCACAGGGACTGGCCCCCGCAGCCCTGTCCCGCTGACAGGGACTGGCCCCCGCAGCCCTGTCCCGCTGACAGGGACTGGCCCCCGCAGCCCTGTCCCGCTCACAGGTACTGGCCCCCGCAGCCGTGCCCTGCTCACAGGGACTGGCCCCCGCAGCCCTGTCCCGCTGACAGGGACTGGCCCCCGCAGCCCTGTCCCGCTCACAGGTACTGGCCCCCGCAGCCGTGCCCTGCTCACAGGGACTGGCCCCCGCAGCCCTGACCCGCTCACAGCTTACTGCAGCCCCCAGCCCTGTCCCGCTCACAGCGTACTGCCCCCGCAGCCCTTTCCCGCTCACAGGGACTAGCCACCGCAGCCCTGACCCGCGCACAGTGACTGGCCCCTGCAGCCCTGACCCGCTCACAGGAACTGGGCCCTGCAGCCCTCTCCCACTCACAGGGACTGGCCCCCGCAGCCCTGACCCGCTCACATCGTACTGCCCCCCGCAGCCGTGTCCCGCTCACAGGGACTGGGCCCCGCTGCCCTGTCCCGCTCACAGGGGCTGGGCCCCGCTGCCCTGTCCCGCTCACAGGGACTGGGTCCCCCAGCCCTGTCCCGCTCACAGGGACTGGGCCCCGCAGCCCTGACCCGCTCACAGGGACCCTGGCCCCGCCGCCCTGACCCGCTCACAGCATATTGCCCCCCGCAGCCCTGACCCGCTCACAGCGACTTGCCCCCCGCAGCCCTGTCCCGTTCACAGCGGTCTGTGGCCGCAGCCCTGACCCCCTCACAGGGACGGGCCCCGCAGCCCTGACCCACTCACAGGGACTGGCCCCCTGCAGTCAGACCCGCTCGCAGGGACTGGCCCCCGCAGCCCTGTCCCGCTCGCAGTGATTTGCCCCCTGCAGTCCTTTCGCGCTCACAGGGACTGGCCCCCGCTGCCCTGACCCTCTCACAGGGATTTGCCCTCGCAGCCCTGACCCGCTCCCAGGGACTTGCCCCGCAGCCCTGACCCGCTCACATGGACTGGCCCCCGCAGTCCTGTCCCGCTGACAAGGACTTGCCCCCACAGCCCTGACCCGCTCACAGGTACTGGCCCCCTGCTGTCCTGACCTGCTCACAGGGACTGGCCCCCTGCAGCCCTGACCCGCTCACAGGTACTGGCCACCACAGCCCTGACCCACTCACAGGGACTGGCCCCCTGCAGCCCTGACCCGCTCACACCGATTTGCCCCATGCAGTCCTGTCCCGCTGACAGGGACTTGCCCCGCAGCCCTGAGCCGCTCACAGGAACTGGCCCCCGCAGCCCTGACCCGCGCACGGGGACTGGCGCCCGCAGCCCTGTTCCGCTCACAGCGATTTGCCCCCTACAGTCCTTTTGCGCTCACAGGGACCGGGCCCCGCAGCCCTGTCCCGCTCACAGGGACTGGCCCCACAGCCCTGACCCGCTCACTGGGACTGGGCCCCGCAGCCATGTCCTGCTCACAGCGTACTGCCCCCCGCAGCCCTGTCCTGCTCACAGGGACGAGCCATCGCAGCTCTGACCCGCTCACAGCGTACTGCCCCCCACAGCCCTGTCCCGCTCACAGTGACTGGCCCCCGCAGCCCTGACCCGCTCACAGGAACTGGGCCATGCAGCCCTCTCCCGCTCACAGGGTCTGGGCCCCGCAGCCCTGTCCCGCTCACAGGTACTGGCCCCCGCAGCCGTGTCCCGCTCACAGGGACTGGCCACTGCAGCCCTCACCCGCTGACAGCGACTTGTCCCCCGCGGCCCTGACCCGCTCACACCGTACTGTCCCCCGCAGATGTTTCCCGCTCACAGTGTCTGGCCACCGCAGCCCTGTCCCGCTCACAGCAGACTGGGCCCCGCAGCCCTGTCCCACTGACAGGTATGGGCCCCGCAGCACTGTCCCGCTCACAGGGACTGGCCCCAGCAGCCCTGTCCCGCTCACAGGGACTGGCCCTCAGCAGTCCTGACCCGCTCACAGCGACTTGCCCCCCGCAGTCCTGTCCCGCTCACAGCGGACTGGCCCTCGCAGCCATGTCCCGCTCACAGGGACTGGGCCCCGGGGCACTGTCCCGCTCACACCGACTGGCCCCCGCAGCCCTGACACACGAACAGGGACTGGCCCCTGAAGCCCTCACCCGCTCACAGCATACTGCCCCCCGCAGCCGTGTCCCGCTCACAGGGACTGGGCCCCGCAGCCCTGTCCCGCTCACAGGGACTGGGCCCCGCTGCCCTGTCCCGCTCACAGGGACTGGGTCCCCCAGCCCTGTCCCGCTCACAGGGACTGGGCCCCGCAGCCCTGACCCGCTCACAGGGACCCTGGCCCCGCCGCCCTGACCCGCTCACAGCATATTGCCCCCCGCAGCCCTGACCCGCTCACAGCGACTTGCCCCCCGCAGCCCTGTCCCGTTCACAGCGGCCTGTGGCCGCAGCCCTGACCCCCTCACAGGGACTGGCCCCCGCAGCCCTGACCCACTCACAGGGACTGGCCCCCTGCAGTCAGACCCGCTCGCAGGGACTGGCCCCCGCAGCCCTGTCCCGCTCACAGGGATTTGCCCTCGCAGCCCTGACCCGCTCCCAGGGACTTGCCCCGCAGCCCTGTCCCGCTCACAGGGACTGGCCCCCGCAGCCCTGACCCGCTCACAGGGACTGGCCCCCGCAGCCCTGACCCGCTCACACCGATCTACCCCGCAGTCCTGTCCCGCTGACAGGGATTTGCCCTCGCAGCCCTGACCCGCTCAGAGGGACTGGCCCCCGCAGCCCTGACCCGCTCAGAGGGACTGGCCCCCGCAGCCCTGACCCGCTCGCAGGGACTGGCCCCCGCAGCCCTGTCCCGCTCACAGGGATTTGCCCTCGCAGCCCTGACCCGCTCCCGGGGACTTGCCCCGCAGCCCTGACCCGCTCACAGGTACTGGCCCCCACAACCCTGTCCCGCTCACAGGGACTGGCCCCCTGCAGCCCTGACCCGCTCACACCGATTTGCCCCATGCAGTCCTGTCCCGCTGACAGGGACTTGCCCCGCAGTCCTTTCGCGCTCACAGGGACTGTCCCCCGCAGCCCTGTCCCGCTGACAGCGACTTGACCCCGCAGCCCTCTCCGCTGACAGCGACTTGCCCCGCAGCCCTGTCCCGCTGACAGCGACTTGCCCCTGCAGCCCTGACCCGCTAACAGGGACTGGCCCCCGCATTCCTGACCCTCTCTCAGGGACTGGCCCCCGCAGCCCTGTCCCACTCACAGCGGCTGGCCCCCGCAGCCCTGACCCGCTCACAGCGACTGGCCCCCGCAGTCCTGTCCCGCTCACAGCGTACTGCCCCCCACAGCCGCGTCCCGCTTACAGGGTCTGGCCCCCAGAGCGCTGACCCGCTCACAGGGACTTGGCCCCGCAGCCCTGTCCCGCTCACAGGGACTGGCCCTCAGCAGTCCTGACCCGCTCACATCGACTTGCCCCACTGCAGCCATGTCCCGCTCACAGGGACTGGGCCCCGGAGCTCTGTCCCGCTCACAGCGAGTGGCCCCCGCAGCCCTGACCCACTAACAGGGACTGCCCCCCGCAGCCGTGTCCCGCTCACAGTGGACTGGGCCCCGCAGCCCTGTCCCGCTCACAGGGACTGGGCCCCGCAGCCCTGTCCCGCTCACAGTGGACTGGGCCCCGCAGCCCTGTCCCGCTCACAAGGTATTGCCCTCCGCAGCCGTGTCCCGCTCACAGGGACTTTCCCCCGCAGCCCTGACCCGCTCACAGGGCCTGGCCCCCAGCAGTCCTCTCCGGCTCACAGCGGACTGCCCCCTGCAGCCGTGTCCCGCTCACAGGGACTTGGCCCCGCAGCCCTGTCCCGCTCACAGGGACCAGGCCACGCAGGCCTGACCCGCTCATAGTGGCCTGGCCCCGCCGCCCTGACCCGCTGACAGGGACCAGGCCCCCCAGCCTTGACCCGCTCACAGCGGCCTGGGCCCCGAAGCCCTGACCCGCTCACAGCGGCTTGCCCCTGCAGCCCTGTCCCTCTGACAGGGACTGGGGCTCCCAGCACTGTCCCGCTCACAGGGACTGGCCCCCGCAGCCGTGACCCACGCACAGCGTACTGCCCCCCGCAGCCCTGTCCCACTGACAGGGACTGGGCCCCGCAGCCGTGTCCCGCTGACAGGGACTTGCCCCCGCAGTCCAGACCCGCTCACAGCGACTTGCCCCCCGCAGTCCTCTCCCGCTCACAGCGTACTGCCCCCCGCAGCCGTGTCCCGCTCACAGCGTCTGGCCCCCGGAGCCCTGTCCCGCTCACAGGGACTGGCTCCCGCAGGCCTGACCTGCTCACAGCGGCCTGGGCCCCGCCGCCCTGACCCGCTCACAGCGTATTGCCCTCTGCAGCCCTGTCCCTCTGACAGGGACTGGGGCTCCCAGCACTGTCCCGCTCACAGGGACTGGCCCCCGCAGCCGTGACCCACGCACAGCGTACTGCCCCCCGCAGCCCTGTCCCACTGACAGGGACTGGGCCCCGCAGCCGTGTCCCGCTGACAGGGACTTGCCCCCTCAGTCCTGACCCGCTCACAGCGGCCTGCCCCCGCCGCCCTGTCCCGCTCACAGCGGCCTGCCCCCGCAGCCCTGTCCCGCTGACAGGGACTGGCCCCCGCAGCCCTGTCCCGCTGACAGGGACTGGCCCCCGCAGCCCTGTCCTGCTGACAGGGACTGGCCCCCGCAGCCCTGTCCCGCTCACAGGTACTGGCGCCCGCAGCCGTGCCCTGCGCACAGGGACTGGCCCCCGCAGCCCTGTCCCGCTGACAGGGACTGGCCCCCGCAGCCCTGTCCCGCTGACAGGGACTGGCCCCCGCAGCCCTGTCCCGCTCACAGGTACTGGCCCCCGCAGCCGTGCCCTGCTCACAGGGACTGGCCCCCGCAGCCCTGTCCCGCTCACAGCGTACTGCCCCCGCAGCCCTGTCCCGCTCACAGGGACTAGCCACCGAGCCCTGACCCGCGCACAGTGACTGGCCCCCGCAGCCCTGACCCGCTCACAGGAACTGGGCCCTGCAGCCGTGACCCGCTCACATCGTACTGCCCCCCGCAGCCGTGTCCCGCTCACAGGGACTGGGCCCCGCAGCCCTCTCCCACTCACAGGGACTGGCCCGCGCAGCCCTGACCCGCTCACATCGTACTGCCCCCCGCAGCCGTGTCCCGCTCACAGGGACTGGGTCCCCCAGCCCTGACCCGCTCACAGGGACCCTGGCCCCACCGCCCTGACCCGCTCACAGCATATTGCACCCCGCAGCCCTGACCCGCTTACAGCGACTTGCCCCCCGCAGCCCTGTCCCGTTCACAGCGGCCTGTGGCCGCAGCCCTGACCCCCTCACAGGGACTGGCCCCCGCAGCCCTGACCCACTCACAGGGACTGGCCCCCGCAGCCCTGACCCACTCACAGGGACTGGCCCCCTGCAGTCAGACTCGCTCGCAGGGACTGGCCCCCGCAGCCCTGTCCCGCTCGCAGTGATTTGCCCCCTGCAGTCCTTTCGCCCTCACAGGGACTGGCCCCCGCTGCCCTGACCCTCTCACAGGGATTTGCCCTCGCAGCCCTGACCCGCTCCCAGGGACTTGCCCCGCAGCCCTGACCCGCTCCCAGGGACTGGCTCCCGCAGTCCTGTCCCGCTCACAGGTACTGGCCCCCTGCTGTCCTGACCTGCTCACAGGGACTGGCCCCCTGCAGCCCTGACCCACTCACAGGTACTGGCCCCCACAGCCCTGACCCACTCACTGGGACTGGCCCCCTGCAGCCCTGACCCGCTCACACCGATTTGCCCCATGCAGTCCTGTCCCGCTGACAGGGACTTGCCCCGCAGCCCTGAGCCGCTCACAGGAACTGGCCCCCGCAGTCCTGACCCGCGCACGGGGACTGGCGCCCGCAGCCCTGTTCCGCTCACAGCGATTTGCCCCCTACAGTCCTTTTGCGCTCACAGGGACTGGGCCCCGCAGCCCTGTCCCGATCACAGGGACTGGGCCCCGCAGCCCTGTCCCGCTCACAGGGACTGGCCCCACAGCCCTGACCCGCTCACTGGGACTGGGCCCCGCAGCCAAGTCCTGCTCACAGCGTACTGCCCCCCGCAGCCCTGTCCCGCTCACAGGGACGAGCCACCGCAGCTCTGACCCGCTCACAGCGTACTGCCCCCCACAGCCCTGTCCCGCTCACAGTGACTGGCCCCCGCAGCCCTGACCCGCTCACAGGAACTGGGCCATGCAGCCCTCTCCCGCTCACAGGGACTGGGCCCCGCAGCCCTGTCCCGCTCACAGGTACTGGCCCCCGCAGCCGTGTCCCGCTCACAGGGACTGGCCACTGCAGCCCTCACCCGCTGACAGCGACTTTTCCCCCCGGCCCTGACCCGCTCACACCGTACTGTCCCCCGCAGATGTTTCCCGCTCACAGTGTCTGGCCACCGCAGCCCTGTCCCGCTCACAGCAGACTGGGCCCCGCAGCCCTGTCCCACTGACAGGTATGGGCCCCGCAGCACTGTCCCGCTCACAGGGACTGGCCCCAGCAGCCCTGTCCCGCTCACAGGGACTGGCCCTCAGCAGTCCTGACCCGCTCACAGCGACTTGCCCCCCGCAGTCCTGTCCCGCTCACAGTGGACTGGCCCTCGCAGCCATGTCCCGCTCACAGGGACTGGGCCCCGGGGCACTGTCCCGCTCACACCGACTGGCCCCCGTAGCCCTGACACACTAACAGGGACTGGCCCCCGCAGCCCTGACCCGCTCACAGCATACTGCGCCCCGCAGCCGTGTCCCGCTCACAGGGACTGGGCCCCGCAGCCCTGTCCCCCTCACAGGGACTGGGCCCCGCTGCCCTGTCCCGCTCACAGGGACTGGGTCCCCCAGCCCTGTCCCGCTCACAGGGACTGGGCCCCGCAGCCCTGACCCGCTCACAGGGACCCTGGCCCCGCCGCCCTGACCCGCTCACAGCATATTGCCCCCCGCAGCCCTGACCCGCTCACAGCGACTTGCCCCCCGCAGCCCTGTCCCGTTCACAGCGGCCTGTGGCCGCAGCCCTGACCCCCTCACAGGGACTGGCCCCCGCAGCCCTGACCCACTCACAGGGACTGGCCCCCTGCAGTCAGACCTGCTCGCAGGGACTGGCCCCGGCAGCCCTGTCCCGCTGACAGGGATTTGCCCTCGCAGCCCTGACCCGCTCCCAGGGACTTGCCCCGCAGCCCTGACCCGCTCGCAGGGACTGGCCCCCGCAGCCCTGACCCGCTCGCAGGGACTGGCCCCCGCAGCCCTGTCCCGCTCACAGGGATTTGCCCTCGCAGCCCTGACCCGCTCCCAGGGACTTGCCCCGCAGCCCTGACCCGCTCACAGGTACTGGCCCCCACAACCCTGTCCCGCTCACAGGGACTGGCCCCCTGCAGCCCTGACCCGCTCACACCGATTTGCCCCATGCAGTCCTGTCCCGCTGACAGGGACTTGCCCCGCAGTCCTTTCGCGCTCACAGGGACTGTCCCCCGCAGCCCTGTCCCGCTGACAGCGACTTGACCCCGCAGGCCTGTCCTGCTGACAGGGACTTGCCCCCGCAGCCCTGACCCACTCACAGGGACTGGCCCCCTGCAGTCCTGACCCGCTCACAGTGATTTGCCCCCGCAGCCCTGACCCGCTCACACCGATTTGCCCCCTGCAGACCGGTCCCGCTGACAGTGACTTGCCCCCGCAGCCCTGAACCGCGCACAGGGACTGGCCCCCTGCAGTCCGACCTGCTCACATGAACTGGCCCTTGCAGCCCTGTCCCGCTCACAGCGATTTGCCCCCTGCAGTCCTTTCGCGCTCACAGGGACTGGCCCCCGCAGCCCTGACCCCCTCACAGGGACTTGCCCCCGCAGCCCTGTCCCGCTCACAGGGACTGGCCCCCAGCAGTCCGACCTGCTCACATGAACTGGCCCCCGCAGCCCTGTCCCGCTCGCAGTGATTTGCCCCCTGCAGTCCTTTCGCGCTCGCTGCCCTGACCCTCTCACAGGGACTGGCCCCCGCAGCCCTGACCCGCTCACAGGCTCTGGCCCCCACAGCCCTGACCCGCACACATGGACTGGGCCCTGCAGCCCTGACCCGCTCACAGCGATTTGCCCCCTGCAGTCCTGTCCCGCTGACAAGGACTGACCCCCTGCAGTCCTGACCCGCTCACAGGGACTGGCCCCACAGCCCTGATCCGCTCACAGCAATTTACCCCGCAGTCCTGTCCCGCTGACAGGGACGTGCCCTCGCAGCCCTGACCTGCTCACAGCGACTTGCCCCTCCTTCCTGACCTGCTCACAGGCACTTGTTCCCTCTGTCGTGAGCCGCTCACAACGACTTGTCCCCTCTGTCCTGACCCGCTCACAGCATCTTGCCTCCCATCCCTCTTAGACAGGTCACCCCTTGCTCAGAAACGGTCCCAATTATCCATGAACCGGAAACCCTGCCCCCTGTGCCAGCTCCTTAACCATGCATTCATCTCACCTATCTTTCTATGACTTAGCTCACTAACATGTGGCACTCATGGCAACCCATAAATTATTACCCTCTCGGTCCTGCCTTTCAGCCTCTTTGCTAACTCCTTGTACATAGTCTGCAGGATGTCATCCCTCTTTCTGCCAATGTCATTGGTACCAACGTGCACCGTGGCCTCTGGCTGCTCACCCTCCCCTTTAAGAATTTGTTGCAACCACTCAGAGATGTCCTTGACCTTGCACCAGGGAAGCAACACGTGGCCCTGGTGTCTCAAATGTGGCGACAGAATCTATGCCCCCAACGAATGAGTCTCTAACCACACTCGCTCACTTGGATTTGCCTTACTCTGTCCCACAGCAGGGTGGTTTGCACTATGGACCTGGCTACTGCTGATTATATAACTGACCCAGTTTAGTTTTAGATCAGTGTTAACCTTGGTTTAGTGGATAGCTAAGCACCTCAGTAGTCTACAATACAGGAGAAATACATTGTTAAGCTGACAGATTCTGTGACAGTCAAGAACAAGCACTGAATTGTTCTGACCTCATTTCCAACACCTGGCCCGTAGCCTTGCATGGCTTGGACAGCACTTGCACATTTAAAAAAAAATAAATGTAACGATGATGTGAGGGTAAGGACATGGAAATTTTTTGATATGGTCATATTCTCTCTTGTTGGAGCTGATTGCTGCTTAGCACTTGTCTGGTGCAAATGTAACTTATCCTTTATCAGGCCAAGCCTGATCGTTGTCCAAGTCTCACTGTATTTTCTCATCGTTGACTTAATGTTGGTTCGGCCCAACAGTGTTGTACATACCCTGCCTATTCTGAAACTCTACCACTTAATATTAAGTCTAATAAAGACAAGTATCCAATCTGCCTTCCAAACCACTTCAACGACCTGGTCCATTACATTGTGGGATCAACAGGCATGCACATCAAGATCCTGAGATCCCTCTGATCATTGGTGCTTGTGAGGTCCCTATGATTCATCATGGACTCCAAGATCTGATTGTGCTGTGTCACCTAATCCTTATCCCATTTGTCCTTACATGAAATGATGTTCACAAACGCTTCTCAAAAATTCTTCCCAATCCTACTTTTTGCAATCATGACACAGGTGAGCATAAAACTTGGAACACGACAGCAACAGGAATGTGCCCTTTGGCCCACCATGTTGGGCCAAACATGACAACAAATGAAATAATCCCTTCTGCCTGTCCTTGATCCACAGCCCTCCATTCCTTGCAGATTCGTGCACTGAACTAAAAGTCCCTTTTAAATGCTTTCATCGTATCTGCATCCACTACCACCCCGGGCAATGTATTCCACACTTCTAACATGCTCAGTGTGAAATATTTGCCCCTCACATCTCTTTTGAACTTCCCCCCTCTCAGCTTAAATGCATGCCCCCTAATAGTGGTCACTTCAACTCCGGGGGAGAAATTTTCTGACCGTTAGCTGTATTTATGTATCTCCTAATTTTATAGACTTCTATCAAGCCTGCCCTCAGCTTCTACTGCTCCAGAGAAAACGAAGAGTTTTTCCAGCTTCTCCCTCTCGTTCATACCCTCTATTCCAGTCAGCATGCTGGTAAATCTCTTCTGCACCCTGTCCAAAGCCTGCACGTCCTTAGTGTAATGTGGCGGCCAGAATTGAATGCAATACTCTTGTGTGGTCTCACCAAAGTCTTGTAAAGCTGCAATGTGACATCCTGACTCTTGCACTGAGTTCCCCTATGAATAAAGGCAAGCATGCGATATGCCTTCTTGACCACCCTATCTACTTGTGTGGCTACTGACAGGGAGTTATGGTCTCGGACCCCAAGATCCCTCTGGACATCACTGCTGTTTGGGGTCCTGCCATTAACTGTGTATCCCTTTCCTTAACACTTGGTCTCCTAAAATGCAACACCTCATGCCTGCCCAGATTAAATTCCATCGGCCATTTCTCTGCTCGTGTTTGCAATTGGTCTGTATCTTGCTGTGTCCTTTGACAACCTTCCATGCTGTCCACAAGTCCACTGGTCCTGATATCATCTGCAAACTTACTAATCCCGCGTCTACATTTGCAACCAAGTCATTTACATATATCACAAACAGCAGAAGTCACATCGATGCGGAACACCACTCGTCACTGAGCTGCAGCCAGAAAAACAGCTTTCCACCACTGAGACGGCAAGAACTGTAGATGCTGGAATCAGAGATAACCAAGTGTGGAGCTGGAGGAACGCAGCAGGTCAGGCAGCATCAGAGGAACAGGAAAGCTGACATTGTTGATGCTGCCTGGCCTGCTGTGTTCCTCCAGCCCTATACTGTGTTCTCTTTGTTAGCCTTCCACCGCTACTGTCTGCCTTATATGGGCAGGCCAAGTCACCACGGATCTCATGGATCTTAATCTTCTGGATGAGCATACCATGAGGGACCTTGTTGAAAACCTTCGTAAAATCCATGTATATGTTATCAACTGTTCTACCCAAATTGATCACCCTTGTCACCTCCGTGAAAACTTCAACTGACTTGGTAAGACATAACCTGCCCCGCATAATGCCATGCTGGCTGTCCCTTATTAGCCCATACCTTTGAGACATGAGACACTCATCAGTCTGTAGTTTCCTGGAAAGTCCCCGTTTTCCTGCTTGAACAGAGGAACAACTTTATCCACTCACCAGTCTCCACAACCCCTCCAGTGCCTGGCAAGGATATCAGATCCTGTTGAAAGTTGGGTGTTGATGCATTTGTGTCATGATTGTGTTTTGTTTCAGCCCTAACATTCAAAGCAGTGTAAGAATGTCTTTGTGCAGCAGGCGAGGTGTGATGAGACTGAGCCTTCATACAATTGCAAGATGTTGAAAATTTGCCATTATTTATGAAAACAGTGATAAATTTCCATGATCAACATTTCTGTTACACTGCAACGATTATCCCGTGGCATGTAAAATCAGAAAGATACGATAAAATGAGACTGGGTCAGATGCAGGGAGAATGTTTGCCTTTCATGTCTATAGAAGTAGTGAAATATTTCCGTGAATCTAAAAGTCACTTTTCCGTTCATTGAAGGACACAATCATCGCCTTGGAAGCTTCATCACGATACTACTTTGCATTTCTGAAGAGGGAAGAAGAAATCAATATGCAAATTCAATTCCATGGTTTTGGAAGTCCCATTGAGAACACGATTCATTTGCGCCAGCACAATGCTCTGACCGAGAAAGAATTGAAGGTGAGTTTGTAGTTTAGAAGATCGCAGCAATTTATGCATCAACTTCTTCATCGATAATGTTCCATTGCTTTCAAACTGCATTTTCCACTCTGCAAGATAATAACTGTTAGAACAAGCAACAGTATCGGCAGATGGTCTATGGGGAATGCAATGTTACAAAACCCAATCCATTCAACCACATATTTCAGATATGTCAACAAATTAAATATTCCAGCACAGGATAAAACAAGGAAGATGAGAGTGAGGAGGCAATAGCTCTGATGACAAATGAACAGAAATTTACCTTTCTCCATTCGAGCAAAAAAGCAGGCACACAAATAAATAATCATCTAACAATGCACGTGTGCAACGGAGGCTACAGGGGGACTAAGAATGCCGAATTGTTGTCATGCGTATTGCTGAAAGGATGATTGAAACAGAATCTGTGGTAAATTTGAAGAAATACAGATGATGCATCTCAGGATGTTGGAGGAAGAAGATTTATGGACTGAGGCAAATTGTATTGCCCTTTTCAGGAGTTATTCGGTTCATCATGAATTGAAAGACTTCCTTCCGTGCTGAAAGCTTTAGTTTCGTTGCAGCTGGATCACAATTTCTGTTCCTGGTAGCATTTAGCAAACTGTTAAAAGTGAATGTCACTGCACAGAATTCCAAACATGACTCCAGTCAGTAGAGAAAATATCCAAGGGGTATGATGAGTTGTATCCTCTCATGTTGAACAATGCAGCTACAGATACAATGGAGGCACTGATGATAATGTTCCAAGAATCCTTAGATTGTGGAAAATTCTCAGAGGATTGAAAGATTGTGAACATAACACCATTATTACAAAGATACTTCGACAAAATAGCAAGCCAGTATTGCCAATTTAGGTCAACCTGGGTAGATGTTCATGCCGGCAATGAAAGATGAAATAACAGGGTACTGAGTGTGCCATAACATCCTACAGAGTTAACATCCTTTTATAAAGGGGAAATAATACGTGACAAACTTGCTACAGTGCTTTGAGAAGGAAACAAACATTACTGATGAAGGACCACCAGTTGATGTAGTACATTGAGATTTCAACAAAGCATTTGATAAGGTACAGCTCATAAGGTGTCTCAAATGAAATGAGCCCATGTGTTCAAGGGTAGTATGTTCGGATGGACAGAGGACTGCATTGTAAATAGAAGTAGAGTTGTAGCAGCAGGATGGTAACTGACAAGTCATGTACGGCCACAGAGCGAATGCTGCGGAGGCCATACACCTCATGTTGACTGGGTTGATTTCGGAAATGGCGTAGGGGATTGCTATGCTTATGAATGTTGGGCAGGGTGGGACTACGTTCATTGGCGTTTATAAGATTGAAAAAATCTCATTTTTTCAACATGTAAGATTCTAAAGAGGCTTGATAGTGTATATCCGTAGAGATTACTCCCATTTGTGAAAGATTTTACGACCAGAGGCCATATTTTCAAATTGGTTGCCTATTAATTCAGTGAAGAATTACTTCTTTCAGGTTGTAGCACTCTATTGAACACTTTAGCCAAGAAGATTTTCAAGGTAATGCCATTAATCCTATGCTAGGCTGTAACGGCCAGGTTAATTTTTAAATCAAGAAACAATGATAATGAGAAAAGGGTCTAGGCCTGAAACGTCAGCTTTTGTGCTCCTGAGATGCTGCTTGGTCTGCTGTGTTCATCCAGCTTCACACTTTGTTATCTTGGATTGTCCAGCATCTGAGCTTCCCATTACCAGTGATAATGAGAAAAGGGTAGTCTTTACAGTGGAAGATACTTCAAGGATCCCCTTATTACTAAAGAATACAGGGAGGAATTAAACACATCACTACCACACCATCACTACCATTAGAGAAGTAGCAGTAGACAATCTAATGGAGTGAAAGCAGATTGGACTCTTTGCCGTGATGGTTTACTTTCTAAGATTCTCAACAATGAGCTTCAGAGTCGGTGTATGCGTTGATTGTAATTTCCCAAAAAGGCTTAGATTCTAGAGAAGCATCTGAGGGCTGGATAACTGCCGATGAGAGATACCTATTTAAAAAGGAGAGAGGCAAAAAGAAGGTAACTACAACCGAAACAACGTAACATCTATTGTTGGAAATATGTGGCAATCAACTATGAAGAAAATAATAGCAGGACATTTGGAAAATCAGAATCTAATCAAACAGAATCACCATAGATAATGGGAACTGCAGATGCTGGAGAATCCAAGATGACAAAATGTGAGGCTGGATGAACACAGCAGGCCAAGCAGCATCTCAGGAGCACAAAAGCTGACGTTTTGGGCCTAGACCCTTCATCAGAGAGGGGGATGGGGTGAGGGTTCTGGAATAAATAGGGAGAGAGGGGGAGGCGGACTGAAGATGGAGAGAAAAGAAGATAGGTGGAGAGAGTATCGGTGGGGAGGTAGGGAGGGGATAGGTCAGTCCAGGGAAGACGGACAGGTCAAGGAGGTGGGATGAGGTTAGTAGGTAGATGGGGGTGCGGTTAGGGCTGGGAGGAAGGGATGGGTGAGACGAAGAACAGGTTAGGGAGGCAGAGACAGGTTGGACTGGTTTTGGGATGCAGTGGGTGCAGGGGAAGAGCTGGGCTGGTTGTGTGGTGCAGTGAGGGGAGGGGACGAATTGGGCTGGTTTAGGGATGCGGTGGGAGAGATTTTGAAACTGGTGAAGTCCACGTTGATACCATTATGCTGCAGGGTTCCCAGGCGGAAGATGAGTTGCTGTTCCTGCAACCTTCGGGTGGCATCATTGTGGCACTGCAGGAGGCCCATGATGGACATGTCATCTAAAGAATGGGAGGGGGAGTGGAAATGGTTTGCGACTGGGAGGTGCAGTTGTTTGTTGCGAACTGAGCGGAGGTGTTCTGCAAAGCGGTCCCCAAGCCTCCGCTTGGTTTCCCCAATGTAGAGGAAACCACACCGGGTACAGTGGAAGCAGTATACCACATTGGCAGATGTGCAGATGAACCTCTGCTTAATGTGGAATGTCATCTTGGGGCCTGGAAGAGGGGTGAGGGAGGTGGTGTGGGGGCAAGTGTAGCATTTCCTGCGGTTGCAGGGGAAAGTGTCGGGTGTGGTGGGGTTGGAGGGCAGTGTGGAGCGAACAAGGGAGTCACGGAGAGAGTGGTCTCTCCGGAAAGCAGACAGGGGTGGGGATGGAAAAATGTCTTGGGTGGTGGGGTCGGATTGTAGATGGCGGAAGTGTCAGAGGATGATGCGTTGTGTCTGGAGGTTGGTCGGGTGGTGTGTGAGAACGAGGGGGATCCTCTTGGGGCGGTTGTGGCGGGGGCGGGGTGTGAGGGATGTGTTGCGGGAAATACGGGAGATGCGGTCAAGGGTGTTCTCGATCACTGTGGGGGGCAAGTTGCGGTCCTTGAAGAACTTGGACATCTGGGATGTGCGGGAGTGGAATGTCTTATCGTGGGAGCAGAAGCGGCGGAGGCGGAGGAATTGGGAATAGGGGATGGAATTTTTGCAGGATGGTGGATGGGAGGAGGTGTATTCTAGGTAGCTGTGGGAGTCGGTGGGCTTGAAATGGACATCAGTTACAAGCTGGTTGCCTGAGATGGAGACTGAGAGGTCCAGGAAGGGGAGGGATGTGAACTGAAGGTTGGGGTGGAAGGTGTTGGTGAAGTGGATGAACTGTTTGAACTCCTCTGGGGAGCTAGAGGCGGCGCCGATACAGTCATCAATGTACCGGAGGAAGAGGTGGGGTTTGGGGCCTCCAGTGACAGTGCAGCACTCCCTTAATATTGTGAAAGATTTTATGACCAGAGGCCACATTTTCAAATTGGTTGCCTATTAATTTAGGGGAAGAATTACTTCTTTCAGGTTGTAGCAATCTATTGAACACTTTAGCAGAGAAGGTTTTAGAGGTAATGCCATTAATTATATGCTCGGCTGAGATGGCCAGGTTAATTTTTAAATCAAGGAACAACGACAATGAGAAAAGGGTAGCCTTTACAGTGGAAGATACTTCAAGGATCCTCTTATTACTGAAGAATACAGGGAGGAATTAAACACATCACTACCACACCATCACTACCATGAGAGAAGTAGCTGTAGACAATCTAATGGAGTGAAAGCAGATTAGACTCTTTGCCGTGATGGTTTACTTTTTAAGATTCTAAACAATGAGCTTCAGAGTCGGTATATGCATTGACTGTAATTTCCCAAAAAGGTTCAGATTCTCGAGAAGCATCTGAGGGCTGGAAAACTGCTGATGTGACGTCCCTATTTAAAAAGGAGAGAGGCAAAAAGAAGATAACTACAACCGAACCAGTCTAACATCTATTGTTGGAAATGTGTGGCAATCAACTATGAAGAAAATAATAGCAGGACATTTGGAAAATCATAATTTAATCAAACAGAATCACCATAGCCTGATGAAAGAGAAATTCTGTCTGGCTAATTTGTTTGGGTTTTTGGAGCAACTTTTGGGAGGAGAATTAATGGAGGAAAACCAGTAAATGTGTTGTGTTTGGACTTGGAGAAATCATTGAGAATGTACTCAAAAGTAATAAGCTAAGAGCTGCGGTTTTGAAGGCAGTATATTGCTATGGATCAGTATGCTTTGCACGTTCTGGAAGAAGAGATCACATCTCGAGTGAAATGCACCAAGTGAATGTATATTTTGGGGAACTTGGTGGCAATGCGATAAGTCAGTGCAGAGTGTAAGAGGTGCCATTTGCTTGCTTTTTTTGCCTGATAGTTCATAAGCATTTTTTTTTTGAGACAGGGTGAATTGAAGCCAGAATCAGGGACCGAGAGGGTGAACCAGGTTCATTGGTTGGTGATCGCTACTGGTTTCAGAATCTATTATCGGTAGCTTTCAGATTGAAAGTAAATCGGAGAAATATTTACAGGCTACAAACTAAAAGACCAGAATGTTTTCAAATCAAATTAAGATCCAAGTAATTGAAATGGAGATGCCAGGCCAGATGATGATTTGTACCTACATGACGGTGGAGTGGTCAGGCCCCAGACTCCAGCTTACGGTTGATGAACTGGAATCTCAGTTTTGACCAATCAACAAATCATGTGGGGCAGAGTTACCAGGGAATGCTGTGCTTCAGGAGGCAGTCACACACCTTAGATTAACTAGCTGAAACTCGGTCAGTGGCCAATGACAAAGAACAGGGCAGGTGGAAGGATCCAGGATGTAGTGCAGAAGGAACCTTGGCCTTTGATCTTATCTAACAGGTTTGAGATTCTTTCTTCCTGTGTGGATGAGAGTGCAGGGTATATGGAAGATGAGTAAACTGACTATAGCACGGTGGTACAGGGGGACATTCAAGAGGGGATAAAACGTGAAATGTAGTTATAATCAGAGGTAGTATAGTTAGGGGAATGAACACTGTTCGTTGTGACCAGGATAGAGAGTCTCGAAAGTAATGTTGCCTGCCTGGTGCCCAGGTTCAGGATATTCCATCTCGGCTACAAAGGAACTTGAAGTGGGAGGAGTAGAAATCCAGCTATCGTGGTCCACACAGGTACCATTGATATGGAAGATAGAGGAAAGAGGTTCTGCTGAGGGATGATGAGCACCGAGGTGCTGAGGTGAGAAAGCAGAACCAGAATGGTAATAATCTCTGGATTATTATCTGAGCAATTTGGCACGGTGTGAACATAATTATAGATGTACATTGTTCAAATGGTGGCACGGCAGAAATGTGTTTGAATTCATGGGACATTGGCATCGGTATGGGGAAGGAGGGAGTCGTTCTGGTGTTATAGGCTCGACGAGAATCATATTGGGACAAGTATCCTCGCAAAATACAGAGCTGGGTCTGGGGCTAGGGCGTTAAAATAAAAAGTGTGGAGTGGGTGAGCTCAGTTGCATGGAAAATTGTGGAAAAAGTTAGAAGCTGGTAAGTGCTCAGCAAAGTTTCCAGAGCAAGTAATAGGACAAAAAGTATGGAAATGGTCAGGAGTCTCACTTCAGCTGCAGCAGATAAGAAGGGTGGCTGTAAATGCCAGACTGAAGATCTTGTATTGAATTGCAGGGAGTGTATGAAACAAAGTGAATGAGTTTGTGGAGCAGATTGAAATTGACAGATACATCACTCTGGGTATCACAGAGAGGTGGTTGTTAGGGGATAAGTGTTGGGAACGAAATAGCCAATGATTCATGTCCGATAGAAAGAACAGGCAAATGGACAGAGATAACAAAGTGTGGAGCTGGATGAGCACAGCAGGCCAAGCAGCATCTCAGGAGCGTAAAAGCTGACGTTTTGTGCCGAGACCCTTCTACTTCTGTGTGTTCATCCTGCTGTGTTCATCCAGATCCACACTTTGTTATCTTGGATTCTGAAGCATCTGCAGTTCCCATTATCTCCGATACAAATGGACAGAGATGCCAGGGTTGGCTTGTCAGTAAGAAATGAGGTCGCGCTGAAGGAACCACAGCTCTTGTGCTTGTTTATTAATGACTTGGAGGAAAGAGGTGCATGTGCTGTGGCTAAATTTGTAGATGACTGAAAAAATATTTCGAAAGACAAGGCATGGCCCAGAAACAGAGATTTACCAGGATGTTACTTGGATCGGAATGTATCAGCTATAAGGAGGGTTTGGTGGAAATGCTGTGTCATGATAAATGTAATGAGATCAACCATGAAATCACCGAATGATGGAGGAATATTCAATGGGCCAAATGACTTTTTTTGTGAGTCTTCTTGTTTGACAATGCATTCATGAAGGTGTTTTATTTTCTCTCTTGGATAAGATGTGAAAATGAAATGTATACGAGATAATGGGAACTGCGGATGCTGGAGAATCCAAGACAACAAAATGTGAGGCTGGATGAACACAGCAGGCCAAGCAGCATCTCAGGAGGACAAAAGTGCTCCTGAGATGCTGCTTGGCCTGCTGTGTTCATCCAGCCTCACATTTTGTTGTCATGAAATGTATACACTTCCTTTTCATCTGGGAATAAATAATTGTTCTGAACGATTTCCATTGACTAATAGCAATCTGACAAGCTTCGCAATGTAAAGAGATTTTTAGCTTCTTTTTAATTGTAAAGGTATTCTTTGGAATTAATTTGGCATATATTATTTGCATCTCAGGAAGTATGTTCATCACTGCATCTCAAAAAGTGCTCTGTTGTATGACAGCAGCTTTTTAAAGATCACTTCAATGGTTGTGATTTTGAGTTGCCATAACACACATTAAATTACACTGTTGGCCAATCTGTCCATGATTATTTCATTATGTTATGCTTCAAACAGACAAGGAAATATTGGTGATGCAATGAAGAGTTTGACTCTCAAATATAATTGCTGTTATAGTTTCCACTTGGAAGAAAGATTCACATCAAATTGACTGGTCAAGTAAATGGGACACTGACTGTGAGTACTTTGAATGTTCGAGTTATTCCTAAAATGAAAGTTATGACCTTGATGATTTCTCTTTCATGCAGATATGAAGAGACTCTTTTAAAATACCCTCTAGGTTAGTGGTTCAGGCATAAAAGTGCAAGATGTATATTTATGTATCTACATGTACATGCGTCATCTGAAAAGATAATGAGTATAAATCACTTGTTGCAAGGTGAGAATGAGTTATCCAGATTGTAAGAACTGCCAATGTTGGTGTCTGAGATAACACATTGTGGAGCTGGAGGAACACAGCAGGGCAGGCAGCATCAGAGGCTCAAGAAAGTTGAGGTTTTGGGTCAGGACCCTTCCTGAGAAATGGAGGGTGGAAGGGAGCTCAGAAACAAATAGTGTGGAGGGGGAGGAGGTGGTAGGGAAGGTAGGTGGGATGGTGATAAGTGAGTACTATCCAGATTGGAACAGATTTTCCCCAGGGTGTATTGAGTACGAATTCCAAATCACTCTCAAAATCTTAGTGACTGTTAACATTCATGTTTTTTGTCTGTGTGTTTGAGTAATTGCATGACAGTTGAATGGTTCGTTGAGAGTGAGGAACCTATGGACTCTCACACACCAAGATGGAATTTAGTTCGAAGAGTGACTTCAAAATAGTTGCTTGCTTTTAAAATCTTGACCGTTTTTGCTGTCCAGTTGAATGAATTTGGCTTCATACTGCTTCAATAGGAATTAGTGTTTAATAGGAACATATTTGTGAAACTTACAGTTCCGTAAGTTTTAGCATAAACTGGTCCAGCCTTTAGGTGCTTGCAAAAAGGCTCACCTCTCCATTAATACCGAAGGAAAATTGGAGTTTAAAAGTAAGTTCACCCGTTGTCAGGGAATGAAATGTTAATGTTGACTCGAACATAATTTTTGAAAAAGTCATATATTTGTGTAACACTGAACTCAAATTAAAATTTGGATATGCTAGTTTTACAGATGGTTGGATATTGAATTCATTTTAAATGAGGGTGAAGATCACTTTAAATCCAGCATATTTGTGAAGAAAAGAAATAACATGTCAAATAAAATTAACTGCATGACTCTTCATAGCCCTATATGTAGAATTTCATTCTGAACTATGAGACAGTTGTGACCCCATACTACCTCAGTGCTCATGGCAAGAGTAAGACTCCAGTTTGACGTGCTGTGCACTGCATGGAATGGCGGCAACATCAGATTCATTGATGCTTGAGAATCAAAAGAATATGACGATAAGATTTAAAATCAAAATCTCATTGAACACTTCAAGGAATGTATTACAGGAAGAGGGGGAAAGCATGTATGACTAATAGAAGGTGGTGGCGCAGATCACATAGACCTGTGTGCTCTAACTTATCACAAATTTCACATTGAATGGAACAGTTTAAACAGGCTGGAGGAAGCAGACATGCCAGCCCAAACTTTTTGAATTTGAGCATTCTGTTCGTAAACATCAGCAAATTTGTTGGAAACATGTTTATTCTTTCTCTTTTATTGCACAGAACCATACGATTAGACTGTTTTGATGAGAAATTTAAAGATTACGTGTCCCATCCGTTTGACTCACAGTTTGGTACCATAGGTTGGTACGATCTTCGTTGGAGAAGGAAAAGGGATGTTCCAGACACAGAAAATCGTCAAACCATTTACAACAAAGTCCGTTTCTGGTTAGTATTAATTAATGCAGTTAACATTTTTAGCTCGACATGATTGCACAATGGAGTCAATAAGAAAATTCCATCTGATATTCCACATAAATTTTAAGTGGATATTAAAGCAGCTCATTTCTTTTTCACGCTGTATGCTGCTTTTAAGAATGGTTGTCTTATTGTTGAAATGTTTAGCTTTGACTCCATGGCTTCTTCCATTAGCTCACATTGAAACACATGTTTCTTCAGCCAAAAATGCACGTTTACCCGGTGTAGCTTGACGAACCTTCCCCTGTGGTCGTTCCCCTGAAATCCCCTGCGGTCGCTCCCCTGAAAAACAACTATCCCATTTTGGATACTGTTCCGGGGGATGACTTAGCAGGGGTATGCAGTAGGGTGCAGGTCTCTGGCACAGAGTCTGTCTCTCTTGCACAGAAGGGAAGCGGGGATAGGAAGAGAGTGATAGTCATTGGGGACTCAATAGTTAGAGGGACTGATAGAAGATTTGCCGGGAACGAAAGAGACTCACGATTGGTGTGTTGCCTACCAGGTGCCAGGGTCTGTGATGTCTCGGATCGTGTGTTTAGGGTCCTGAGGGGAGAGGGTGACCAGCCCCAAGCCGTGATCCACATAGGCACCAACGGCAGAGGTAGAAAGAGGGATAGGGATGTCAGGCAGGATTTGAGGGAGCTAGGGTGGAAGCCGAGAGCTAGAACAAGCAGAGTGGTCATCTCTGGTTTGTCACCCGTACCACGTGATAGCGAGGCAAAGAACAGGGAGAGATTTCAGCTGAAGACGTGGCTGCAGGGATGGTGCCCGTGGGAGGGTTTCAGGTACATGGACAATTGGGGCTCATTCTGGGGAAGGTGGGACCTGTACAAACAGGACGGTCTCCACTTGAATGAGAGGGGCACGAATATCCTGGGTGGGAAATTGGCTCGTGCCATTCGGTTGGATTTAAACTAGCTCAGAAGGGGGATGGGAAACTGAGTTGTAGTCCCAGTACACAGGAGGATGAGCGTAGGGAGGACATGGTCAGGACCTCACTGTCACAGGAGTGTGCTGGTAGACAGCAAGCTGGAGTGAAGTGTGACGACTTTAATGCCGGGAGTATCCGGAATAATGTAGGTGAGCTTGCAGCTTGGATAGGTACCTGGGACTTCGATGTTGTGGCCATTTCGGAGGCATGGATAGAGGAGGGTCAGGAATGGATGTTGCAGGTTCTCGTGTTTAGATCTTTCATTAAGTTCTGGGAAGGTGGTAAAAGAGGGGGAGGTGTGGCTTTGTTGGTCAAGGACAGTATAACGGCGGCTGAAAGAACCTTTGAGGACATGTCTACTGTGGTGGTATGGGCTGAGGTTGCCAAGGAAGGTTTGTCGACTGAGCCAGTGTGGGTGGAAGTTCGGAACAGCAAGGCAGCAGTCACTTCACTTGGGGTTTGCTACAGACCCCAAATAGCGGTTGGGAGATGGAAGAACTCATTGGCCGGCAGATTGTTGAAAAGTGCAAACGTATCAGGGTTGTTGTTATGGGTGACTTCAACTTTCCCAATATAGATTGAAACCTCCTTAGTGCAGATGGTTTGGATGGAGCCGTTTTTGTCAGGTGTGTTCAGGAGGGTTTCCTGACTCAGTATGTGGACAGGCCGACGAGGGGGGAGGCCATTTTGGATTTGGTGCTCGGCGATGAGCCAGGACAGGTGTCAGATCTTGTGGTGGGAGAACACTTTGGCGACAGTGACCGCAAGAGCCTCCCATTTACCATAGCCATGGAAAGTGAAAGGAGCAGTTACCAGGGGAAGATATTTCACTGGGGTCAAGGGAACTATGATGCTATCAGACAGGAGTTGGGAAGTACAGATTGGGAGCAATTGTTCCACAGAAAGGGCGCAGCAGACATGTGGAGGCTGTTCAAGGAGCAGTTGTTGCGAGTGATGTATAAATTTGTTCCTCTGAGACAGATAAGAAGGGGTAAGATTAAGGAGCCTTGGATGACGGGTACAGAGGTGCTTCTTGTCAAAAAGAAAAGGCAGCGTACGTAAGGTGGAGGAAGTGAGGGTCTGGCACAGCTTTCGAGTATTACAGGCCCGCTCGGAAGGAGCTCAAAAGATATTGCCTGTACAATTGTTACCTGTTACAACCTTTGCGTCCACGCTTGCTCATTCAATGGTGTCAAGATGCCAGCAGTGCATGTACCTTCTCCATCCCCTAATGCCGTCAGCTCACACAAGACATAGTCCTTACTTGAAATCTTCTGATCAACCAAAGTTCATTGTAATGGACATTTTAGTTATCTGTCATGAAACGAAAACTGATTCTGACTGGCATGACCTGCAGTGCAAATGAATATAATCTGCGAAACGAGATTCCTTATGGGCTTGCAGCCGCAACAAATAATTGCTTTTCAAAGACGTTGCATACATACATACATTTTTTTCTCCTGTCACCTTAGATTATTTTTTTGTTTATGCATGTTGTGTGGGTTTCCAGTCAGGCCCATAAACTCAGGTTGATGCAGTCACTGTTACAACACGGTATTGAAGGAGAATTTGTGATCTTTGGAGTTTCATTCCAGTGTCTGAAGGAGTGCACCATCAAGCCACTTCAGAGCACTACTGGCGACGAATTGTTGCAAGTTTTCAAGTGTTACCGATGGTCACATAAAATATGGCCTTTTTGTTGTTGCGCTATTCATCTTAACTGCACCATATCTAGTATTTAGGCTTGGAAACTATTTCAATTTTTTGGATTTACTTATTCAAAATCATTTATGATTGTTGTCATGATATCTACAATATGTTATTTTGATTGGACATAGAGGATTGGATCTGTCTTAATGGAAATAATGTATGCGCTTATAAAACCCCTTCTGGGCAAGGTAGTTGCTCAGTGGTTAGAGCTGCGCATGCACTGGGGAGCCAATTGAGATTCCAGTCTTGGGTAACTATCTGTGTGGAATTGACACGTCCTCCCCGCGTCTGCGAGGGGCTTCTGCCAGGTGCTGCAGTTTCCTCCCATTGTTCAAAGATGTGCAGGTCCTTATTTGTGTTTTGTGAAGCATTTCTTAAATGTTTCAATCCTGCCAGCATCCAGTGCCTTGGACAAAATAACTGGAGATGAATAAAAGATACTGTGCCTTTTGACACCATTTCCTGCTGGATTTTCATCAATCCTGCTTTATATCGGTGACAACTTCCATGACCTTTTTTGATGCTATGTCTGAATTGACAGTCTAGTTCCAAATATTTGTTGTGCAGTATTTCAAGGTCTCTGTTACAGCATACCCATGAATGTCCACTTCAAAAGATGCTTCCATATCATAGAATCCCTACGGTGTGGAAACAAGCCCCCTTTGACCCAAGAAGTCCACGGCCACCCTCCAAAGAGCATCTCACCCTGACTCATCCCCCGACCCTTTCCTCAGTAACCCTGCATTTCCCATGACTAACACACCTAATCTACACATCCCTAAACACAATGGGCAAGTTTGGCATGGCCCATACACCGAGCCTGCACATCTTTGGACTGTGGGAGGAAACCAGAGCACCCAGCAGGAACCCATGCAGGCATGGGCAGAATGTACAAACTCCGCACAGAAAATCGTCCAACGGTGGGATCGAACCTGGGTCCCTGGCGCTGTGAGTCAGCAGTGCTAACCACTGAGCCACCGTGCTGCCCTTGGAGTTAGACAGAGCTTGCTTGTTCCTGGGTGGCCTCAAACTGCCAACCTCCACTTAGTGGCAAAAGTGCTGACCAACTGCACTCATCTTCAATGGTTTTTGCTTTGTATCATTGAATTCAATCCTTCAAACTCTATGATAAATATTTAAATTTCCATTGATATGTGAGGGTTGTTTTTAGTACGCAGTATTGGTTTATTATGTTTCATTGGTACATCATGAATATTGTCTGTATATGCAAATGGGCAAGTTGGTAACGATGCAGTCCGCAGACCTGGAGGATAATAACACTGTCCTTTAATCGCCCACGATGCCCTCTGCAAATTGGTAGAAAACAAAAATTTCTAAAAAATTCATCTCTCCTCCCGTCAGTCGATCAAAATTAATTCTGGATTTTGTACAGGCCAATAAGCGTAAGATTACACGAGCCTAAACAAAACTACTGGCTCATATTAGTTCAGTGAAGTGAAAGGGCAACAATAGAGGGAGTAGGAACTGCAGATGCTGGAGAATCTGAGATAAGAAGGTGTAAAGCTGGATGAACACAGCAGGCCAAGCAGTATCATCCGGCTCTACACCTTGTTATCTCAGATTCTCCAGCGCCAATTTTCTGAAGTAGGGTCTTGTTCCGAAACATCAGCTTTCTTGCTTCTCTGATGCTGCTTGACCTGCTGTGTTCATCCAGCTCTCCACCTTGGGCAACAATAGAGTATGTTTTAAGTCACTAGATATGTTACGTGGGTTTGTCTTCCTTAGGGTGGAGTTAGTGGAACCGAAAAAGATGTCTCCCTCACAGCGTTTTTGACACAAGAATTGCATCGTTCCTTGGCGGCCTTTCAACAGAAGAATATTCAGAGATTTCCCGAGTGGTAAGAATGTAACTTCTTTTACTTCTCTTTATCTCACTTTTTCCAACAATTGGAAAATAGATTTTCAAAATAACATCGAGCTGATGAAGTGTGAAAAGAAGAATAATTCCAAGCAGTGGTGGGTTTTGGTCAGTGAGGTGGGAGGAGTGGATAGGTGGGAGAGAAGGCGGACAGGTCATTGAGGCGGGGATGAGGGGAGGAACTCGTCTAGGAACTAGGATGAGGCTGGCGGGTGGGGAGATTTTGAGGGTGGCCAAGTCCACATTGAGGCTATTGAGTTGGAAGCTCCCAAGGCGGAATATGAGGTGCTGCTCCTCCAGTTTCTGGGTGGTTTGGTTGTGACACTGGAAGAGGCCCAGGATGGACATGTCATTCAGGGAGTGGGAGGGGGAGTTGAAGTGATGCAATGATTTGGATATGAAAATAGAAGGTGTGGTTAGTAAGTTTCCCAATGATTGAAGGTGTAGGAGCCAGCCAAGAAGGTCACCTCAGAATACAATGGGACATTGACAAGGGCCAATAAACTGAGGAATGGCAGATGGTGTTGAGGTTTGACAAATGTGAGGTGCTACATTTTGCAAAGGCAAATCAGGGCAGCACGTTTACACTGAAGGTTGTGGGGAGTGTTGCTTAATAAAGAGACGCTGGAGTGCAGTTTCGTATTTCCATCAAAGTACAGCCACCGGTAGAAAGGATATGAAGGAGACATTTGGTGTGCTCGCCTTTATCGGTCAGTGCATTGAGGATAGGAGTTGGGAGATCACTTAGCAGCCACGTAGGACGTTGGTTCGGCTGCTTTTGGAATACTGCAATCGATTTTGGTCTCCTTGCGAGAGGAAGGATGTCGGCGCAACATTGAGGGCCGAAGGGCCTGTTCTGCGCTGTATTGTTCTATGTTGTAAACATGAAAGGGTTCAGGAAAGCTCTACAAGGATGTTACCAGCATCGGAGGTTGGAGGTATACCGTGGGCTTGAACAGGCAGCTATTTCTTGGAACTTTGGAGTTCAGGGCTGACCATATAGAAGTTTATACAATTACGAGGGACGTGGATAGAGCGACCAGCCAAGATCTTTTCCCCGGATTGCTGGAAGCCGAAACTGGAGGGAATAGGTTAAAAATGAGAGAGGGAAGATTTAAAATGGACCGGATTTTTTTCATAGTGGTGCATGTATGGAGTGAGCTGCCAGAGGAAGTGGTGGAGGCTTGTACGTTTAAAAGGCATGTGGATGGGTATATGAATAGGATGGGTTGAGAGGAATATGGGCCAAATGCTGGCAAATGGGACTAAATTAATTTAGGATATCTGGTCAACATAGACAAATTGTGCCAAAGGATCTGTTTCCCGACTGTACATCTCTCTGATTCTAAGTGTCTTTTTTCTTAACCACGTGGCCCATAGTTAGAAAAACTTGAATCAGGATTTGGGAATGTGACAATTCTAATTGGATCTGTTTGATGAAATTAACTCTGTAGGTAATGGTGGTTGAATTATGATTCGTCAAATTTGAGTTTATTGCAGCATCTTATAGAATAGAGGAGACACATGTAATCAAAATTGAAAATCAAAACTTGGTAAAATTTTGCATTGGAAATACATGACCAGCCATTGGAGGAGATTCATGACCATTGCATTCAAGTGAGAACAACAAATGTGATTCAGTGACTGCGTGAAGTGGGCTGCAGTGACTGTGCGAAATGGGTTGCGGTGACTGAGTGAAATGGGATGCAGTGACTGAGGAAAGGAGATGAACTGACTGTGGAAAAAGGGGTGCTGTGACTGAGGGAAATGGGATGCAGTGTCTGATGGAAATGGGATCCAGTGACTGAGTGCACTGGGATGCAGTGAATGAGTGAAATGCGCTGCCCTTACTGAGTGAAATGGGATGCAGTAACAGAGGAAAGGAGATGCGGTGACTGTGGGAAATAGCATGCTGTGTCTGAGGGGAATGGGATGCAGTGACTGTGGAAATGGGATGCAGTGACTGTTAAATGGGCCACAGTGACTGAGTGAAATGGGCAGCAGTGACTTCGTGAAATGGGATGCAGTGACTGAGGAAAGGATATGCAGTGACTGTCTGAAATGGGACGCAGTGACTGAGTGACCTGGGATGCAGTGACTGAGTGACATTGGATGCAGTGACTGAGTGAAATGGGATGCAGTGACTGAGCTAAATGGGATGCATGACTGATGGAAATGCGATGCACTGACTGAGGGGAATGCGATGCAGTGACTGAGGGGAATGCGATGCAGTGACTGAGGGGAATGCGATGCAGTGACTGAGGGGAATGCGATACAGTGACTCATGGAAATGGGATGCTGTGACTGATGGAACGGAGATGCAGTGACTGTGGAAATGGGTTGCAGTGACTGAGTGAAATGGGCTGCAGTGACTGAGGGAAATGGATGCACTGTCTCAATTGAATGGGATTTACTGTCTCTGTTTAATGGGATGCAGTGACTGAGTGAAATGGGATGCAGTGACTGAGTGAAATGGGATGCCGTGACTGAGGGAAAGGAGATGCCGTGACTGAGGGAAAGCAGATGCAGTGACTGAGGGAAAGGAGATGCAGTGTCTGTGGGAAATGGGATACTGTGACTCCGGGTAATGGGATGCAGTGACTGAGGGGAATGAGATGCAGTGACTGAGTGAAATGGGATGCAGTGACTCGGTGAAATGGGATGCAGTGACTGTGTGAAATGGGCTGCAGTGTCTGTGTGAACTGTAATGCAGTGACTGTGTGATCTAGGATGCGGTGGCCGAGTGAAATGGGATGCAGTGGCTGAGTGAAATGTGATGCAGTGGCTGAGTGAAATGGGATGCAGTAATTGGTGGAAATGGGATGCAGTGACTGAGGGAAATGGGATACAGTGACTGTGTCAAATGGATGCAGTGACTGAGTGTAATGGGATGCAGTGACTGATCAAAATGGGAGGCAGTGACTGACAGTAATTGGATGGAGTGACGGACGGTAATGGGATGCAGTGACTGAGGGAAACGGGACGCAGCGTCAGAGTGAAATAGGATGCAGTCAATGAGTGAAATGGCCTGCAGTGATTGAGTGAAGTGGGATGCAGTGACTGAGGGAAATGGGTTGCAGTGACTGAGTTAAATGTGATGCAGAGGCTGAATGAAATGGGATGCAGTGACTGCTTGAAATGGGATGCAGTGACTGCTTGAAATGGGATGCAGTGACTGAGGGAAATGGGATGCAGTGACTGAGGGAAATGGGATGCAGTGACTGAGGGAAATGGGATGCAGTGACTGAGGGAAATGAGATGCAGTGTCTGTTTGAAATGGGATCCTGCGACTGAAGTTAATGGGATGCAGTGACTGAGTGAAATGGGATGCAGCGACTGAGTGAAGTGGGATGCAGTGACTGAGGGTAATGGGATGCAGTGACTGAGGGTAATGGGATGCAGTGACTGAGGGTAATGGGATGCAGTGACTGAGGACAATGGGATGCAGTGACTGAGGGAAATGGGATGCAGTGACTGAGTTAAATGTGATGCAGTGACTGAGTGAAATGGGATGCAGTGACTGAGGGAAATGGGATGCAGTGACTGAGGGAAATGGGATGCAGTGACTGAGGAACATGGGATGCAGTGACTGAGGGAGATGGGATGCAGTGATTGAGGGAAATGGGAAACAGTGACTGAGGGACAGAAGATGCAGTGACTGTGGGAAACGGCATACTGTGACTCAGGGTAATGGGATGCAGTGACTGAGGGGAATGCATGCAGTGAGTGTGGGAAATTGAATACAGCGTCTGAGAGATAGGGGAAACAGTGACTGATGGAAATAGGATGCAGTGAATGTGGGACATGGGATGCAGTGATTGAGTGAAATGTGATGCAGTGACTGAGTGAAATGTGATGCAGTGACTGAGTGAAATGCGATGCAGTGACTGAGGGAAATGGGCTGCAGTGACTGAGGGAAATGAGATGCCAAGACTGATGGAAATGGGATGCAGTGACTGATGAAAATGGGATGCAGTGACTGAGGGAAATAGGATGCAGTGACTGACGGAAATGGGATGCAGTGTCTGTTTGAAATGGGATCCTGCGACTGAAGTTAATGGGATGCAGTGACTGAGTGAAATGGGATGCAGTGACTGAGGGTAATGGGTTGCAGTCACTGAGTGAAATGGGATGCTGCGACACTGTGGAATGAGATGCAGTGACTCAGCGGAATGTGAAGCATTGACTGAGGGAAAGGAGATGCAGTGAATGTGGGAAATGGGATGCTCTGGCTGAGGGTAATGTGATGCAGTGACTGAGGGTAACGCAATGCAGTGTCTGAGGGAAATGGGATGCAGTTTCTGAGGGAAATGGGATGCTGTGACTGAGCGTACTGGGATGCAGTGACTGAGCGTACTGGGATGCAGTGACTGAGGGTAATGGGATGTAGTGACTGATGGTAATGGGATGCAGTGACTGAGGTGAAATGGGCTGCAGAGACTGAGTGAAATGACATGCAGTGATTGAGGAACGGAGATGCAGTGACTGTGGGAAATGGGATGCACTGACTGATGGAAATGGGATGCAGTGACTGAGTGAACTGTGATTCAGTCACTGAGTGAACTGTGATGCAGTGGCTGAGTGGAATGGGATGCAGTGACTGAGTGAAATGAGATGCAGTGACTGAGTGAAATGAGATGCAGTGACTGAGGGACATGGGATGCACTGACTGAGGGACATGGGATGCACTGACTGAGGGACATGGGATGCAGTGACAGAGGTACTGGGAAGGAGTGACTGAGTTAATAGGGCATCAGTGCCCGAGCGGGCTTGGGGTGCAGTGACTGAGGGAAATGGGAGACAGTGCCTGACCGAAAAGGGACGCACTGACTGAGTGAAATGGGATGCAGTGATTGAGTGAAATGACATGCAGTGACTGTGGGACATGGGATGCAGTGACTGAGGGACATGGGATGCACTGACTGAGGGACGTGGGATGCAGTGAATGAGGGACATGGGATGCAGAGACTGAGGGACATGGGATGCAGTGACTGAGGGAAATGGGATGCAGTGACTGAGGGAAATGGGATGCAGTGACTGAGGGAAATGAGATGCCGAGACTGAGTGAACTGGGATGCAGTGACTGAAGGAAATGGTATGCAGTGTCTGTTGGAAATGGGATCCTGCGACTGAAGGTAATGGGATGCAGTGACTGAGGGTAATGGGATGCAGTGACTGAGGGTAATGGGATGCAGTGACTGAGTGAAATGCGATGCAGTGACTGAGTGAAATGCGATGCAGTGACTGAGTGAAATGCGATGCAGTGACTGTTGAAAAGGGATGCAGTGACTGAGGGAAATGGGATGCAGTGACTGAGGGAAATGGGATGCAGTCAGTGAGTGAAATGTGTTGAAGTGACTGAGTGAAATGGGATGCAGTGACTAAGTGAAATGGGATGCAGCGACTGAATGAAGTGGGATGCAGTGACTGAGGACCATGGGATGCAGTGACTGAGTGACATGGGATGCAGTGACTGAGGGACATGGGATGCAGTGACTGATTGAAATGGGATGCAGTGAATGAGGGAAATGGGATTCAGTGACTGTGGGAAATGGCATACTGTGACTCGGTAATGGGATGCAGTGACTGAGGGGAATGGGATGCAGTGAGTGTGGGAAATTGCATACAGCGTCTGAGAGATACGGGAAACAGTGACTGATGGAAATGGGGTGCAGTGAATGTGGGACATGGGATGCAGTGATTGAGTGAAATGTGATGCAGTGACTGAGGGAAATGGGATGCAGTGACTGAGGGAAATGGGATGCAGTGACTGAGGGAAATGAGATGCAGTGACTGAGGTACTGGGAAGGAGTGACTGAGTTGATAGGGATGCAGTGCCCGTGCGGGCTTGGGGTGCAGTGACTTAGGGAAATGGGATACAGTGCCTGAGTGAAATGTGACGCACTGACTGAGTGAAATCGGATGCAGTGACTGAGTGGAATGGGATGCAGTGACTGCGTGAAATGGGATGCAGTGAATGAGTGAAATGAGATGCAGTGTCTGATGGAAATGTGATGCAGTGACAGAGTGACATGAGCTGCAGTGACTGATGGAAATGGGATGCAGTGACAGAGTGACATGAGCTGCAATGTCTGATGGAAATGTGACGCAGTAACTGAGGGAAATGCGATGCAGTGACTGAGGTACTGGGTAGGAGTGACTGAGGGACATGGGATGCAGTGACTGAGGGACATGGGATGCAGTGACAGAGGGAAAGGAGGTGCAGTGACTGTGGGAAATGGCATACTGTGACTCAGGGTAATGGGATGCAGTGACTGAGGGGAATGGGACGCAGTGAGTGTGGGACATGGGATGCAGTGATTGAGTGAAATGTGATGCAGTGACTGAGTGAAATGTGATGCAGTGACTGAGTGAAATGAGATGCAGTGACTGAGGGAAATGGGATGCAGTGACTGTTGGAAATGGGATGCAGTGACTGAGGGAAATGGGATGCAGTGACTGACGGAAATGGGATGCAGTCAGTGAGTGAAATGTGTTGCAGTGACTGAGTGAAATGTGTTGCAGTGACTGAGTGAAATGGGATGCAGTGACTGAGTGAAATGGGATGCAGTGACTGAGGACAATGGGATGCAGTGACTGAGGGAGATGGGATGCAGTGATTGAGGGAAATGGGATACAGTGACTGAGGGAAAGAAGATGCAGTGACTGTGGGAAATGGCATACTGTGACTCAGGGTAATGGGATGCAGTGACTGAGGGGAATGCATGCAGTGAGTGTGGGAAATTGAATACAGCGTCTGAGAGATAGGGGAAACAGTGACTGATGGAATTGGGATGCAGTGAATGTGGGACATGGGATGCAGTGATTGAGTGAAATGTGATGCAGTGACTGAGTGAAATGTGATGCAGTGACTGAGTGAAATGCGATGCAGTGACTGAGGGAAATGGGCTGCAGTGACTGAGGGAAATGAGATGCCAAGACTGATGGAAATGGGATGCAGTGACTGATGAAAATGGGATGCAGTGACTGAGGGAAATAGGATGCAGTGACTGACGGAAATGGGATGCAGTGTCTATTTGAAATGGGATCCTGCGACTGAAGTTAATGGGATGCAGTGACTGAGTGAAATGGGATGCAGTGACTGAGGGTAATGGGTTGCAGTCACTGAGTGAAATGGGATGCTGTGACACTGTGGAATGAGATGCAGTGACTCAGCGGAATGTGAAGCATTGACTGAGGGAAAGGAGATGCAGTGAATGTGGGAAATGGGATGCTCTGGCTGAGGGTAATGTGATGCAGTGACTGAGGGTAACGCAATGCAGTGTCTGAGGGAAATGGGATGCAGTTTCTGAGGGAAATGGGATGCAGTTTCTGAGGGAAATGGGATGCAGTGACTGAGTGAAATGGGATGCAGTGACTGAGGACAATGGGATGCAGTGACTGAGGGAGATGGGATGCAGTGATTGAGGGAAATGGGATACAGTGACTGAGGGAAAGAAGATGCAGTGACTGTGGGAAATGGCATACTGTCACTCAGGGTAATGGGATGCAGTGACTGAAGGGAATGCATGCAGTGAGTGTGGGAAATTGAATACAGCGTCTGAGAGATAGGGGAAACAGTGACTGATGGAAATGGGATGCAGTGAATGTGGGACATGGGATGCAGTGATTGAGTGAAATGTGATGCAGTGACTGAGTGAAATGTGATGAGTGACTGAGTGAAATGCGATGCAGTGACTGAGGGAAATGGGCTGCAGTGACTGAGGGAAATGAGATGCCAAGACTGATGGAAATGGGATGCAGTGACTGATGAAAATGGGATGCAGTGACTGAGGGAAATAGGATGCAGTGACTGACGGAAATGGGATGCAGTGTCTGTTTGAAATGGGATCCTGCGACTGAAGTTAATGGGATGCAGTGACTGAGTGAAATGAGATGCAGTGACTGAGAGAAATGGGATGCAGTGACTGAGGGTAATGGGTTGCACTCACTGAGTGAAATGGGATGCTGTGACACTGTGGAATGGGATGCAGTGACTCAGTGGAATGTGAAGCATTGACTGAGGGAAAGGAGATGCAGTGAATGTGGGAAATGGGATGCTCTGGCTGAGGGTAATGTGATGCAGTGACTGAGGGTAACGCGATGCAGTGACTGAGGGTAACGCGATGCAGTGACTGAGGGATATGGGATGCAGTATCTGAGCGTACTGGGATGCAGTGACTGAGCGTACTGGGATGCAGTGACTGAGCGTACTGGGATGCAGTGACTGAGGGTAATGGGATGTAGTGACTGATGGTAATGGGATGCAGTGACTGAGGTGAAATGGGCTGCAGAGACTGAGTGAAATGACATGCAGTGATTGAGGAACGGAGATGCAGTGACTGTGGGAAATGGGATGCACTGACTGATGGAAATGGGATGCAGTGACTGAGGACAATGGGATGCAGTGACTGAGTGAACTATGATTCAGTCACTGAGTGAACTGTGATGCAGTGGCTGAGTGGAATCGGATGCAGTGACTGAGTGAAATGAGATGCAGTGACTGAGGGACATGGGATGCAGTGACTGAGGGACATGGGATGCAGTGACAGAGGTACTGGGAAGGAGTAACTGAGTTAATAGGGAATCAGTGCCCGAGCGGGCTTGGGGTGCAGTGACTGAGGGAAATGGGAGACAGTGCCTGACCGAAAAGGGACGCACTGACTGAGTGAAATGGGATGCAGTGACTGAGTGAAATGACATGCAGTGACTGTGGGACATGGGATGCAGTGACTGAGGGACATGGGATGCAGTGACTGAGGGAAATGGGATGCAGTGACTGAGGGACGTGGGATGCAGTGAATGAGGGACGTGGGATGCAGTGACTGAGGGACACGGGATGCAGTGACTGAGGGAAATGGGATGCAGTGACTGAGGGAAATGAGATGCCGAGACTGAGTGAACTGGGATGCAGTGACTGAAGGAAATGGTATGCAGTGTCTGTTGGAAATGGGATCCTGCGACTGAAGGTAATGGGATACAGTGACTGAGGGTAATGGGATGCAGTGACTGAGGGTAATGGGATGCAGTGACTGAGTGAAATGCAATGCAGTGACTGAGTGAAATGCGATGCAGTGACTGTTGAAAAGGGATGCAGTGACTGAGGGAAATGGGATGCAGTGACTGACGGAAATGGGATGCAGTCAGTGAGTGAAATGTGTTGAAGTGACTGAGTGAAATGGGATGCAGTGACTGAATGAAGTGGGATGCAGTGACTGAGGACAATGGGATGCAGTGACTGAGGGACATGGGATGCAGTGACTGAGGGACTTGGAGTGCAGTGACTGAGGGAGATGGGATGCAGTGACTGATTGAAATGGGATGCAGTGAATGAGGGAAATGGGATTCAGTGACTGTGGGAAATGGCATACTGTGACTCAGGGTAATGGGATGCAGTGACTGAGTGAAATGCGATGCAGTGACTGAGGGAAATGGGATGCAGTGACTGAGGGAAATGGGATGCAGTGACTGAGGGAAATGGGATGCAGTGACTGTGGGAAATGAGATGCCAAGACTGAGTGAACTGGGATGCAGTGACTGATGGAAATGGGATGCGGTGACTGACGGAAATGGGATGCGGTGACTGACGGAAATGGGATGCAGTGACTGAGGGACATGGGATGCACTGACTGAGGGACATGGGATGCACTGACTGAGGGACATGGGATGCTGTGACAGAGGTACTGGGAAGGAGTGACTGAGTTAATAGGGAATCAGTGCCCGAGCGGGCTTGGGGTGCAGTGACTGAGGGAAATGGGAGACAGTGCCTGACCGAAAAGGGACGCACTGACTGAGTGAAATGGGATGCAGTGACTGAGTGAAATGACATGCAGTGACTGTGGGACATGGGATGCAGTGACTGAGGGACATGGGATGCAGTGACTGAGGCACATGGGATGCACTGACTGAGGGAAATGGGATGCAGTGACTGAGTGAAATGGGATGCAGTGACTGAGGGACGTGGGATTCAGTGACTGAGGGAAATGGGATGCAGTGACTGAGGGAAATGAGATGCCGAGACTGAGTGAACTGGGATGCAGTGACTGAAGGAAATGGTATGCAGTGACTGAGGGAAATGGGATGCAGTGACTGAGTGAAATGGGAAGCAGTGAATGAGGACAATGGGATGCAGTGAATGAGGACAATGGGATGCAGTGAAATAGGACAATGGGATGCAGTGACTGAGGACAATGGGATGCAGTGACTGAGGGCAATGGGATGCAGTGACTGAGGACAATGGGATGCAGTGACTGAGGGCAATGGGATGCAGTGACTGAGGGCAATGGGATGCAGTGACTGAGGACAATGGGATGCAGTGACTGAGGACAATGGGATGCAGTGACTGAGGGAAATGGGATGCAGTGACTGAGGGAAATGAGATGCTGAGACTGAGTGAACTGGGATGCAGTGACTGAAGGAAATGGTATGCAGTGACTGAGGGAAATGGGATGCAGTGACTGACGGAAATGGGATGCAGTGACTGACGGAAATGGGATCCTGCGACTGAACGTAATGGGATGCAGTGACTGAGGGTAATGGGATGCAGTGACTGAGGGTAATGGGATGCAGTGACTGAGTGAAATGGGATGCAGTGAATGAGGACAATGGGATGCAGTGACTGAGGGCAATGGGATGCAGTGACTGAGGACAATGGGATGCAGTGACTGAGTGAAATGGGATGCAGTGACTGAGGACAATGGGATGCAGTGACTGAGGGCAATGGGATGCAGTGACTGAGGGCAATGGGATGCAGTGACTGAGGGCAATGGGATGCAGTGACTGAGGACAATGGGATGCAGTGACTGAGGGGAATGGGATGCAGTGACTGAGGGGAATGGGATGCAGTGACTGAGGGAAATGTGATGCAGTGACTGAGGGAAATGGGACGCAGTGACTGAGGGAAATGGGACGCAGTGACTGGGAATTGGGATGCAGTGACTGATGCAAAGGAGATGCAGTGACTGATTGAAATGGGATTGCCGTGACTGTGGAAAGGAGATGCAGTGACTGAGGAAATGGGACGCGGTGATGGATGGAAATGGGATGCTCTGACTGAGTGTAAAGTGAAGCATTGAGCGAAATGGGATGCAGTGGCTGTGTGAAATGGGATGCAGTGGCTATGTGAAATGGGATGCAGTGGCTGTGAGAAATGGGATGCAGTGACTGGTGGAAATGAGATGCACTGACTTAGGGAAAGGAAATGCAGTGTCTGTGGGAAATGGGATGCTGCGACTGAGGGTAATGGGATGCAGTGACTGACGGAAATGGATGCAGTGACTGAGTGAAATGGGATGCAGTGACTGAGTGAAATGTGATGCAGTGACTGAGGTACTGGGAAGGAGTGACGGAGTTAATAGGAATGCAGTGCCCGTGCGGGCTTGGGGTGCAGTGACTTAGGGAAATGGGATACAGTGCCTGAGTGAAATGTGACGCACTGACTGAGTGAAATCGGATGCAGTGACTGAGTGGAATGGGATGCAGTGACTGCGTGAAATGGGATGCAATGTATGAGTGAATTGAGATGCAGTGTCTGATGGAAATGTGATGCAGTGACAGAGTGACATGAGCTGCAGTGACTGATGGAAATGGGATGCAGTGACTGAGTGACATGAGCTGCAGTGTCTGATGGAAATGTGACGCAGTAACTGAGGGAAACGGGATGCAGTGACTGAGGGACATGGGATGCAGTGACTGAGGGACATGGGATGCAGTGACTGAGGGACATGGGATGCAGTGACTGAGGGACATGGGATGCAGTGACTGAGTGACATTGGATGCAGTGACTGAGTGAAATGGGATGCAGTGACTGAGCTAAATGGGATGCATGACTGATGGAAATGCGATGCACTGACTGAGGGGAATGCGATGCAGTGACTGAGGGGAATGCGATGCAGTGACTGAGGGGAATGCGATACAGTGACTCATGGAAATGGGATGCTGTGACTGATGGAACGGAGATGCAGTGACTGTGGAAATGGGTTGCAGTGACTGAGTGAAATGGGCTGCAGTGACTGAGGGAAATGGATGCACTGTCTCAATTGAATGGGATTTACTGTCTCTGTTTAATGGGATGCAGTGACTGAGTGAAATGGGATGCAGTGACTGAGTGAAATGGGATGCCGTGACTGAGGGAAAGGAGATGCCGTGACTGAGGGAAAGCAGATGCAGTGACTGAGGGAAAGGAGATGCAGTGTCTGTGGGAAATGGGATACTGTGACTCCGGGTAATGGGATGCAGTGACTGAGGGGAATGAGATGCAGTGACTGAGTGAAATGGGATGCAGTGACTCGGTGAAATGGGATGCAGTGACAGTGTGAAATGGGCTGCAGTGTCTGTGTGAACTGTAATGCAGTGACTGTGTGATCTAGGATGCGGTGGCCGAGTGAAATGGGATGCAGTGGCTGAGTGAAATGTGATGCAGTGGCTGAGTGAAATGGGATGCAGTAATTGGTGGAAATGGGATGCAGTGACTGAGGGAAATGGGATACAGTGACTGTGTCAAATGGATGCAGTGACTGAGTGTAATAGGATGCAGTGCCTGATCAAAATGGGATGCAGTGACTGACAGTAATTGGATGGAGTGACGGACGGTAATGGGATGCAGTGACTGAGGGAAACGGGACGCGGCGTCAGAGTGAAATAGGATGCAGTCAATGAGTGAAATGGCCTGCAGTGATTGAGTGAAGTGGGATGCAGTGACTGAGGGAAATGGGTTGCAGTGACTGAGTTAAATGTGATGCAGAGGCTGAATGAAATGGGATGCAGTGACTGCTTGAAATGGGATGCAGTGACTGCTTGAAATGGGATGCAGTGACTGAGGGAAATGGGATGCAGTGACTGAGGGAAATGGGATGCAGTGACTGAGGGAAATGGGATGCAGTGACTGAGGGAAATGAGATGCAGTGACTGAGGGTAATGGGATGCAGTGACTGAGGGTAATGGGATGCAGTGACTGAGGACAATGGGATGCAGTGACTGAGGGAAATGGGATGCAGTGACTGAGGGAAATGGGATGCAGTGACTGAGGGAAATGGGATGCAGTGACTGAGGGACATGGGATGCAGTGACTGAGGGAGATGGGATGCAGTGATTGAGGGAAATGGGAAACAGTGACTGAGGGAAAGAAGATGCAGTGACTGTGGGAAATGGCATACTGTGACTCAGGGTAATGGGATGCAGTGACTGAGGGGAATGCATGCAGTGAGTGTGGGAAATTGAATACAGCGTCTGAGAGATAGGGGAAACAGTGACTGATGGAAATGGGATGCAGTGAATGTGGGACATGGGATGCAGTGATTGAGTGAAATGTGATGCAGTGACTGAGTGAAATGTGATGCAGTGACTGAGTGAAATGCGATGCAGTGACTGAGGGAAATGGGCTGCAGTGACTGAGGGAAATGAGATGCCAAGACTGATGGAAATGGGATGCAGTGACTGAGCGTACTGGGATGCAGTGACTGAGGGAAATAGGATGTAGTGACTGATGGTAATGGGATGCAGTGACTGAGGTGAAATGGGCTGCAGAGACTGAGTGAAATGACATGCAGTGATTGAGGAACGGAGATGCAGTGACTGTGGGAAATGGGATGCACTGACTGATGGAAATGGGATGCAGTGACTGAGGACAATGGGATGCAGTGACTGAGTGAACTATGATTCAGTCACTGAGTGAACTGTGATGCAGTGGCTCAGTGGAATGGGATGCAGTGACTGAGTGAAATGAGATGCAGTGACTGAGGGACATGGGATGCAGTGACTGAGGGACATGGGATGCAGTGACTGAGGGACATGGGATGCAGTGACAGAGGTACTGGGAAGGAGTAACTGAGTTAATAGGGAATCAGTGCCCGAGCGGGCTTGGGGTGCAGTGACTGAGGGAAATGGGAGACAGTGCCTGACCGAAAAGGGACGCACTGACTGAGTGAAATGGGATGCAGTGACTGAGTGAAATGACATGCAGTGACTGTGGGACATGGGATGCAGTTACTGAGGGACATGGGATGCAATGACTGAGGGAAATGGGATGCAGTGACTGAGGGACGTGGGATGCAGTGAATGAGGGACGTCGGATGCAGTGACTGAGGGACATGGGATGCAGTGACTGAGGGAAATGGGATGCAGTGACTGAGGGAAATGAGATGCCGAGACTGAGTGAACTGGGATGCAGTGACTGAAGGAAATGGTATGCAGTGTCTGTTGGAAATGGGATCCTGCGACTGAAGGTAATGGGATACAGTGACTGAGGGTAATGGGATGCAGTGACTGAGGGTAATGGGATGCAGTGACTGAGTGAAATGCGATGCAGTGACTGAGTGAAATGCGTTGCAGTGACTGTTGAAAAGGGATGCAGTGACTGAGGGAAATGGGATGCAGTGACTGACGGAAATGGGATGCAGTCAGTGAGTGAAATGTGTTGAAGTGACTGAGTGAAATGGGATGCAGTGACTGAATGACGTGGGATGCAGTGACTGAGGACAATGGGATGCAGTGACTGAGGGACATGGGATGCAGTGACTGAGGGAGATGGGATGCAGTGACTGATTGAAATGGGATGCAGTGAATGAGGGAAATGGGATTCAGTGACTGTGGGAAATGGCATACTGTGACTCAGGGTAATGGGATGCAGTGACTGAGTGAAATGCGATGCAGTGACTGAGGGAAATGGGATGCAGTGACTGAGGGAAATGGGATGCAGTGACTGAGGGAAATGAGATGCCAAGACTGAGTGAATTGGGATGCAGTGACTGATGGAAATGGGATGCGGTGACAGACGGAAATGGGATGCGGTGACTGACGGAAATGGGATGCAGAGACTGAGGGACATGGGATGCACTGACTGAGGGAAATGGGATGCAGTGACTGAGGGAAATGGGATGCAGTGACTGAGGGAAATGGGATGCAGTGACTGAGGGAAATGGGATGCAGTGACTGAGGTGAAATGGGCTGCAGAGACTGAGTGAAATGACATGCAGTGATTGAGGAACGGAGATGCAGTGACTGTGGGAAATGGGATGCACTGACTGATGGAAATGGGATGCTGTGACTGAGTGAACTGTGATTCAGTCACTGAGTGAACTGTGATGCAGTGGCTGAGTGGAATGGGATGCAGTGACTGAGTGAAATGGGATGCAGTGACTGAGGACAATGGGATGCGGTGACTGAAGGAAATGGTATGCAGTGACTGAGGGAAATGGGATGCAGTGACTGAGTGAAATGGGAAGCAGTGAATGAGGACAATGGGATGCAGTGACTGAGGACAATGGGATGCAGTGACTGAGGACAACGGGATGCAGTGACTGAGGACAATGGGATGCAGCGATTGACGGGAATGGGATGCAGTGACTGAGGGAAATGGGATGCAGTGACTGAGGACAATGGGATGCAGTGACTGAGGACAATGGAATGCAGTGATTGAGGGGAATGGGATGCCGAGACTGAGTGAACTGGGATGCAGTGACTGAAGGAAATGGTACGCAGTGACTGAGGGAAATGGGATGCAGTGACTGACGGAAATGGGATGCAGTGTCTTTTGGAAATGGGATCCTGCGACTGAAGGTAATGGGATGCAGTGACTGAGGGTAATGGGATGCAGTGACTGAGTGAAATGGGATGCAGTAACTGAGGGTAATATGATGCAGTGACTGAGTGAAATGGGATGCAGTGACTGAGGACAATGGGATGCAGTGACTGACGGAAATGGGATGCAGTGTCTTTTGGAAATGGGATCCTGCGACTGAAGGTAATGGGATGCAGTGACTGAGGGTAATGGGATGCAGTGACTGAGTGAAATGGGATGCAGTAACTGAGGGTAATGGGATGCAGTGACTGAGTGAAAAGGGATGCAGTGACTGAGGGAAATGGGATGCAGTGACTGACGGAAATGGGATGCAGTCAGTGAGTGAAATGTGTTGAAGTGTCTGAGTGAAATGGGATGCAGTGACTGAGTGAAATGGGATGCAGTGACTGAGTGAAATGGGATGCAGTGACTGAATGAAGTGGGATGCAGTGACTGAGGACAATTGGATGCAGTGACTGAGGGACATGGGATGCAGTGACTGAGGGACATGGGATGCAGTGACTGAGGGACTTGGAGTGCAGTGACTGAGGGAGATGGGATGCAGTGACTGATTGAAATGGGATGCAGTGAATGAGGGAAATGGGATGCAGTGACTGTGGGAAATGGCATACTGTGACTCAGGGTAATGGCATGCAGTGACTGAGGGGAATGGGATGCAGTGAGTGTGGGAAATTGAATACAGCGTCTGAGAGATACGGGAAACAGTGACTGATGGAAATGGGGTGCAGTGAATGTGGGACATGGGATGCAGTGATTGAGTGAAATGTGATGCAGTGACTGAGTGAAATGTGATGCAGTGACTGAGTGAAATGCGTTGCAGTGACTGAGGGAAATGGGATGCAGTGACTGAGGGAAATGGGATGCAGTGACTGAGGGAAATGGGATGCAGTGACTGAGGGAAATGGGCTGCAGTGACTGAGGGAAATGAGATGCCAAGACTGAGTGAACTGGGATGCAGTGACTGATGGAAATGGTATGCAGTGACTGACGGAAATGGGATGCGGTGACTGACGGAAATGGGATGCAGTGACTGAGGGACATGGGATGCAGTGATTGAGGGACATGGGATGCACCGACTGAGGGACATGGGATGCACCGACTGAGGGACATGGGATGCACTGACTGAGGGACATGGGATGCTGTGACAGAGGTACTGGGAAGGAGTGACTGAGTTAATGGGGAATCGGTGCCCGAGCGGGCTTGGGGTGCAGTGACTGAGGGAAATGGGAGACAGTGCCTGACCGAAAAGGGACGCACTGACTGAGTGAAGTGGGATGCAGTGACTGAGTGAAATGACATGCAGTGACTGTGGGACATGGGATGCAGTGACTGAGGGACATGGAATGCACTGACTGAGGGAAATGGGATGCAGTGACTGAGTGAAATGGGATGCAGTGACTGAGGGAAATGGGATGCAGTGACTGAAGGAAATGGTATGCAGTGACTGAGGGAAATGGGATGCAGTGACTGACTGAAATGGGATGCAGTGTCTGTTGGAAATGGGATCCTGCGACTGAAGGTAATGGGATGCAGTGACTGATGGTAATGGGATGCAGTGACTGAGGGTAATGGGATGCAGTGACTGAGTGAAATTGGATGCAGTGACTGAGTGAAATGGGATGCAGGAACTGAGGGTAATGGGATGCAGTGACTGAGTGAAATGGGATGCAGTGAATGAGGACAATGGGATGCAGTGAATGAGGACAATGGGATGCAGTGACTGAGGACAATGGGATGCAGTGACTGAGGGCAATGGGATGCAGTGACTGAGGGCAATGGGATGCCGAGACTGAGTGAACTGGGATGCAGTGACTGAAGGAAATGGTATGCAGTGACTGAGGGAAATGGGATGCAGTGACTGACGGAAATGGGATCCTGCGACTGAAGGTAATGGGATGCAGTGACTGAGGGTAATGGGATGCAGTGACTGAGGGTAATGGGATGCAGTGACTGAGTGAAATGGGATGCAGTGAATGAGGACAATGGGATGCCGAGACTGAGTGAACTGGGATGCAGTGACTGAAGGAAATGGTATGCAGTGACTGAGGGAAATGGGATGCAGTGACTGACGGAAATGGGATCCTGCGACTGAAGGTAATGGGATGCAGTGACTGAGGGCAATGGGATGCAGTGACTGAGGACAATGGGATGCAGTGACTGAGGACAATGGGATGCAGTGACTGAGGACAATGGGATGCAGTGATTGAGGGGAATGGGATGCAGTGACTGAGGGAAATGGGATGCAGTGACTGAGGGAAATGGGATGCAGTGACTGAGGACAATTGGATGCAGTGACTGAGGACAATGGGATGCAGTGATTGAGGGACATGGGATGCACCGACTTAGGGACATGGGATGCACTGACTGAGGGACATGGGATGCAGTGACTGAGTGAAATGGGATGCAGTGACTGAGTGAAATGGGATGCAGTGACTGAGGGCAATGGGATGCAGTGACTGAGGGCAATGGGATGCGGTGACTGAGGACAATGGGATGCAGTGACTGAGGGAAATGAGATGCCGAGACTGAGGGAAATGAGATGCCGAGACTGAGGGAAATGAGATGCCGAGACTGAGTGAACTGCGATGCAGTGACTGAACGAAATGGTATGCAGTGACTGAGGGCAATGGGATGCAGTGACTGACGGAAATGGGATGCAGTGTCTGTTGGAAATGGGATCCTGCGACTGAAGGTAATGGGATACAGTGACTGAGGGTAATGGGATGCAGTGACTGAGTGAAATGGGATGCAGTGACTGAGTGAAATGGGATGTAGTAACTGAGCGTAATGGGATGCAGTGACTGAGCGAAATGGGATGCAGTGAATGAGGACAATGGGATGCAGTGAATGAGGACAACGGGATGCAGTGACTGAGGACAATGGGATGCAGTGACTGAGGACAATGGGATGCAGTGACTGAGGGCAATGGGATGCAGTGACTGAGGGCAATGGGATGCAGTGACTGAGGGCAATGGGATGCAGTGACTGAGGACAATGGGATGCAGTGACTGAGGACAATGGGATGCAGTGACTGAGGGGAATGGGATGCAGTGACTGAGGGGAATGGGATGCATTGACTGAGGGAAATGGGATGCCGAGACTGAGTGAACTGGGATGCAGTGACTGAAGGAAATTGGATGCAGTGTCTGTTGGAAATGGGATCCTGCGACTGAAGGTAATGGGATGCAGTGACTGAGGGTAATGAGATGCAGTGACTGAGTGAAATGGGATGCAGTGACTGAGTGAAATGGGATGCAGTAACTGAGGGTAATATGATGCAGTGACTGAGTGAAATGGGATGCAGTGACTGAGGACAATGGGATGCAGTGACTGAGGGCAATGGGATGCAGTGACTGAGGGCAATGGGATGCAGTGACTGAGGACAATGGGATGCAGTGACTGAGGGCAATGGGATGCAGTGACTGAGGACAATGGGATGCAGTGACTGAGGGCAATGGGATGCAGTGACTGAGGGCAATGGGATGCAGTGACTGAGGACAATGGGATGCAGTGACTGAGGGCAATGGGATGCAGTGACTGAGGACAATGGGATGCAGTGACTGAGGACAATGGGATGCAGTGACTGAGGACAATGGGATGCAGTGACTGAGGGGAATGGGATGCAGTGACTGAGGGAAATGGGATGCAGTGACTGAGGGAAATGAGATGCCGAGACTGAGTGAACTGGGATGCAGTGACTGAAGGAAATGGTATGCAGTGACTGACGGAAATGGGATGCAGTGTCTGTTGGAAATGGGATCCTGCGACTGAAGGTAATGGGATGCAGTGACTGAGGGTAATGGGATGCAGTGACTGACGGACATGGGATGCACTGACTGAGGGACATGGGATGCCGTGACAGAGGTACTGGGAAGGAGTGACTGAGTTAATGGGGAATCAGTGCCCGAGCGGCCTTGAGGTGCAGTGACTGAGGGAAATGGGAGACAGTGCCTGACCGAAAAGGGACGCACTGACTGAGTGAAATGGGATGCAGTGACTGTGGGACATGGGATGCAGTGACTGAGGGACATGGAATGCACTGACTGAGGGAAATGGGATGCAGTGACTGAGTGAAATGGGATGCAGTGACTGAGGGAAATGGGATGCAGTGACTGAAGGAAATGGTATGCAGTGACTGAGGGAAATGGGATGCAGTGACTGACGGAAATGGGATGCAGTGTCTGTTGGAAATGGGATCCTGCGACTGAAGGTAATGGGATGCAGTGACTGATGGTAATGGGATGCAGTGACTGAGTGAAATTGGATGCAGTGACTGAGTGAAATGGGATGCAGGAACTTAGGGTAATGGGATGCAGTGACTGAGTGAAATGGGATGCAGTGAATGAGGACAATGGGATGCAGTGACTGAGGACAATGGGATGCAGTGACTGAGGACAATGGGATGCAGTGACTGAGGGCAATGGGATGCAGTGACTGAGGGCAATGGGATGCAGTGACTGAGAGAAATGGGATGCAGTGACTGAGGGAAATGAGATGCCGAGACTGAGTGAACTGGGATGCAGTGACTGAAGGAAATGGTATGCAGTGACTGAGGGAAATGGGATGCAGTGACTGACGGAAATGGGATCCTGCGACTGAAGGTAATGGGATGTAGTGACTGAGGGTAATGGGATGCAGTGACTGAGTGAAATGGGATGCAGTGACTGAGGGTAATGGGATGCAGTGACTGAGGGTAATGGGATGCAGTGACTGAGTGAAATGGGATGCAGTGACTGAGTGAAATGGGATGCAGTGACTGAGGACAATGGGATGCAGTGACTGAGGACAATGGGATGCAGTGACTGAGGGCAATGCGATGCAGTGAATGAGATGCAGTGAATGAGGACAATGGGATGCAGTGACTGAGGACAATGGGATGCAGTGACTGAGGACAATGGGATGCAGTGACTGAGGGACGTGGGATGCAATGAATGAGGGACGTGGGATGCAGTGACTGAGGGAAATGGGATGCAGTGACTGAGGGAAATGTTATGCAGTGACTGAGGGAAATGGGACGCATTGACTGGGAATTGGGATGCAGTGACTGATGGAAAGGAGATGCAGTGACTGATTGAAATGGGATGCAGTGACTGAGTGAAATGAGATTACCGTGACTGTGGAAAGGAGATGCAGTGACTGAGGAAATGGGACGCGGTGACGGATGGAAATGGGATGCTCTGACTGAGTGTAAAGTGAAGCATTGAGTGAAATGGGATGCAGTGGCTGTGTGAAATGGGATGCAGTGGCTGTGTGAAATGGGATGCAGTGGCTGTGAGAAATGGTATGCAGTGACTGGTGGAAATGAGATGCACTGACTTAGGGAAAGGAAATGCAGTGTCTGTGGGAAATGGGATGCTGCGACTGAGGGTCATGGGATGCAGTGACTGACGGAAATGGATGCAGTGACTGAGTGAAATGGGATGCAGTGACTGAGTGAAATGTGATGCAGTGACTGAGGAACTGGGAAGGAGTGACTGAGTTAATAGGGATGCAGTGCCCGTGCGGGCTTCGGGTGCTGTGACTTAGGGAAATGGGATACAGTGCCTGAGTGAAATGTGACGCACTGACTGAGTGAAATCGGATGCAGTGACTGAGTGGAATGGGATGCAGTGACTGCGTGAAATGGGATGCAGTGAATGAGTGAAATGAGATGCAGTGACTGTGGGACGTTGGATGCAGTGACTGTGGGATGTGGGATGCAGTGACTGATGGAAATGGGATGCAGTGACTGAGGGAAATGGGATGCAGTGACTGAGGGAAATGGGATGCAGTGACTGAGGGAAATGGCATGCAGTGACCGAGTGAAATGAGATGCAGTGACTGAGCGAAATGGGATGCAGTATTTTTGGGAAGTAGGATGCAATCACTGATTGAAATGAGATGCAGAGACTGTGGGAAAGGAGATGCTGAGTCTATGGGAAATGGGATACAGTGAGTGTGGGAAATGGAATGCAGCGTCTGTGTGATACGGGAACCAGTGACTGATGGAAATGGGATGCTGTGACTGTGGTGAAGGAGATGCAGTGATGGAGTGAACTGGGATGCAGTGACTGAGTGAAATGTGATGCAGTGACTGAGTGAAATGTGAGGCAGTGACTGAGTGAAATGTGATGCAGTGACTGAGTGAAATGGGATGCAGTGACTGCGTTAAATGCGATGCAGTGACTGCGTTAAATGTGATGCAGTGACTGCGTGAAATGCGATGCAGTGACTGCGTGAAATGCGATGCAGTGACTACGTGAAATGGGACGCAGTGACCGCGTGAAATGCGATGCAGTGACTACGTGAAATGGGACGCAGTGACTGAGTGTAATGTGATTTAGTCACTGAGTGAAATGTGATTCCGTCACTGAGGGAAATATGATGCACTCACTGAGTGTACTGTGATTCAGTCACTGAGTGAACTGTGATGCAGTTACTGAGTGAAATGGGATGCAGTGACTGAGTGTAATGAGATGCAGTGACTGAGTGAAATGGGACGCAGTGACTGAGTGTAATGTGATTTAGTCAGTGAGTGAAATGTGATTCCGTCACTGAGTGAAATATGATGCATTCACTGAGTGTACTGTGATTCAGTCACTGAGTGAACTGTGATGCAGTTACTGAGTGAAATGGGATGCAGTGACTGAGTGAAATGAGATGGAGTGACTGAGTGAAATGGGCTGCAGTGACTGCGTGAAATGGGCTGCAGTGACTGAGAGAAATGGGCTGCAGTCACTGTGTGAAATCTGTTGCTGTCTCTGAGTGAAATGTGATGCATCACTGAGTTGAATGGGATTCAGGGACTGAGTGAAATGAGATGCAGTGACTGAGGGAAAGGAGATGCTGAGACCATGGGAAATGGTATGCAGTGAGTGTGGGAAATTGAAAGCAGCGTCTGTGAGACACGGGGAACAGTGAGTGATGAAAATGGGATGCAGTGACTGTGGCGAAGGAGATGCAGTGATTGAGTGAAATGGGATGCAGTGACTGAGTGAAATGGGATGCAGTGACTGAGGGACATGGGAAGCACTGACTGAGTGAAATGCGATGCAGAGACTGAGTGAAATGGGATGCAGTGACTGAGTGAAATGGGATGCAGTCTGAGTGAAATGGGATGCAGTCTCTGAGCGAAATGTGTTGCAGTCACTGACTGAAATTGGACGCATCACTGAGTGAAATGAGATGCAGTGACTGAGGGACATGGGATGCAGTGACTGAGGGACATGGGATGCAGTGACTGAGGGACATGGGATGCAGTGACTGAGGGAAATGGGATGCAGTGTCTGAGGGACATGGGATGCAGTGACTGAGGGACATGGGATGCAGTGACTGTGTGAAATGTGATGCAGTGACTGAGAGAAATGTGATGCAGTGACTGAGAGAAATGTGATGCAGTGACTGAGAGAAATGTGATGCAGTGACTGAGTGAAATGGGATGCTGTGACTGAGTGAAATGGGATGCAGTGAATGAGTGAAATGAGTTGCAGCCACTGAGTGAAATTGGACGCATCACTGAGTGAAATGCGACGCAGTGACTGAGGGAAATGGGTTGCAGTGATTGTGTATAATGACATGCAGTGACTAAGTGAAATGGGAAGCACTGACAGAGTGAAATGCGATGCAGTGACTGAGAGAAATGAGATGCCTTGTTTGATGGAAATATGATGCAGTAACTGACGGAAATGAGATGCAGTGACAGAGTGAAAAGCGATGCAGTGACTGAGTGAAATGGGATGCAGTGACTGAGTGAATTGGGACGCAGTGACTGCGTGAATTGGGACGCAGTGACTGCGTGAAATGGGACCCAGTGACTGCGTGAAATGGGACGCAGTGACTGCGTGAAATGGGACGCAGTGACTGCGTGAAATGGGACGCAGTCACTGCGTGAAATGGGACGCAGTCACTGCGTGAAATGGGACGCAGTCACTGCGTGAAATGGGACGCAGTCACTGAGAGAAATGGGCTGCAGTCACTGTGTGAAATCTGTTGCTGTCTCTGAGTGAAATGTGATGCATCACTGAGTTGAATGGGATTCAGGGACTGAGTGAAATGAGATGCAGTGACTGAGGGAAAAGAGATGCTGAGACCATGGGAAATGGTATGCAGTGAGTGTGGGAAATTGAGAGCAGCGTCTGTGAGATACGGGGAACAGTGAGTGATGAAAATGGGATGCAGTGACTGTGGCGAAGGAGATGCAGTGATTGAGTGAAATGGGATGCAGTGACTGAGTGAAATGGGATGCAGTGACTGAGGGACATGGGAAGCACTGACTGAGTGAAATGCGATGCAGAGACTGAGTGAAATGGGATGCAGTGACTGAGTGAAATGGGATGCAGTGACTGAGTGAAATGGGATGCAGTCTGAGTGAAATGGGATGCAGTCTCTGAGCGAAATGTGTTGCAGTCACTGACTGAAATTGGACGCATCACTGAGTGAAATGCGATGCAGTGACTGAGTGAAATGGGATGCAGTGACTGAGTGAAATGGGATGCAGAGACTGAGTGAAATGGGATGCTGTCTCTGAGTGAAATGTGTTGCAGCCACTGAGTGAAATTGGACGCATCACTGAGTGAAATGGGATGCAGTGACTGAGGGAAATGGGTTGCATTGACTGTGTATAATGACATGCAGTGACTCAGTGAAATGGGAAGCATTGTCAGAGTGAAATGCGATGCAGTGACTGAGTGAAATGAGATGCCTTGTTTGATGGAAATATGATGCAGTAACTGACGGAAATGAGATGCAGTGACAGAGTGAAAAGCGATGCAGTGACTGAGTGAAATGGGATGCAGTGACTGAGTGAATTGGGATGCAGTGACTGTGTGAAATGGGACGCAGTGACTGCGTGAAATGGGACGCAGTGACTGCGTGAAATGGGACGCAGTGACTGCGTGAAATGGGACGCAGTGACTGCGTGAAATGGGACGCATTGACTGCGTGAAATGGGACGCAGTGACTGCGTGAAATGGGACGCAGGGACTGCGTTAAATGGGACGCAGTGGCTGAGTGAAATGTGATGCACTGGCTGAGTGAAATGGGATGCAGTGAATGAGTGAAATGGGACGCAGTGACTGCGTGAAATGGGACGCAGTGACTGCGTGAAATGGGACGCAGTGACTGCGTGAAATGGGACGCAGTGACTGCGTGAAATGGGACGCAGTGACTACGTGAAATGGGACGCAGTGACTGCGTTAAATGGGACGCAGTGGCTGAGTGAAATGTGATGCACTGGCTGAGTGAAATGGGATGCAGTGAATGAGTGAAATGGGATGCAGTGACTGAGGGACATGGGATGCAGTGACAGAGGTACTGGGAAGGAGTGACTGAGTTAATAGGCAATCAGTGCCCGAGCGGGCTTGGGGTGCAGTGACTGAGGGAAATGGGATACAGTGCCTGAGTGCAGTGTGATGCAGTAATTGAGGGAAATAGGATGCAGTGACTGAGGTACTGGGAAGGAGTGACTGACGGAAATGGGATGCAGTGACTGAGAGAAATGGGATGCAGAGACTGAGGAAAAGGAGATGCTGTCACGATGGGAAATGTGGATGCAGTGAGTGTGGGAAATTGAATGCAGCGTCTGTGAGATAAGGGAAACAGTGACTGATGGAAATTGGACGCAGTGACTGTGGGGAATGAGATGCAGTCATTGTGTGAAATGGGATGCAGTGACTGAGTAAAATACGATGCAGTGACTGAGTGAAATGTGATGCAGTGACTGCTTGAAATGGGATGCTGTGACTGTGGCGAAGGAGATGCAGTGACTGAGTGAAATGGGATGCAGTGACTGAGTTAAATGGGATGCAGTGACTGAGGGAAATGGGATGCAGTGACGGAGTGACATGCGCTGCAGTATCTGATGGAAATGTGATGCAGAACCTGAGGGAAATGGGATTCAGTGACTGAGGGAACGGGAAGGAGTGACTGAGTTCATCGGGGTGCAAGGCCCGAGCGGACTTGGGGTGCAGTGAGTGAGGGAAATGGGATACAGTGCCTGAGCGAAATGGGACGCACTGACTGAGTGAAATGGGATGCAGTGACTGAGGGACATGGGATGCAGTGACTGAGGGACATGGGATGCAGTGACTGAGGGACATGGGATGCAGTGACTGAGGGAAATGGGATGCAGTGACTGCGGGAAATGGGATGCAGTGACTGAGGGAAAGGAGATGCTGTCACGATGGGAAATGTGGATGCAGTGAGTGTCGGAAATTGAATGCAGCGCCTGTGAGATACGGGAAACAGTGACTGATGGAAATGGAATGCAGTGACTGAGTGAAATGGGATGCAGTGTCTGAGTGAAATGGGATGCAGTGACTGAGTGAAATGGGATGCAGTGACCGAGTGAAATGAGATGCAGTGACTGAGGGAAATGGGATGCAGTGACTTAAGGAAAGGAAATGCAGTGTCTGTGGGAAATGGGATGCTGCGACTGAGGGAAATGGGATGGAGTGACTGACGGAAATGGGATGCAGTGACTGAGCGAAATGGGTTGCAGTGACTGAGTGAAATGGGTTGCAGTGACTGAGTGAAATGGGATGCAGTGACTGAGTGAAATGGGATGCAGTGACTGAGTGAAATGGGATGCACTGACTGAGGGAAATGGGATGCAGTGACTGAGTGAAATGAGATGCATTGTTTGATGGAAATATGATGCAGTAACTGACGGAAATGAGATGCAGTGACTGAGGGAAACGGGATGCAGTGACTGAGGGAAATGGGATGCAGTGACCAAGTGAAATGAGATGCAGTGACTGAGCGAAATCGGATGCAGTATTTGTGGGAAGTAGGATGCAATCACTGATTGAAGTGAGATGCAGAGTCTGAGGGAAGGGAGATGCTGTGTCTATGGGAAATGGGATACAGTGAGTGTCGGAAATTGAATGCAGCGCCTGTGAGATACGGGAACCAGTGACGAATGGAAATGGGATGCAGTGACTGAGCGAAATGGGATGCAGTGTCTGAGTGAGATGGGATGCAGTGTCTGAGTGAGATGGGATGCAGTGTCTGATTGAAATGGCATGCAATTAATGAGTGAAATGAGATGCAGTGACTGATGGAAATTGGATGCAGTTACTGTGGGACATGGGATTCAGTGACTGAGGTCCTGGGAAGGAGTGACTGAGTTAATAGGGATGCAGTGCCCGAGCCGGCTTGGAGTACAGTGACTGAGGGAAATGGGATACAGTGGCTGAGAGAAATGGGATGCACTGTCTTAGTGAAATGGGATGCAGTGGCTGAGTGAAATGGGATGCAGTAACTGGTGGAAATGGGATGCAGTGACTGAGGTGTGGGAGATGCAGTGATGGAGTGAATTGGGATGGAGTGACTGAGTGAAATGTGATGCAGTGACTGAGTGAAATGTGATGCAGTGACTGAGTGAAATGTGATGCAGTGACTGAGCGAAATGGGTGGCAGTGACGAGTGAAATGGGTTGCAGTGACTGAGTGAAATGGGATGCAGTGACTGAGGAAAATGGGATGCAGTGACTGAGGAAAATGGGATGCAGTGACTGAGGGAAATGGGATGCAGTGACTGAGTGAAATGAGATGCAGTGACTGAGGGAAAGGAGATGCTGTGACGATGGGAAATGGGATGCAGTGAGTGTGGGAAATTGAATGCAGCGTCTGTGAGATCAGGGAAACAGTGACTGATGGAAATGGGATGCAGTGACTATGGTGAAGGAGATGCAGTGATTGAGTGAAATGGGATGCAGTGACTGAGTAAAATACAATGCAGTGACTGAGTGAAATGGGATGCAGTGATTGAGTGAAATGGGATGCAGTGACTGAGTGAAATAGGAAGCCGTGACTGAGGGACATGGGAAGCAGTGACTGAGGGACATGAGAAGCAGTGACTGAGGGACATGGGATGCAGTGACTGAGGGAAATGGGATGCCGTGACTGAGGGAAATGGGATGCAGTGACCGAGTGAAAGGAGATGCACTGTCTGATGGAAATGTGATGCAGTGACAGAGTGACATGAGCTGCAGTGACAGAGGTACTGGGAAGGAGTGACTGTGTTAATAGGGAATCAGTGCCCGAGCTGGCTTGGGGTGCAGTGACTGAAGGACATGGGATGCAGTGACTGAGGGACATGAGATGCAGTGACTGAGAGCCATGGGATGCAGTGACACACGGACATGGGTTGCAGTGACTGAGGGACATGGGATGCAGTGACTGAGGGAAATGGGATGCAGTATTTGTAGGAAGGAGGATGCAATCACTGAGTGAAATGCGATGCAGAGACTGAGGGAAAGGAGATGCTGTGAATATGGGAAATGGGATGCAGTGAGTGTGGGAAATTGAATGCATCGTCTGTGAGATACGGGAAATAGTGACTGATGGAAATGTGATGCAGTGACTGTGGTGAAGGAGATGCAGTGATTGAGTGAAATGGGATGCAGTGACTGAGTGAAATGGGATGCAGTGACTGAGGGAAATGGGATGCAGTGACTGAGGGAAATGGGATGCAGTGACTGAGGGAAATGGGATGCAGTGACTGAGTGAAATGGGATGCACTGACCGAGTGAAATGAGCTGCAGTGACTGACGGAAATGGGATGCAGTGACTGAGGGAAATGGGGTGCAGTGACTGATGGAAATTGGATGCAGTGACTGAGGTACGGGGAGGGAGTGACTGAGTGAAATGCGATGCAGTGCCTGATTGAAATGTGATGCAGTGACTGAGGGAAATGGGATGCAGTGACTGAGTGAAATGAGATGCACTGACTGATGGAAATTGGATGCAGTGACAGAGCGACATGAGCTGCAGTGACTGAGTGAAATGAGAAGATTAGAATGCACTGTCTCTGAGATACGAAAACAGTGACTGATGGAAATGGGATGCAGTGACTGTGGTGAAGGGGATTTAGTGACTGAGTGAAATGTGATGCAGCGACTGAGTGAAATGCGATGCAGTGACTGCGTGAAATGCGATGCAGTGACTGCGTGAAATGCGATGCAGTGACTGCGTGAAATTGGAAGCAGTGACTACGTGAAATGGGAGGCAGTGACTGAGTGTAATGTGATTTAGTCACTGAGTGAAATGTGATTCCGTCACTGAGTGAAATATGATGCACTCACTGAGTGGACTGTGATTCAGTCACTGAGTGAACTGTGATGCAGTTACTGAGTGAAATGAGATGCAGTGACTGAGTGAAATGAGATGCAGTGACTGAGTGAAATGGGCTGCAGTGACTGAGAGAAATGGGCTGCAGTCACTGAGTGAAATCTGTTGCTGTCTCTGAGTGAAATGTGATGCATCACTGAGTTGAATGGGATGCAGGGACTGAGTGAAATGAGATGCAGTGACTGAGGGAAAAGGGATTCAGTATTTTTGAGAAGTAGGATGCAATCACTGAGTGAAATGCGATGCAGAGACTGAGGGAAAGGAGATGCTGTGACTATGGGATGCAGTGACTGTGGTGAAGGGGATGCAGCGACTGAGTGAAATGGGATGCAGTGACTGTGTGAAATGGGATGCAGTGACTGATGGAAATGGGATGCAGTGACTGCGTGAAATGTCATGTAGTGGCAGAGTGAAATGGGATGCAGTGACTGAGTGAAAAGGGATGCAGTGACTGCGTGAAATGGGACGCAGTGACTCAGTGAAATGTGATTCCGTCACTGAGTGAAATGTGATTACGTCACTGAGTGAACTGTGATGCAGTGGCTGAGTGAAATGGGACGCAGTGACTGCGTTAAATGGGACGCAGTGGCTGAGTGAAATGTGATGCACTGGCTGAGTGAAATGGGATGCAGTGAATGAGTGAAATGGGATGCAGTGACTGAGGGACATGGGATGCAGTGACAGAGGTACTGGGAAGGAGTGACTGAGTTAATAGGCAATCAGTGCCCGAGCGGGCTTGGGGTGCAGTGACTGAGGGAAATGGGATACAGTGCCTGAGTGCAGTGTGATGCAGTAATTGAGGGAAATAGGATGCAGTGACTGAGGTACTGGGAAGGAGTGACTGACGGAAATGGGATGCAGTGACTGAGGGAAATGGGATGCAGTGACTGAGGGAAATGGGATGCAATCACTGAGTGAAATGCGATGCAGAGACTGAGGGAAAGGAGATGCTGTCACGATGGGAAATGTGGATGCAGTGAGTGTGGGAAATTGAATGCAGCGTCTGTGAGATAAGGGAAACAGTGACTGATGGAAATTGGACGCAGTGACTGTGGGGAATGAGATGCAGTCATTGTGTGAAATGGGATGCAGTGACTGAGTAAAATACGATGCAGTGACTGAGTGAAATGTGATGCAGTGACTGCTTGAAATGGGATGCTGTGACTGTGGCGAAGGAGATGCAGTGACTGAGTGAAATGGGATGCAGTGACTGAGTTAAATGGGATGCAGTGACTGAGGGAAATGGGATGCAGTGACGGAGTGACATGCGCTGCAGTATCTGATGGAAATGTGATGCAGAACCTGAGGGAAGTGGGATTCAGTGACTGAGGGAACGGGAAGGAGTGACTGAGTTCATCGGGGTGCAAGGCCCGAGCGGACTTGGGGTGCAGTGAGTGAGGGAAATGGGATACAGTGCCTGAGCGAAATGGGACGCACTGACTGAGTGAAATGGGATGCAGTGACTGAGGGACATGGGATGCAGTGACTGAGGGAAATGGGATGCAGTGACTGCGGGAAATGGGATGCAGTGACTGAGGGAAAGGAGATGCTGTCACGATGGGAAATGTGGATGCAGTGAGTGTCGGAAATTGAATGCAGCGCCTGTGAGATACGGGAAACAGTGACTGATGGAAATGGAATGCAGTGACTGAGTGAAATGGGATGCAGTGTCTGAGTGAAATGGGATGCAGTGACTGAGTGAAATGGGATGCAGTGACCGAGTGAAATGAGATGCAGTGACTGAGGGAAATGGGATGCAGTGACTTAAGGAAAGGAAATGCAGTGTCTGTGGGAAATGGGATGCTGCGACTGAGGGAAATGGGATGGAGTGACTGACGGAAATGGGATGCAGTGACTGAGCGAAATGGGTTGCAGTGACTGAGTGAAATGGGTTGCAGTGACTGAGTGAAATGGGATGCAGTGACTGAGTGAAATGGGATGCACTGACTGAGGGAAATGGGATGCAGTGACTGAGTGAAATGAGATGCATTGTTTGATGGAAATATGATGCAGTAACTGACGGAAATGAGATGCAGTGACTGAGGGAAATGGGATGCAGTGACTGAGGGAAATGGGATGCAGTGACCAAGTGAAATGAGATGCAGTGACTGAGCGAAATCGGATGCAGTATTTGTGGGAAGTAGGATGCAATCACTGATTGAAGTGAGATGCAGAGTCTGAGGGAAGGGAGATGCTGTGTCTATGGGAAATGGGATACAGTGAGTGTCGGAAATTGAATGCAGCGCCTGTGAGATACGGGAACCAGTGACGAATGGAAATGGGATGCAGTGACTGAGGGAAATGGGATGCAGTGACTGAGTGAGATGGGATGCAGTGTCTGAGTGAGATGGGATGCAGTGTCTGATTGAAATGGCATGCAATTAATGAGTGAAATGAGATGCAGTGACTGATGGAAATTGGATGCAGTTACTGTGGGACATGGGATTCAGTGACTGAGGTCCTGGGAAGGAGTGACTGAGTTAATAGGGATGCAGTGCCCGAGCCGGCTTGGAGTACAGTGACTGAGGGAAATGGGATGCAGTGACTGAGGGAAATGGGATGCAGTGACTGAGGGAAATGAGATGCCAAGACTGAGTGAATTGGGATGCAGTGACTGATGGAAATGGGATGCGGTGACAGACGGAAATGGGATGCGGTGACTGACGGAAATGGGATGCAGAGACTGAGGGACATGGGATGCACTGACTGAGGGAAATGGGATGCAGTGACTGAGGGAAATGGGATGCAGTGACTGAGTGAAATGGGATGCAGTGACTGAGTGAAATGGGATGCAGTGACTGAATGAAGTGGGATGCAGTGACTGAGGACAATTGGATGCAGTGACTGAGGGACATGGGATGCAGTGACTGAGGGACATGGGATGCAGTGACTGAGGGACTTGGAGTGCAGTGACTGAGGGAGATGGGATGCAGTGACTGATTGAAATGGGATGCAGTGAATGAGGGAAATGGGATGCAGTGACTGTGGGAAATGGCATACTGTGACTCAGGGTAATGGCATGCAGTGACTGAGGGGAATGGGATGCAGTGAGTGTGGGAAATTGAATACAGCGTCTGAGAGATACGGGAAACAGTGACTGATGGAAATGGGGTGCAGTGAATGTGGGACATGGGATGCAGTGATTGAGTGAAATGTGATGCAGTGACTGAGTGAAATGTGATGCAGTGACTGAGTGAAATGCGTTGCAGTGACTGAGGGAAATGGGATGCAGTGACTGAGGGAAATGGGATGCAGTGACTGAGGGAAATGGGCTGCAGTGACTGAGGGAAATGAGATGCCAAGACTGAGTGAACTGGGATGCAGTGACTGATGGAAATGGTATGCAGTGACTGACGGAAATGGGATGCGGTGACTGACGGAAATGGGATGCAGTGACTGAGGGACATGGGATGCAGTGATTGAGGGACATGGGATGCACCGACTGAGGGACATGGGATGCACCGACTGAGGGACATGGGATGCACTGACTGAGGGACATGGGATGCTGTGACAGAGGTACTGGGAAGGAGTGACTGAGTTAATGGGGAATCGGTGCCCGAGCGGGCTTGGGGTGCAGTGACTGAGGGAAATGGGAGACAGTGCCTGACCGAAAAGGGACGCACTGACTGGGTGAAGTGGGATGCAGTGACTGAGTGAAATGACATGCAGTGACTGTGGGACATGGGATGCAGTGACTGAGGGACATGGAATGCACTGACTGAGGGAAATGGGATGCAGTGACTGAGTGAAATGGGATGCAGTGACTGAGGGAAATGGGATGCAGTGACTGAAGGAAATGGTATGCAGTGACTGAGGGAAATGGGATGCAGTAACTGACTGAAATGGGATGCAGTGTCTGTTGGAAATGGGATCCTGCGACTGAAGGTAATGGGATGCAGTGACTGATGGTAATGGGATGCAGTGACTGAGGGTAATGGGATGCAGTGACTGAGTGAAATTGGATGCAGTGACTGAGTGAAATGGGATGCAGGAACTGAGGGTAATGGGATGCAGTGACTGAGTGAAATGGGATGCAGTGAATGAGGACAATGGGATGCAGTGAATGAGGACAATGGGATGCAGTGACTGAGGACAATGGGATGCAGTGACTGAGGGCAATGGGATGCAGTGACTGAGGGCAATGGGATGCCGAGACTGAGTGAACTGGGATGCAGTGACTGAAGGAAATGGTATGCAGTGACTGAGGGAAATGGGATGCAGTGACTGACGGAAATGGGATCCTGCGACTGAAGGTAATGGGATGCAGTGACTGAGGGTAATGGGATGCAGTGACTGAGGGTAATGGGATGCAGTGACTGAGTGAAATGGGATGCAGTGAATGAGGACAATGGGATGCCGAGACTGAGTGAACTGGGATGCAGTGACTGAAGGAAATGGTATGCAGTGACTGAGGGAAATGGGATGCAGTGACTGACGGAAATGGGATCCTGCGACTGAAGGTAATGGGATGCAGTGACTGAGGGCAATGGGATGCAGTGACTGAGGACAATGGGATGCAGTGACTGAGGACAATGGGATGCAGTGACTGAGGACAATGGGATGCAGTGATTGAGGGGAATGGGATGCAGTGACTGAGGGAAATGGGATGCAGTGACTGAGGGAAATGGGATGCAGTGACTGAGGACAATTGGATGCAGTGACTGAGGACAATGGGATGCAGTGATTGAGGGACATGGGATGCACCGACTTAGGGACATGGGATGCACTGACTGAGGGACATGGGATGCAGTGACTGAGTGAAATGGGATGCAGTGACTGAGTGAAATGGGATGCAGTGACTGAGGGCAATGGGATGCAGTGACTGAGGGCAATGGGATGCGGTGACTGAGGACAATGGGATGCAGTGACTGAGGGAAATGAGATGCCGAGACTGAGGGAAATGAGATGCCGAGACTGAGGGAAATGAGATGCCGAGACTGAGTGAACTGCGATGCAGTGACTGAACGAAATGGTATGCAGTGACTGAGGGCAATGGGATGCAGTGACTGACGGAAATGGGATGCAGTGTCTGTTGGAAATGGGATCCTGCGACTGAAGGTAATGGGATACAGTGACTGAGGGTAATGGGATGCAGTGACTGAGTGAAATGGGATGCAGTGACTGAGTGAAATGGGATGTAGTAACTGAGCGTAATGGGATGCAGTGACTGAGCGAAATGGGATGCAGTGAATGAGGACAATGGGATGCAGTGAATGAGGACAACGGGATGCAGTGACTGAGGACAATGGGATGCAGTGACTGAGGACAATGGGATGCAGTGACTGAGGGCAATGGGATGCAGTGACTGAGGGCAATGGGATGCAGTGACTGAGGACAATGGGATGCAGTGACTGAGGACAATGGGATGCAGTGACTGAGGGGAATGGGATGCAGTGACTGAGGGGAATGGGATGCATTGACTGAGGGAAATGGGATGCCGAGACTGAGTGAACTGGGATGCAGTGACTGAAGGAAATTGGATGCAGTGTCTGTTGGAAATGGGATCCTGCGACTGAAGGTAATGGGATGCAGTGACTGAGGGTAATGAGATGCAGTGACTGAGTGAAATGGGATGCAGTGACTGAGTGAAATGGGATGCAGTAACTGAGGGTAATATGATGCAGTGACTGAGTGAAATGGGATGCAGTGACTGAGGACAATGGGATGCAGTGACTGAGGGCAATGGGATGCAGTGACTGAGGGCAATGGGATGCAGTGACTGAGGACAATGGGATGCAGTGACTGAGGGCAATGGGATGCAGTGACTGAGGACAATGGGATGCAGTGACTGAGGGCAATGGGATGCAGTGACTGAGGGCAATGGGATGCAGTGACTGAGGACAATGGGATGCAGTGACTGAGGACAATGGGATGCAGTGACTGAGGGCAATGGGATGCAGTGACTGAGGACAATGGGATGCAGTGACTGAGGACAATGGGATGCAGTGACTGAGGACAATGGGATGCAGTGACTGAGGGGAATGGGATGCAGTGACTGAGGGAAATGGGATGCAGTGACTGAGGGAAATGAGATGCCGAGACTGAGTGAACTGGGATGCAGTGACTGAAGGAAATGGTATGCAGTGACTGACGGAAATGGGATGCAGTGTCTGTTGGAAATGGGATCCTGCGACTGAAGGTAATGGGATGCAGTGACTGAGGGTAATGGGATGCAGTGACTGACGGACATGGGATGCACTGACTGAGGGACATGGGATGCCGTGACAGAGGTACTGGGAAGGAGTGACTGAGTTAATGGGGAATCAGTGCCCGAGCGGCCTTGAGGTGCAGTGACTGAGGGAAATGGGAGACAGTGCCTGACCGAAAAGGGACGCACTGACTGAGTGAAATGGGATGCAGTGACTGTGGGACATGGGATGCAGTGACTGAGGGACATGGAATGCACTGACTGAGGGAAATGGGATGCAGTGACTGAGTGAAATGGGATGCAGTGACTGAGGGAAATGGGATGCAGTGACTGAAGGAAATGGTATGCAGTGACTGAGGGAAATGGGATGCAGTGACTGACGGAAATGGGATGCAGTGTCTGTTGGAAATGGGATCCTGCGACTGAAGGTAATGGGATGCAGTGACTGATGGTAATGGGATGCAGTGACTGAGTGAAATTGGATGCAGTGACTGAGTGAAATGGGATGCAGGAACTTAGGGTAATGGGATGCAGTGACTGAGTGAAATGGGATGCAGTGAATGAGGACAATGGGATGCAGTGACTGAGGACAATGGGATGCAGTGACTGAGGACAATGGGATGCAGTGACTGAGGGCAATGGGATGCAGTGACTGAGGGCAATGGGATGCAGTGACTGAGAGAAATGGGATGCAGTGACTGAGGGAAATGAGATGCCGAGACTGAGTGAACTGGGATGCAGTGACTGAAGGAAATGGTATGCAGTGACTGAGGGAAATGGGATGCAGTGACTGACGGAAATGGGATCCTGCGACTGAAGGTAATGGGATGCAGTGACTGAGGGTAATGGGATGCAGTGACTGAGTGAAATGGGATGCAGTGACTGAGGGTAATGGGATGCAGTGACTGAGGGTAATGGGATGCAGTGACTGAGTGAAATGGGATGCAGTGACTGAGTGAAATGGGATGCAGTGACTGAGGACAATGGGATGCAGTGACTGAGGACAATGGGATGCAGTGACTGAGGGCAATGCGATGCAGTGAATGAGATGCAGTGAATGAGGACAATGGGATGCAGTGACTGAGGACAATGGGATGCAGTGACTGAGGACAATGGGATGCAGTGACTGAGGGACGTGGGATGCAATGAATGAGGGACGTGGGATGCAGTGACTGAGGGAAATGGGATGCAGTGACTGAGGGAAATGTTATGCAGTGACTGAGGGAAATGGGACGCATTGACTGGGAATTGGGATGCAGTGACTGATGGAAAGGAGATGCAGTGACTGATTGAAATGGGATGCAGTGACTGAGTGAAATGAGATTACCGTGACTGTGGAAAGGAGATGCAGTGACTGAGGAAATGGGACGCGGTGACGGATGGAAATGGGATGCTCTGACTGAGTGTAAAGTGAAGCATTGAGTGAAATGGGATGCAGTGGCTGTGTGAAATGGGATGCAGTGGCTGTGTGAAATGGGATGCAGTGGCTGTGAGAAATGGTATGCAGTGACTGGTGGAAATGAGATGCACTGACTTAGGGAAAGGAAATGCAGTGTCTGTGGGAAATGGGATGCTGCGACTGAGGGTCATGGGATGCAGTGACTGACGGAAATGGATGCAGTGACTGAGTGAAATGGGATGCAGTGACTGAGTGAAATGTGATGCAGTGACTGAGGAACTGGGAAGGAGTGACTGAGTTAATAGGGATGCAGTGCCCGTGCGGGCTTCGGGTGCTGTGACTTAGGGAAATGGGATACAGTGCCTGAGTGAAATGTGACGCACTGACTGAGTGAAATCGGATGCAGTGACTGAGTGGAATGGGATGCAGTGACTGCGTGAAATGGGATGCAGTGAATGAGTGAAATGAGATGCAGTGACTGTGGGACGTTGGATGCAGTGACTGTGGGATGTGGGATGCAGTGACTGATGGAAATGGGATGCAGTGACTGAGGGAAATGGGATGCAGTGACTGAGGGAAATGGGATGCAGTGACTGAGGGAAATGGCATGCAGTGACCGAGTGAAATGAGATGCAGTGACTGAGCGAAATGGGATGCAGTATTTTTGGGAAGTAGGATGCAATCACTGATTGAAATGAGATGCAGAGACTGTGGGAAAGGAGATGCTGAGTCTATGGGAAATGGGATACAGTGAGTGTCGGAAATTGAATGCAGCGCCTGTGAGATACGGGAACCAGTGACGAATGGAAATGGGATGCAGTGACTGAGGGAAATGGGATGCAGTGACTGAGTGAGATGGGATGCAGTGTCTGAGTGAGATGGGATGCAGTGTCTGATTGAAATGGCATGCAATTAATGAGTGAAATGAGATGCAGTGACTGATGGAAATTGGATGCAGTTACTGTGGGACATGGGATTCAGTGACTGAGGTCCTGGGAAGGAGTGACTGAGTTAATAGGGATGCAGTGCCCGAGCCGGCTTGGAGTACAGTGACTGAGGGAAATGGGATGCAGTGACTGAGGGAAATGGGATGCAGTGACTGAGGGAAATGAGATGCCAAGACTGAGTGAATTGGGATGCAGTGACTGATGGAAATGGGATGCGGTGACAGACGGAAATGGGATGCGGTGACTGACGGAAATGGGATGCAGAGACTGAGGGACATGGGATGCACTGACTGAGGGAAATGGGATGCAGTGACTGAGGGAAATGGGATGCAGTGACTGAGTGAAATGGGATGCAGTGACTGAGTGAAATGGGATGCAGTGACTGAATGAAGTGGGATGCAGTGACTGAGGACAATTGGATGCAGTGACTGAGGGACATGGGATGCAGTGACTGAGGGACATGGGATGCAGTGACTGAGGGACTTGGAGTGCAGTGACTGAGGGAGATGGGATGCAGTGACTGATTGAAATGGGATGCAGTGAATGAGGGAAATGGGATGCAGTGACTGTGGGAAATGGCATACTGTGACTCAGGGTAATGGCATGCAGTGACTGAGGGGAATGGGATGCAGTGAGTGTGGGAAATTGAATACAGCGTCTGAGAGATACGGGAAACAGTGACTGATGGAAATGGGGTGCAGTGAATGTGGGACATGGGATGCAGTGATTGAGTGAAATGTGATGCAGTGACTGAGTGAAATGTGATGCAGTGACTGAGTGAAATGCGTTGCAGTGACTGAGGGAAATGGGATGCAGTGACTGAGGGAAATGGGATGCAGTGACTGAGGGAAATGGGCTGCAGTGACTGAGGGAAATGAGATGCCAAGACTGAGTGAACTGGGATGCAGTGACTGATGGAAATGGTATGCAGTGACTGACGGAAATGGGATGCGGTGACTGACGGAAATGGGATGCAGTGACTGAGGGACATGGGATGCAGTGATTGAGGGACATGGGATGCACCGACTGAGGGACATGGGATGCACCGACTGAGGGACATGGGATGCACTGACTGAGGGACATGGGATGCTGTGACAGAGGTACTGGGAAGGAGTGACTGAGTTAATGGGGAATCGGTGCCCGAGCGGGCTTGGGGTGCAGTGACTGAGGGAAATGGGAGACAGTGCCTGACCGAAAAGGGACGCACTGACTGGGTGAAGTGGGATGCAGTGACTGAGTGAAATGACATGCAGTGACTGTGGGACATGGGATGCAGTGACTGAGGGACATGGAATGCACTGACTGAGGGAAATGGGATGCAGTGACTGAGTGAAATGGGATGCAGTGACTGAGGGAAATGGGATGCAGTGACTGAAGGAAATGGTATGCAGTGACTGAGGGAAATGGGATGCAGTAACTGACTGAAATGGGATGCAGTGTCTGTTGGAAATGGGATCCTGCGACTGAAGGTAATGGGATGCAGTGACTGATGGTAATGGGATGCAGTGACTGAGGGTAATGGGATGCAGTGACTGAGTGAAATTGGATGCAGTGACTGAGTGAAATGGGATGCAGGAACTGAGGGTAATGGGATGCAGTGACTGAGTGAAATGGGATGCAGTGAATGAGGACAATGGGATGCAGTGAATGAGGACAATGGGATGCAGTGACTGAGGACAATGGGATGCAGTGACTGAGGGCAATGGGATGCAGTGACTGAGGGCAATGGGATGCCGAGACTGAGTGAACTGGGATGCAGTGACTGAAGGAAATGGTATGCAGTGACTGAGGGAAATGGGATGCAGTGACTGACGGAAATGGGATCCTGCGACTGAAGGTAATGGGATGCAGTGACTGAGGGTAATGGGATGCAGTGACTGAGGGTAATGGGATGCAGTGACTGAGTGAAATGGGATGCAGTGAATGAGGACAATGGGATGCCGAGACTGAGTGAACTGGGATGCAGTGACTGAAGGAAATGGTATGCAGTGACTGAGGGAAATGGGATGCAGTGACTGACGGAAATGGGATCCTGCGACTGAAGGTAATGGGATGCAGTGACTGAGGGCAATGGGATGCAGTGACTGAGGACAATGGGATGCAGTGACTGAGGACAATGGGATGCAGTGACTGAGGACAATGGGATGCAGTGATTGAGGGGAATGGGATGCAGTGACTGAGGGAAATGGGATGCAGTGACTGAGGGAAATGGGATGCAGTGACTGAGGACAATTGGATGCAGTGACTGAGGACAATGGGATGCAGTGATTGAGGGACATGGGATGCACCGACTTAGGGACATGGGATGCACTGACTGAGGGACATGGGATGCAGTGACTGAGTGAAATGGGATGCAGTGACTGAGTGAAATGGGATGCAGTGACTGAGGGCAATGGGATGCAGTGACTGAGGGCAATGGGATGCGGTGACTGAGGACAATGGGATGCAGTGACTGAGGGAAATGAGATGCCGAGACTGAGGGAAATGAGATGCCGAGACTGAGGGAAATGAGATGCCGAGACTGAGTGAACTGCGATGCAGTGACTGAACGAAATGGTATGCAGTGACTGAGGGCAATGGGATGCAGTGACTGACGGAAATGGGATGCAGTGTCTGTTGGAAATGGGATCCTGCGACTGAAGGTAATGGGATACAGTGACTGAGGGTAATGGGATGCAGTGACTGAGTGAAATGGGATGCAGTGACTGAGTGAAATGGGATGTAGTAACTGAGCGTAATGGGATGCAGTGACTGAGCGAAATGGGATGCAGTGAATGAGGACAATGGGATGCAGTGAATGAGGACAACGGGATGCAGTGACTGAGGACAATGGGATGCAGTGACTGAGGACAATGGGATGCAGTGACTGAGGGCAATGGGATGCAGTGACTGAGGGCAATGGGATGCAGTGACTGAGGACAATGGGATGCAGTGACTGAGGACAATGGGATGCAGTGACTGAGGGGAATGGGATGCAGTGACTGAGGGGAATGGGATGCATTGACTGAGGGAAATGGGATGCCGAGACTGAGTGAACTGGGATGCAGTGACTGAAGGAAATTGGATGCAGTGTCTGTTGGAAATGGGATCCTGCGACTGAAGGTAATGGGATGCAGTGACTGAGGGTAATGAGATGCAGTGACTGAGTGAAATGGGATGCAGTGACTGAGTGAAATGGGATGCAGTAACTGAGGGTAATATGATGCAGTGACTGAGTGAAATGGGATGCAGTGACTGAGGACAATGGGATGCAGTGACTGAGGGCAATGGGATGCAGTGACTGAGGGCAATGGGATGCAGTGACTGAGGACAATGGGATGCAGTGACTGAGGGCAATGGGATGCAGTGACTGAGGACAATGGGATGCAGTGACTGAGGGCAATGGGATGCAGTGACTGAGGGCAATGGGATGCAGTGACTGAGGACAATGGGATGCAGTGACTGAGGACAATGGGATGCAGTGACTGAGGGCAATGGGATGCAGTGACTGAGGACAATGGGATGCAGTGACTGAGGACAATGGGATGCAGTGACTGAGGACAATGGGATGCAGTGACTGAGGGGAATGGGATGCAGTGACTGAGGGAAATGGGATGCAGTGACTGAGGGAAATGAGATGCCGAGACTGAGTGAACTGGGATGCAGTGACTGAAGGAAATGGTATGCAGTGACTGACGGAAATGGGATGCAGTGTCTGTTGGAAATGGGATCCTGCGACTGAAGGTAATGGGATGCAGTGACTGAGGGTAATGGGATGCAGTGACTGACGGACATGGGATGCACTGACTGAGGGACATGGGATGCCGTGACAGAGGTACTGGGAAGGAGTGACTGAGTTAATGGGGAATCAGTGCCCGAGCGGCCTTGAGGTGCAGTGACTGAGGGAAATGGGAGACAGTGCCTGACCGAAAAGGGACGCACTGACTGAGTGAAATGGGATGCAGTGACTGTGGGACATGGGATGCAGTGACTGAGGGACATGGAATGCACTGACTGAGGGAAATGGGATGCAGTGACTGAGTGAAATGGGATGCAGTGACTGAGGGAAATGGGATGCAGTGACTGAAGGAAATGGTATGCAGTGACTGAGGGAAATGGGATGCAGTGACTGACGGAAATGGGATGCAGTGTCTGTTGGAAATGGGATCCTGCGACTGAAGGTAATGGGATGCAGTGACTGATGGTAATGGGATGCAGTGACTGAGTGAAATTGGATGCAGTGACTGAGTGAAATGGGATGCAGGAACTTAGGGTAATGGGATGCAGTGACTGAGTGAAATGGGATGCAGTGAATGAGGACAATGGGATGCAGTGACTGAGGACAATGGGATGCAGTGACTGAGGACAATGGGATGCAGTGACTGAGGGCAATGGGATGCAGTGACTGAGGGCAATGGGATGCAGTGACTGAGAGAAATGGGATGCAGTGACTGAGGGAAATGAGATGCCGAGACTGAGTGAACTGGGATGCAGTGACTGAAGGAAATGGTATGCAGTGACTGAGGGAAATGGGATGCAGTGACTGACGGAAATGGGATCCTGCGACTGAAGGTAATGGGATGCAGTGACTGAGGGTAATGGGATGCAGTGACTGAGTGAAATGGGATGCAGTGACTGAGGGTAATGGGATGCAGTGACTGAGGGTAATGGGATGCAGTGACTGAGTGAAATGGGATGCAGTGACTGAGTGAAATGGGATGCAGTGACTGAGGACAATGGGATGCAGTGACTGAGGACAATGGGATGCAGTGACTGAGGGCAATGCGATGCAGTGAATGAGATGCAGTGAATGAGGACAATGGGATGCAGTGACTGAGGACAATGGGATGCAGTGACTGAGGACAATGGGATGCAGTGACTGAGGGACGTGGGATGCAATGAATGAGGGACGTGGGATGCAGTGACTGAGGGAAATGGGATGCAGTGACTGAGGGAAATGTTATGCAGTGACTGAGGGAAATGGGACGCATTGACTGGGAATTGGGATGCAGTGACTGATGGAAAGGAGATGCAGTGACTGATTGAAATGGGATGCAGTGACTGAGTGAAATGAGATTACCGTGACTGTGGAAAGGAGATGCAGTGACTGAGGAAATGGGACGCGGTGACGGATGGAAATGGGATGCTCTGACTGAGTGTAAAGTGAAGCATTGAGTGAAATGGGATGCAGTGGCTGTGTGAAATGGGATGCAGTGGCTGTGTGAAATGGGATGCAGTGGCTGTGAGAAATGGTATGCAGTGACTGGTGGAAATGAGATGCACTGACTTAGGGAAAGGAAATGCAGTGTCTGTGGGAAATGGGATGCTGCGACTGAGGGTCATGGGATGCAGTGACTGACGGAAATGGATGCAGTGACTGAGTGAAATGGGATGCAGTGACTGAGTGAAATGTGATGCAGTGACTGAGGAACTGGGAAGGAGTGACTGAGTTAATAGGGATGCAGTGCCCGTGCGGGCTTCGGGTGCTGTGACTTAGGGAAATGGGATACAGTGCCTGAGTGAAATGTGACGCACTGACTGAGTGAAATCGGATGCAGTGACTGAGTGGAATGGGATGCAGTGACTGCGTGAAATGGGATGCAGTGAATGAGTGAAATGAGATGCAGTGACTGTGGGACGTTGGATGCAGTGACTGTGGGATGTGGGATGCAGTGACTGATGGAAATGGGATGCAGTGACTGAGGGAAATGGGATGCAGTGACTGAGGGAAATGGGATGCAGTGACTGAGGGAAATGGCATGCAGTGACCGAGTGAAATGAGATGCAGTGACTGAGCGAAATGGGATGCAGTATTTTTGGGAAGTAGGATGCAATCACTGATTGAAATGAGATGCAGAGACTGTGGGAAAGGAGATGCTGAGTCTATGGGAAATGGGATACAGTGAGTGTGGGAAATGGAATGCAGCGTCTGTGTGATACGGGAACCAGTGACTGATGGAAATGGGATGCTGTGACTGTGGTGAAGGAGATGCAGTGATGGAGTGAACTGGGATGCAGTGACTGAGTGAAATGTGATGCAGTGACTGAGTGAAATGTGAGGCAGTGACTGAGTGAAATGTGATGCAGTGACTGAGTGAAATGGGATGCAGTGACTGCGTTAAATGCGATGCAGTGACTGCGTTAAATGTGATGCAGTGACTGCGTGAAATGCGATGCAGTGACCGCGTGAAATGCGATGCAGTGACTACGTGAAATGGGACGCAGTGACCGCGTGAAATGCGATGCAGTGACTACGTGAAATGGGACGCAGTGACTGAGTGTAATGTGATTTAGTCACTGAGTGAAATGTGATTCCGTCACTGAGGGAAATATGATGCACTCACTGAGTGTACTGTGATTCAGTCACTGAGTGAACTGTGATGCAGTTACTGAGTGAAATGGGATGCAGTGACTGAGTGTAATGAGATGCAGTGACTGAGTGAAATGGGACGCAGTGACTGAGTGTAATGTGATTTAGTCAGTGAGTGAAATGTGATTCCGTCACTGAGTGAAATATGATGCATTCACTGAGTGTACTGTGATTCAGTCACTGAGTGAACTGTGATGCAGTTACTGAGTGAAATGGGATGCAGTGACTGAGTGAAATGAGATGGAGTGACTGAGTGAAATGGGCTGCAGTGACTGCGTGAAATGGGCTGCAGTGACTGAGAGAAATGGGCTGCAGTCACTGTGTGAAATCTGTTGCTGTCTCTGAGTGAAATGTGATGCATCACTGAGTTGAATGGGATTCAGGGACTGAGTGAAATGAGATGCAGTGACTGAGGGAAAGGAGATGCTGAGACCATGGGAAATGGTATGCAGTGAGTGTGGGAAATTGAAAGCAGCGTCTGTGAGACACGGGGAACAGTGAGTGATGAAAATGGGATGCAGTGACTGTGGCGAAGGAGATGCAGTGATTGAGTGAAATGGGATGCAGTGACTGAGTGAAATGGGATGCAGTGACTGAGGGACATGGGAAGCACTGACTGAGTGAAATGCGATGCAGAGACTGAGTGAAATGGGATGCAGTGACTGAGTGAAATGGGATGCAGTCTGAGTGAAATGGGATGCAGTCTCTGAGCGAAATGTGTTGCAGTCACTGACTGAAATTGGACGCATCACTGAGTGAAATGAGATGCAGTGACTGAGGGACATGGGATGCAGTGACTGAGGGACATGGGATGCAGTGACTGAGGGACATGGGATGCAGTGACTGAGGGAAATGGGATGCAGTGTCTGAGGGACATGGGATGCAGTGACTGAGGGACATGGGATGCAGTGACTGTGTGAAATGTGATGCAGTGACTGAGAGAAATGTGATGCAGTGACTGAGAGAAATGTGATGCAGTGACTGAGAGAAATGTGATGCAGTGACTGAGTGAAATGGGATGCTGTGACTGAGTGAAATGGGATGCAGTGAATGAGTGAAATGAGTTGCAGCCACTGAGTGAAATTGGACGCATCACTGAGTGAAATGCGACGCAGTGACTGAGGGAAATGGGTTGCAGTGATTGTGTATAATGACATGCAGTGACTAAGTGAAATGGGAAGCACTGACAGAGTGAAATGCGATGCAGTGACTGAGAGAAATGAGATGCCTTGTTTGATGGAAATATGATGCAGTAACTGACGGAAATGAGATGCAGTGACAGAGTGAAAAGCGATGCAGTGACTGAGTGAAATGGGATGCAGTGACTGAGTGAATTGGGACGCAGTGACTGCGTGAATTGGGACGCAGTGACTGCGTGAAATGGGACCCAGTGACTGCGTGAAATGGGACGCAGTGACTGCGTGAAATGGGACGCAGTGACTGCGTGAAATGGGACGCAGTCACTGCGTGAAATGGGACGCAGTCACTGCGTGAAATGGGACGCAGTCACTGCGTGAAATGGGACGCAGTCACTGAGAGAAATGGGCTGCAGTCACTGTGTGAAATCTGTTGCTGTCTCTGAGTGAAATGTGATGCATCACTGAGTTGAATGGGATTCAGGGACTGAGTGAAATGAGATGCAGTGACTGAGGGAAAAGAGATGCTGAGACCATGGGAAATGGTATGCAGTGAGTGTGGGAAATTGAGAGCAGCGTCTGTGAGATACGGGGAACAGTGAGTGATGAAAATGGGATGCAGTGACTGTGGCGAAGGAGATGCAGTGATTGAGTGAAATGGGATGCAGTGACTGAGTGAAATGGGATGCAGTGACTGAGGGACATGGGAAGCACTGACTGAGTGAAATGCGATGCAGAGACTGAGTGAAATGGGATGCAGTGACTGAGTGAAATGGGATGCAGTGACTGAGTGAAATGGGATGCAGTCTGAGTGAAATGGGATGCAGTCTCTGAGCGAAATGTGTTGCAGTCACTGACTGAAATTGGACGCATCACTGAGTGAAATGCGATGCAGTGACTGAGTGAAATGGGATGCAGTGACTGAGTGAAATGGGATGCAGAGACTGAGTGAAATGGGATGCTGTCTCTGAGTGAAATGTGTTGCAGCCACTGAGTGAAATTGGACGCATCACTGAGTGAAATGGGATGCAGTGACTGAGGGAAATGGGTTGCATTGACTGTGTATAATGACATGCAGTGACTCAGTGAAATGGGAAGCATTGTCAGTGAAATGCGATGCAGTGACTGAGTGAAATGAGATGCCTTGTTTGATGGAAATATGATGCAGTAACTGACGGAAATGAGATGCAGTGACAGAGTGAAAAGCGATGCAGTGACTGAGTGAAATGGGATGCAGTGACTGAGTGAATTGGGATGCAGTGACTGTGTGAAATGGGACGCAGTGACTGCGTGAAATGGGACGCAGTGACTGCGTGAAATGGGACGCAGTGACTGCGTGAAATGGGACGCAGTGACTGCGTGAAATGGGACGCATTGACTGCGTGAAATGGGACGCAGTGACTGCGTGAAATGGGACGCAGGGACTGCGTTAAATGGGACGCAGTGGCTGAGTGAAATGTGATGCACTGGCTGAGTGAAATGGGATGCAGTGAATGAGTGAAATGGGACGCAGTGACTGCGTGAAATGGGACGCAGTGACTGCGTGAAATGGGACGCAGTGACTGCGTGAAATGGGACGCAGTGACTGCGTGAAATGGGACGCAGTGACTACGTGAAATGGGACGCAGTGACTGCGTTAAATGGGACGCAGTGGCTGAGTGAAATGTGATGCACTGGCTGAGTGAAATGGGATGCAGTGAATGAGTGAAATGGGATGCAGTGACTGAGGGACATGGGATGCAGTGACAGAGGTACTGGGAAGGAGTGACTGAGTTAATAGGCAATCAGTGCCCGAGCGGGCTTGGGGTGCAGTGACTGAGGGAAATGGGATACAGTGCCTGAGTGCAGTGTGATGCAGTAATTGAGGGAAATAGGATGCAGTGACTGAGGTACTGGGAAGGAGTGACTGACGGAAATGGGATGCAGTGACTGAGAGAAATGGGATGCAGAGACTGAGGAAAAGGAGATGCTGTCACGATGGGAAATGTGGATGCAGTGAGTGTGGGAAATTGAATGCAGCGTCTGTGAGATAAGGGAAACAGTGACTGATGGAAATTGGACGCAGTGACTGTGGGGAATGAGATGCAGTCATTGTGTGAAATGGGATGCAGTGACTGAGTAAAATACGATGCAGTGACTGAGTGAAATGTGATGCAGTGACTGCTTGAAATGGGATGCTGTGACTGTGGCGAAGGAGATGCAGTGACTGAGTGAAATGGGATGCAGTGACTGAGTTAAATGGGATGCAGTGACTGAGGGAAATGGGATGCAGTGACGGAGTGACATGCGCTGCAGTATCTGATGGAAATGTGATGCAGAACCTGAGGGAAATGGGATTCAGTGACTGAGGGAACGGGAAGGAGTGACTGAGTTCATCGGGGTGCAAGGCCCGAGCGGACTTGGGGTGCAGTGAGTGAGGGAAATGGGATACAGTGCCTGAGCGAA